>NC_045621.1:62579018-62888602 GCF_009829155.1 Mustela erminea
GGGGATAAAAACATATGTTTATAAAAAATAAAAAATTAAAAAAAAAAAACATTTTTAAAACCATATATCCAAACGTTTCCCTTGCTCTCATTGTTCCATTTCACAAATAGTTGCTTTATTGATTGGAAGACAAAGATTGCTACAGTGTAAGGTAGCTAGGTAAATATTAACCCACAAACAAATTATGACTGTTTATAAAAGCTTGACACTGTGATTAGTCATCATTCTATACCAAATACCCTATATTATGTTCATAAATATTTTGTTATCTAATCAGTAAAGAGGTAGTTAAAAATTGGAAAAATCCATAGTTTTTTAAGCAATGAGATTAAGTACTTAAGTTTCTTCTGATGATCATGATGAAGATGATCATGATGGGGTTGACGATGGTGAAGATAGCAGAAGGCAGGGAGTAGAGTGGTTAAGGGCACAGACTGTAGCCAGAATGCTCATCTACAAATCCATGCTCCCAAGTTACTAGCTGTGTGACATGGAAAAATTACTGATTCCTTCTTGCCTCAGTTTCTTCAAATTAAAGTGGGGATAATGATTCCTAATGCTGAGGCTTTTTGTGGTGATTAAACAACTCATAGATGTAAAGAGCATGGCTTAGCACCTGACACATGGGGTTACGTAATAACTGTGTTAGCTAAGTATTAGCTACCAGCAAAGGCAACAGCATGATAATAGTAGTAATCAGTAGTAGTGATAATAATTTCAATGATATTAGCTACTATTTTTTATTGCTTACCACAGGGCAGACACTGATTATGTGCTTTATGAAGATTATTTGTTGTTTTAAATCAGCCCCAAACCTAAAAATGGAATATCATTTTAAATTCTATTTAACAGGAGTTTGGAGCCAGTGATCATTTCCTTAGCCATAGAACAGAGTACACCAAATAGAAACACTGAAAAAATACTCACGTAAATCATTAGAATTTAATGAAACATTCTTGAAAACATGTGTCTGTATGTGCATGAGTGTGTGTGTAAGATATTCTGTTATCTAGTGTTTACTGGTCTTAAATAATGTAGCTAAACAAAATGTAGGTTGGAGATAAAATCAAACATATTCAGATCTTCTTGTAAGTCTCCAAGAGACTTTCTTAGCACTGAAAATCATCACTTAAAATTCTAAAATTTAACCTCTGTTGTTTCGCCTCAGATAGAAAACAGATAATATCCAATTCCTTTCATTTTTATTGCACATTCTGAGGGCTAGTTCAGTTGGAGCTGCCTGAGAGTCATTATGGCTACAATTATGAAATATTCTTTGTTTGCAGAATTTTTACAAGGAGAAAACTTTGTAAATGCTGATGTTTCTTTCTGAAAAGCTTACTTAACAAGGTATTAAGATGTTTGCAATTTGAAGAAATACTCACTCAAACAAAGTTACACTGAAATCAAGCCAGTTCCATGGATCACCAAAGAAATAAAAAGGTTCTGCCCAGATGCCTCTTGCAATGAGTTTTACAAGTATTTCAAATGTGTAAATTCCAAGCAAAATATTCCTGCAGAAAGTTTTTCATATAAACGTTAAAAGTGAGAATAATGCATTGCCAACTCTGAAATAATATGTCTATGGTTATTATTTGGCAACCAACCAGTCAACCAACCAATCTACCAACCAATTAGAAAAAACAAACAAACAAACAAACAAACAAAAAAACTATGCTCCTTGAACCACAAGGTAGGGCTTTTAGGGTGGGCTATGTCTTACAGCATTAACCATAAAATTTAACTATCAATTTTTTTTTCAACAAGCCCTAGCTAGAGTCATTGTCTTTACATATATTTTGGTAAATAATGAAAATATAAAGTATCAAATTTATTCTGCATTGGAAATCACACAATAATTTACTGAATTATAAAAGTATGAAAGAACTAATTTTATTATGTATATACGTAAGAATTTTTGTAATGAATCAGTTTTATATTCACCTTCCAAAATTAACTAGTTTTAAGAATGAATTAAAGCCTAAGAGGTAGCATCAAGAAAGGCTTCTTCTTGGGGAGGCTGGGTGGTGGCTCAACTGGTTAAGCCTCTGCCTTTGGCTCAGGTCATTTTCCCAGGATCCTGGGATGGAGCCCCACCTCTGGCTGCTCAGTGGAAGAGTCTACTCCCCTTTCCTCTGCCCCTAACCACCGCTCATGCTCACCTCTCTCTCAAATACATAAATAAAATAAAATAAAATAAAGAAAAAAAGAAAGGCTTCTTCTCTAGAAATTTTAATGGGCTTTTCCACTATTTTGGTCTAATATCCGAACTATTCACATCCCTCTAGAAAGAGAGAAGAAATAGAACAGAAAGAAAGCAATAGAAATAACTTTCTTAGAATGGAAAAGAATAAATGTTACTTGAGTTTAAAGCAAATCCAGTGTGGAACTGCAATAGTAAAGAAAAGCTGAGGCACTGAAATAATATATTAATCATTACTAATTAACTTTATACTAAAACCTCATATAGACACAAACATTTAGCTAAATAATCAAACTTTTATATTAGTTGACGTAATATGTTGGGAAATAGCAGATTTTTTTTTTTTAAGATTTTATTTACTTATTTGACAGAGAGAAAGAGATCACAAGTAGGCAGAGAGGCAGGTGGGGTGGGGGGGGAAGCAGGCTCCCTGCTGAGCAGACAGCCCCATGCAGGGCTCAATCCCCAGGACTCTGGGATCATGACCTGAGCCAAAGGCAGAGGCTTTAACCCACTGAGCCACCCAGGCGCCCCGGGAAATAGCAGCATTTAAAGTCCAACTAAGAATAAATGAAAGGGCAGAAAAACATTAAAATTTATTAACTGATATATATGTGATTTATTTTTACTTGGAAAATCCATAAACTGTGTTATATGTATAAATATATTATGAAGAATGAGTTTTTATTACAAGGAATATTACATATTAAATATAAATAATAAGTTATAAAATGTTAAATATGTAGTATGTAAAGTATTATAATGCAACATGTTAAATATAATATAAAATCATACGTGAAATAATGGATAATATAATTATATGACTTACTGTATTGCTGGGCCCCATTTTGGCATCTCAGTCATGGACATAAATATGCAGTCAATCAGGACACTAATTAAAATGAATAGTCGGAAAAAGGTAAGTTACAGTCAAGGAATAATGGATAAAATAATATTGGAAATATACGTTTCTTTAACATGTTTATATGTATATACATGAGATAAAAGAGCTCTTTAAATATCAAAAAGAATACTATTCATATTGAAAAACAAGGAGGATTAAGATTTGTTAATATTTATTACTGCTGAATGTACTAGAAAATAAATTATAAATATATTTGCAAATATGGAACACTTGGTGCAGTTGTAATCCAGATTCCAATATGACCTAAAATGAGATATAATTCAAAAGAGAAAAACACTGCAGCAATATTTGAATAGAATAGTCACATTTGATACTGCTACAGTCTAAAGACAACAGAAAAGGATATGGATGCACCAAAATCTTAATAGTTGTTCTTCTAGCTGAATTGAAAGGAGAAAGTGTACACCACGTGGCACTGAATCTGAAGATTGTCCTACTTTTATTTAATACCATGAAAGTCTATAAAATGAAGAAAAATCAAGTAAAATTACAACCAGGAACTATAAACTTATCCATTATGCAAATTATTGCCAATGATCATTTCAACTGAATTTTAGCTGTTACACTTTTCTTATATTTTGATATTGTTTTACAGACTAAATAAAGTGGAAAGATTTCTTCTTTTAAACATTTTCATTGATATTTAGGATTACATAACTTTTTTTTCCCCAATGTTCTGCCTAACAAAGCCATTTGCCACACTCCAATCCTCAAGTCTTCCTGCAGAACAAATGTAATAGGAAGAAATCTATATCCTAATGGTTCATGAAGATGCATTTAAAGAGACCCAAATTTAGTGAATATAAAAAAAGTTACTTTTATTTCAAAGCAAAAAATGTGTGTGATTACAACAGTAAAAATGACCCCATTCACTAAGATATTTTACTAATCACTAGTAATTATCTAAGGTATAAAACCACATTTATATGTTATCATTGACATAAACATCCCTAAAAGAGAAAGTTACATCATGTAAAACTAATATATTGGGATACAGAAGCATTAAATCCAAAACTAATGAAAGATCAGAAATATCCTAAAAATGAATTATACATGTACATGTGTACATATGTATATGTGTGTATCTATAATATAATATAGAAATTTAAAAGTGTCAGGGCACCTGGGTGGCTCAGTGGGTTAAGCCTCTACCTTCAGCTCAGGTCATGATCTCAGTGTATTGGGATCGAGCCCTGCATCGGGGCTTCCCCCCCACTCTGTGCCTGCCTCTCTGCATACTTGTGATCCCTCTATCTCTCTCAAGTAAATAAATAAAATCTTTAAAAAAAAAAGAAATTAAAATATATCTACCTATGTATGTATGTGTGTATACATCATATATACACTTTTACCATATATACATATCCATTTGGAAAATTCATTTATGATGGTGTGAGTAAAAATACATTATACATGATATTATGCCCATTATAATAAACACTGTATAATATATAGTATACAATGTAATATGATACAATACAGTATACTAAATGATATATGTATAAGTATAATCTATTATATACTTAAGTATTATATTATATGTGAAATATAATTATATATTAGAGGTATCTATGGTGACTGTATATTGGCATTTATATTTTTGTCTATATATATAAATATATTAGTGGAAACAATTATATATCCATTGATAATTTTTGAAAACATGTTTAAATGGAAACCAACTGTGTTATAATTCTCACTAAAACACTTTTCCAATATACAGTCTGTGGACATTTTGGCATGTATTTTAGTTATTTTCCCTCTTTCCATTTCAAATGCAAAAATAAAATAAAAGTGTTCCCCAAATCTGATTATTTAAAATGTGCTTTCTGTTATTTCCCTGAAGAATATCAGTATTCTTACAAGAGGTAATATATGTGTGGGGCACCAGTGTGGTGCAGTTGGTTAAGCATCTGACTCTTGATTTTGGTTCAGGTCCCGATCTCAGGGTTGGGAGACTGAGCCCAAGGTCAGGCTCTGCACTCAGCATAGAGTCTGCTTAAGACTCTCTCTGCTCCTCCCCTCCCCCACGCTCTTTCACTCTCCCTCACTCTCTGAAATAAAAAAATAAATCTTAAAAAAAAAGAGGTAATTATGTGCAATCAACTAGCCTATGTTTTTGTGAAGAAATGAATGATTCCAGACATAACAATTTTCCAGTTAATGTTTAAGTGCTGAATTATTTAATTTTAGGATTATTTGTTGGTATATCACCCTTAACAGAATAAACTGAATATAATTCACATTTTTAATACTTTGTATCATCATTAATATTAATACTTCTTATACAAACTAACCTTACAATTTTTGGCATGTTTCATTTTTCAGAATCCTTGGTTTTGTCTTCAATAACAAACTTAGATTTGCCTACCATATCTGTAAACACTACAAAGAACTCAGAACTCTGCTAGATTAGAGTTACTTCTAAGGTTATTATGCTAAGTCAACTATTAGGACTTAAGCACAGCAAAAGTGAAAGCAGAGATAATTGAGATGACAACTTACGTTTTCACTAAAATATTCTGAAGATTTTACAAGTGTTTTACAGCTAATGTTACATAATGCCCATGGAAGCTACAAGAGATACTGGAGTCTTTGTTAATAAATACATTTACAATGCCAATACTTTTCCATGATGCAAAATATTTAAAAGGGTTGTGTTTATGCAAAATCATCACTTTGTCTTCCGTCCAGAGACTTTGGTTCAATTCCATTTTGCCCATTTGGTAATATTACGAATATCAAATTACATTTGTCCACAACAGAGCTAATCTTCATATTCTTTTTTAGAATTATTCTTTTTTAGAATTATTTCAATTTTATAAGTAGCAAGCTTATTCTTTTTTTAGAATTATTTCAATTTTATAAGTAGCACCACCATTATTCCAGGTTAGAAATTTTTGGATTATTAGTCTGTCTTCAAATCCTGTTGTTTCTTCTCAGGTTTGTTACATTTTTCCCTCCTCCAAGACCCTCCTATAATCAGGTCTCTTGACTTCAGGTCTAGATTACTCTCTCTCTTATACCATCTTTCTGACCCTAGATTTTCTATGCAATAGTAATTTAGAAGTCTTAGATTAAACTTACTTAAACATTGCATTCATCACATCAATCCTTTGGCCATCACGTTAAATCCCTGTTGGCATCTTCACTTCCTCATTCTTTCATTTCTCACACTTGCAATAGTGGTCGAGTTCTATCACACCCTGTCTCTTCTCTGTTCCAGCTAATATCAAGATCTTCCCTTTGCACTGTTAAAATGTGAAGTGTTCTCCAAGCTGTAATTCAAATTCTATTTTCTCAAGGAAGACTCTTCCAGCTTTGTCAACCCACACAGATCTCTGGTTTTACTAAGCATAAATATTCTTATTTTCATCATTTTTGTGCTTGTTTTGGAATTGTTCAAATATTTAGTTTGCTCCTCAAGTCATTCTCAGGATAAGATAGGATGTGAATGTATGAATTAATAAAAATGGTAAATAAAATATAGGAATATAGGTTGGCTTATTTTCTCAACTACTGAATAAGCTCTTTCAGTTGAACATTTAAAATTGTTGTACATATTATAAAAATTTTATATTATAGTTCTTTTAAAATCAGTAACCTTAAGTAGCCAGTCAACATACTCCCACAAAACAAGTCATTTATGTTAAGGCATCACAGTATAGCCTATTAAAAGTAGAGTAACTTCCAACAAACTAACCTAACAGGAAAGCCATCAGATTTGATAAAAATCCCAAATATTTGTGAAATTTCTTATCCATTTTTTTACTACTTAAAATCACTTTGATTTACTTTTCATTCTTTTTTAATCATATCTCAATTATACTTTTCGTACTTCTGAAATAAATAATGAAAATGTAGTCGGTCAATAAAGCCTTACATTTTTATTCTTATAGTATGGATCCACATCTTCCAAGGGCTCCAACACCATTCCTGGAGAGAGATTCCCATAAACAAATGGAAGCTCTTTTCCAACTTCCAAGTCAGTGTTTGGCTTTAAATCTCTTTGGTCCTCACTGTGCTTTTTAGCAATATGCTGTTTCATAAGTTCAAGAGATTCTCTGGTGAAGGGGACAAGGCCCTTTTGTTCTGGGGAAGTCATTTTCAATTTTGTACCTGCAAGAAATGTATTTTCTTTAGTTCTATATAAAATTTGGGTATATAAAGAAAAATTTTAAATTGCAAATGGTTAGGATATGATTGAAAGACAGCAGCAAACTGAATATACACATTCAAAGAAAATTCCTGAATTTTGTAGATATGAGTTGTTAAACTAGATTTTATTATACTTGATATTATACTTATTTGTAAGTTCATTGAAATCTTCTTTTTCAGTTTCTTCCTCATAATAAAAGAGTTCTAAACTTCTAGAGATTTTTGGGGAACAAAATCCAATTATTTCTTTCTCAGCTGTATTTAACCGTTAACTAAACTTTTGTTCCTTAAACTCATTTTTCATTGGCTTTGGGCCCCATTCTTCTGTAGCTCCTCTTATAGTTCTGATTATTTCCCTCACTCAGTACTTTCTCCCAAATTTTAACCGGATATCCTTTAAAATCTGCCTTTCTTTTTTGTTATATTCATGTTTTTCATGAATACTTAGGCAAACACTGAATTTCAATTACCGTACATGGATATCTACCAAGTACATTTCCCGAAACACTCTCTTCTCTCAATTATTCGTGTGGCAATCATACCAATAATGCAATTTTTAACAAATAAAAACAAAATTCATTGTTTTCCTGAATGACCAAAATTACTCTTTAACCTTTTAACCATAGTAAAAACAAACACACACAAATACACAAATTTAATACCTTGAAAATTATTTGTGAAATTTGTGTAATCAATTCCTCAGAACAAAATAATTTTCTTACAATTATTTTCAACTATGTATTTAAATACTATCCATTGTTTATATATCTATGTGAAGGTAGACATCTTTTAAAATTTTATTTATTTATTTGACAGACAGAGATCACAAGTAGACGGAGAGGCAGGCAAAGAGAGAGAGGAGGAAGCAGGCTCCCCGCTGAGCAGAGAGGCCGATGTGGGGCTTGATCCCAGGACCCTAAAAACATGACCTGAGCTGAAGGCAGAGGCTTTAACCCACTGAGCCACCCAGGTGCCCCAAGTTAGACATCTTTATAATTCTATATCTGGATTGTGTTAGTAGTCCCTACAGGTTTCTCTCAGTTCTAAATCTTTGCCTATTTCAAGTCATCCTAAAAGCCACTGAAGTTAGTTTTCATTAAATATAATTTCATGCATCAATTTCCCATTCCCATTCCCATTTCCCATTCATGAACTTTGTTTTATTCTCTCACATAAAGATACTTTTTTTGCTGATTTTCTCCATCCTATTTCCTGTTGAACACATCTCACATATCATACTTTATTGAGGGGAGTCAAAATAGTACAATTTATAAATACAAGCTACAGATAACTGATGTTTGCTCTTACATATGAAATCTTCCTTTAAAATATTTAATGAGGTTTCAAAATTGTATTCCTTAGATGGAATTCCTTGAATACATATTAAATAGTTTCTTAACAACTCATGGTTATAGACTAGTATAAACAAAAATAGTCATGAACCTTGGAATTAAATAGACCTACATTCAAATCCTAAATTCTATTTTAATGTTCTTAATGGTCTCAGTAAAATTACTTAATGTTCTTGAACCTGTTAGTCATAAAATTAGGATTCCTTCTCATGTTAAAGAAGAATAAAGTATAAAATATAGTGAAAATGCCTAGTACAGTGATTGGCACACAATAGGTGGGAAGTAAATATGAATTTTCAATTATGCAAGATTTTATATCTTAGGATAACGGGCCAAATCTAATAGAATAATATGAGATAGGAATACATGTAAGGTTTTGAAATTTGAACCAAAACCACCCATCTATACAATGCAATAGGTATGTTTTTGCAGCAGAGAAAACTGCCAAGGGGTTTTACTTAATAATAATTGTAATATAAATCAATACTGCTTTTTTTCTGCCAAAAAACCCTAATAGAACTTCTGTCTGTTTAGAAGGAAGACAGAGGAGGCAGCCTTTATTTTGCTGCATTCCATGACCATACCTGAGAAGCCTGTGTGTAAACTGAAGGGTCTTCATATGGGATCAGAATTTTGATTAACCTCAAATCATACCATCTATAAACCAGTTAAAAGAATGGAGGGAGTATATGTTAGCTGAAAGCAGAAAACATTTATGTGGAACACTGTTGATTCCTAATATCTCAATGATTCTCACAATAGAATAGAAATTAAATTTAAGTATTTTTAATAAAAAGAAAAGATGAACTAGGAACACTGAGCTGCAGCAGAATACATTTGGCTTAAAATAATAAAGTACTTTTTAATAGCTGTCAAGACATGGAACAGGTTGATTTGGACCTTAATCCTTCCTTGTAAGTAGCAATATGAAAGCACACCCTCCTTGACAGTTGGGTATAATAATTTAAATGGGTCCAAATATTGATTGGTTGCAACCTTATAATTTTAGAACTTTCCAATCTTAAAATCTTTGAATTGAATTTTCACAGAGTACCACATGACCTAAAAGTCTGGGCTAACCATTAGCTAAACTGAACCTATGCAACACTGAATTAACAAAATCAAAAGCGTCTTTTTTCTTTTCAAATTACAATAAAGGTACATCTTACATCTTATATTTTTAGGATCCACTATAACAGCTAAAAAAATATTATTAAGTTTATATATGTAAAGAATATTGTCCTTAAAAGTAGATACAAAGGGAGGTTCAAACTTACTGCAAAGATGCTCCATCTCCATTTTTGAACACCTTCCATAGAAACCTCAAAATTAAATTTGCAAGCCAGTCTTTTTTTTTAAGCTTATTTATTAAAATAATCTCTACACCCAATGTGGGGCTCGAACTCACGACCCCAAGATCAAGAGCCACATGCTCCACTAACTGAGCCAGCCAGGTGCCCCTGCAAGCCAGCCTTCTTATTACATTGTCCAAATATAATATTCTTTTCCTGTTACCACCTCCTACTTAGCAAAATAATCTTTGATTTCTTAATATGTCACCTACTGGCTACAAGACCTTGATAATGCGGATTGTCCTACTTCCCTCATATGTAAACTTTGGAATCCCTTATGTATCTCACAAGGTCATAAATATGAAACCAGACCATATACCGAAATCCTGGGCCATACTACTGACTTTGCCAGTTCTAATTCTCTCTCCCAATCCAGTCAGTTAACCCAGAAGTCATCTCTAGTAATGATTTTGATGCTGAATGAAACCACTCTGGGTTGTTGACTAGGTGAATGAATGGAGAGTGGGCATTCTCTTCTATGGTATGACAAAGAAAAGCAAGCATTATCAAATGGAACTGGCTTGCATCCAACTTTTAGATGGCTGAGTGCAGACTTTAAATTATTTATCATTACCTCATAGTTCAGTGAAAGCATTTCTGTGGGGAATTTATAAAATATGGTCAGGCACTATGTTTTCCAGTGAATGAACTTAATATAATATGAAAGCCTGAAAAATATAGAAAGATTAATAGTTAATCTGTCTATTAGAATGCCTTTCTAAAAATCTAAAGAGCTAAAGTAAGCTTTTGGCAAAAATTGTATCAAAGTCACCTCAGACTCAGCTTCTAACAAGTTCCAGTTGTACTGATAGTTTATATTGTTGATTCGAGTGCAAGCCCCAGTTCTCTTGGACATGAGTTGAAAGGAGCAGCCAGCAGCATCAGTGTGGGGAAAAGAGATGCATTCTTTTGAAAAATATTCTCCTTAAAACAAATTTCAAGCATTCAAACATTTGAACCTAGGCCAGTATTTATCATAACAATAATGACAATTTTAATTATAGTTACAATTACTGAGTGACTATCATTTGAGAGGCACTGAACTAGAGGTATCTAATTCTATGATCTCATATTCTCACATATTATCCCTGTGAGGGAACAGGGATTGATGAGTTTCATGATATCTCCATCACTGTATAGCTAGTTAGGTGGTAAAGGGAGATGCTAACTCAGGTGTTTCTAAATCTTAATTTGGGTATCTTTAAACTATACCACAAAAGTGTTTATAAACTATAAATTTTCAGACAAGTGTAAACAATTGCTACCTTAGTATAGCTACCTTAGAGATATCCAAAAACTCTAGGTTTCAGTTTCACTGAATAACTGACAGGTTGATGTCATGTGGAATTGTCTGGAAATTTTCTTTGTTGTAAATGTTGTCAAACTCAAATATTTTGGAAGTTTTTGTAAAATTGAAGGTGAGCTAGCATAGTAGACATTAATTTGCGGGGAGGAGGTGCTGCTGCCTAACATGGTGATCTTCTACACTGATTTAGAAAATTTGTCATTGTATGAATCATGGTGGGAGTCCTCCTGCAAAAGAAGTGAAAAGGAAAGCTAATGTAGATAACGATTTTCCAGGGTCTCATGAGTCTAAGGAGTGACAACATGACCTTTCCAAGCAAACCAACTGCATCAGCTCAAGATTTCTAATTTTGATTTAATGACACAAAGTAAGAGAGGTAGTGGAGAATCCCTTTTTTTTTTTTGCAAGAGAGAAAGAAGCTTCAGCAGAAACTTTCAGCAGTTTTGGGAGCGACAGTAGCAACAGAGGCAGTAGCAGTGGCCAGTGCTATACTTTTGGTGATCTGAGCAGAGCTATTATGATGCTCACTGGACTGCTTCTGCCAGTTGTTGGCTGTGATCTTGGCTATGACTTAGGACACTGCCTATGCTCCCTCCCACTATTTTCTTTTGCAGTTACCCAGATGGAAAATGCTCCCCCCGCCATTATTTTCACAATTAGGGTGAGCATTTTCTCTGTTAGTCATTTTAAATAAATTTAGAACTTATTTTCCCTAAAGTTTTTGGATCATGAAAGAGTGTGCAAATGAATCTGTTTTTTTTTTTTAACAAGCATTTTGAAGTTCAATCATTCTCTGCTTTCTAGTTAATGATGATTGTGTGGGTTTTATATAGTTATGTTTTTCTTTTTGTCCTGTATTATTTATGGAGTATATTTGTGGAGGTTCAGAATTGGGCAGTGTCCATTATCCTTGTTCCATATACTCCTTTTTCAAAATGTTTTAAAATTATTTTTAACACCTTAATTTTGTTTTTTCAGTGTTCCAAGATTCATAATAACCAAAAAAAAAAAAACTTAGATGTCTGGTGATTTAAATGAAAAATAAATTTAAAAAAATGAAACATCTAAGTTATAAAAAGAAAACTTAAATGAACACATTTATAATAATTTAAAAAGGAAGTCCTAATTTAATGAAGCAAACTACTGGCTAGCATTTGAGGAAATAAGCACTCCAATAAACTTTTTTTTTTTTTTTGGTAGTGTTAATAATACAACTTTTCTAGAAGGAGATCTAGAACTAATTATCTAAATTAAAATGTATATACTTTATCCCAGCAATTTGAGTAACAGAAATTGAGTAATAGAAATTTACTTCATTGGGTGATATCTGGGTGGCTCAGCCAGTTAAGCACCTGCCTTTAGCTCAGGCCATGATCCCCGGGTCCTGGGATCAGTCCTGCATCAGCCTCCTTTCTCAGCAGGGAGCCTGCTTCTCCCTTTGCCTGGTGCTCCCCCCTTCTTGTGCTCTCCCTCTAATAAATAAATAAATAAATAAAGCAGTTCTCTAGAGAGAACTCTAGAGAATGTATTTTTAAAAAGAAGAGAATGTATTTTAAAAAAGAATGTATTTAAAAAAAGAAAATTACCTCATTGGTATACCTCAAACGAATTTCTATTCATGAGACTGCTCAGAGTAGTATTTTGATAGCTAAGAATAAAGCAGTCATGATATCATGATATCAGGTGCGTCTACTAAAATATGTTCATACACACACACACACACACACACACACACACACACACATCTGGATCATATGATTGACTGCTATACCATATAAAGTGTATGGAATATGGAAGAAGTATCAGTTTAGATTAGGGAAAGATGAGGTAATGTTTTGTATTTTGGGGGTTTGAGGTGTATCTGAACTATCCAAAATCAAAACGCCTGGGTGGCTCAGTTGGTTAAGCTGCTGCCTTCGGCTCAGGTCATGATCCCTGCGTCCTGGGATCAAGTCCCACATCGGGCTCCTTGCTTGGCGGGAAGCCTGCTTCTCCCTCTGCCTCTGCCTGCCACTCTGTCTGCCTGTGCTTGCTCTCGCTTTTCTCTCTATGACAAATAAATAAATAAAATCTTTAAAAAAAAATTCAGATATTAATAGGAGTTTGGATCTGGAGCTTAATAAAGATAAATAGACCATATATGTATGTGTATATTATTAGACTATATATGTATGTGTATACTATTTTATATACATACATAAATATATGTGTATATATTAATATACATATATATACCAAATATGGTTATATAGTTTTATAGATATATAGAGTTGAAATTTATATATCAAAAAATTATGTATCCTTGCAAATGTAAAATTCTTAATAGAATTTCTTTATATCTTTATAGAATGATATTAAGGACAGTCCATTGAAAAGCACCTACCTATCATTTAACATTTATGATTTTAAAAAGTTTATAAAGCAAGTGATTTTATGTATCACTACTAATAAGTGTTTTAGTGTTTTAAATCACATGGATAAAAAATAAATCACAAAACAATTACATGGATAAAAAATAAGAGATATCATTCAAAATACTGAAAGCACTTAAAGAAAAGTGGCATATGTTAGGAAACAATAATAAGATGATTACTGGCTTCTTATCACAAAAATATAGAAACCAGAAGACTGTGTAATAATGTCTTTAAAGTGTTGGAAGAAAAAAAAGGTAAATCTAGAATTCCACATAAAGCAAAAGTATCTTCCAAGAAAAAACACAAAGATATTTTTAGATGTTTTAGCTGGAAATTTAGATTTTCAAGAAGAAATGAAGAGTAAGAGATTTGGTAAATATGTGGAAAAATATAAAAAATATAAAGTATAATTACCCAAAAAAGGAGACAGCTCAGTTGTCCATGAAGAAAACAGACAGAAGAATAAAAACTGTGGACTCTTATATAATAGAACACAATCCCAGCAATAAAAACAAATGAAGTAATGATAGACAAACATTACACTGAGTGAAAGAAGACTTCCAGCAAGTATTACAAACTATACGGTCCACTTTATATGAAGTGTTAGAACAGACAAACTAATCTCTAGGTGTGGAACAGGAATTGAGAAGGAGGGATGATATAACTTTCTAGGGTGAAAATGATGTTCAACAGCCTATTAGGACTTCAGAGCACAAGGCTATACATGTTGGTGAACACTGGCCAAATGATACCCTTCAAGTTTGTACATTTTACTTTTTTTTACCTTTAAAAAGCCCATAAACAGAGTGTCTGGATGGCTCAGTCAGTTAAGCGTCCGACTTTTGATTTCAGCTCAGGTTGTGGTTTCAGCCCTGTATTGGGCTCTGCGCTGAACATGAAGCCTGCTTAAAATTCTTAGTCGCCCCCTGATCCCCCCAAATAAATAAATAAAAATGAGAAAATTAAAAAGTCTATAAACAAATACTGAATTCTACTTAAATATATGAATTATATTTAGTGTTTATTGTGAGGTCTGATGGTGTTTGCAACTTATTTTGAAAAGCAATATGGAAATATAAAGAATGGACAGATGGTTTGAGGAGTGCATAGATAGATAAATGATAAGTTAAATATTATAAAATGATAATTGAAGACTCTAGGTTCTGAGTGTATGGGTGTTCATTACACAGGTCCAAAAATTTTTCTGTAAGTTTAAAATATTAATAAAAATTTAATAAAAATTTGGAAAAATGTTTGGTTCTAGAGCTAGATTATCTGGATTCAAACCTGGGCTTTAACACTTTCTAACTATGACCTTAAGCAAAATACTTAACCTCTCCATTCCTCAGTTTCCTCAACCATAAACATGAATAGGAAGTGGGAATAAGAAAGAGAATGTGAGCATTGAAAGAGTTAATATAAAGAACCTAGAACAGTGTCTGCTGGTTACTACACAATAAATACTAGCTATTACTATTTTTAATCCTTTAAAGCATGGTATTTTTATGGTTAACCACCTTTTTAATTGAAATTATTATATTATTTCATGGAATTTATAAAAAGAATAGGCAGAATGTTATTTAATTTCTTTTTTTTTTTAAAGATTTAATTATTTTAGCAGGTGTGGCAGAATCTCAAGTAGACTCTGCACTGAGCACGGAGCTTGATGCAGACACATCCATGACGCATCCAGATGCATCTCATGACTCTGAGATCATGACCTGAGCTAAAACCAAGAGTCAGCTGCTTAACTGACTGCTACCCAGGTGTCCCTTATTTAATTTCTTACTGATAAATCAAAGTAATAATATTCAATTATAGTAACTGCAATACTATGACATCCTTTTTTTCTTTAAGATTTTTATTTGTTTGACATAGAGACAGGGAGAGAGGGAACACAAGCAGGGGGAGCAGCAGAGGGAGAGGGAGAAGCAGGCACCTCACCGAGCAGGGAGTCCGATGACCCAAGGCTGGATCCCAGCACCTTGGGATCATGACCTGAGCCAAAGGTAGATAGACAGTTAATAACTAAGCCACCCAGGCACCCTGAGGAATACTGAGCAATACTGTGACATCCTTAAATAATTTTTAAAACTCAGAGTTCTGCTTTTTACATTTTCTTCTGCTTTACTTATTTATATCTCTTTTATCATCAGGCTTCTAGATTTTATTCCTTCTGCTACAAGTTACTTGCTTCTATCTGCTTCTTCTTCTAATAATTGCCTCCAGCAATTGTGGCAGTCCAAGTTTTCCAATGGGGGGGAAAAATCAACCAAACTTTAAAGTTCTTGTTCTTCTAAAACTTCTCCCTCTTCCCTATCCTAAGTGTTGTTTTCTTATCCTGAGATATAGCTAGAAGGATTGAGATTGATGAAGGTTGACTCTTGGATAAATAAGGCAGAACACATGTCCCTTAAGATTCCTAGATTCCACTAAGCTTTAGAAGAAGCTGATGGTGTTTCTTTTTATTATAAGAATAATCTAAAGTATGTCACAATTATTACCCAGTGACTTAATGTCTCAATGGTATAACTATTTCTATGTAGGTAGACTGACTGGAAGGCACCTAGCAGGAGAAACTTAACATAACATAAATAGCCATCTAGTCCAGTAAGCATACAAGCTCCAGTCTCCAAAACTGGTTCAAGCTTCATTCCATTTACTGTATAATTCATATTTCTGGATTCTTTGTGTATTTCCATCTTTTCACTCCAGTTAGTGACCACTTTGTTTAATGCCAACTATTTTTCTTGGCCCTGGAATTGTTTACTCTTTCTTGACTTAAATGACTTTTGATTTTATGGCTCTGATCTTTACATTCTCTGTAATTATGTTCTGCCCAGAGTTCAAGGCTCCTCAATATGTGTGTCTGATCCTTTTTAGCCAAGGCTCCTCAATATGTGTGTTTGATCTAGTACTGACCCACTTTGGATCTTAGTTCTGGGCTTTTGGTGGCTTCAGATTTCGTTACCTTTTATCCTTCCTTAGTTCCCTTGTCCTAACCCGTCTCAGACCCCTTGGAGCAGATTATTGGAATAGGTTACATTGCAGAAAGAACTATGATTTTTAAATTTTTAAAGTTTTTTAATTTTTTATTGTATTTTTAAATTTTATTATGATCTTATAATATATAAAATATATAATATAATGTACATGATATATAGTTATAATTTTATAATTTTATTATGAATTTTTAAATTATTTTTATTTTTTATTATAAAAATCACATTTTTATTATAGTTCTATAGTTTAACATTTTAATTATAGATATATTTGAAAATTGAGCTTCAATTTTTCTTTAAAAAACTGTTCTCACTGTAAGGGCCTACCTAGCCAGAGTGGGCCATTTTGTTGTTTATGCAGTAAACTTAGATTGACCCTGCCCCGCCCCCCCCAGAGGAATTTACTTAGAAACAAGTCTGGGAAACCAGTAAAATATGACTGACCAGCCAGCCCCTGATAACAGAGCCCATATACCAGGACGTGTCAAGTCAGGGGGAGGTAACAGAGCCCCGAATACAAGGATGAGTCAAGTCAGGTGGAGACATCCAATCAGGAAAGCACCTCCCTAACCATCCAAGAATGTGGACTCTGCCTTTTAGGCGCCAATTCCGACCAGAGTGATAGGCTAGTTCAAATAGCTACTATAGGGTGAATTGTAATTCAGTTGGCCACCTGTGTGTGGCCAGGCTCAACCACATGGCCTTTACTCTATAAAAGTTAGTCTGTGAGGCTGGGAGGGGTGGCCTCTTTGCAAGAGACGGGCCTGGCAGGTCAGTCTGATTCTCGATGCTTGGTGTGAAATAAAGCTTTGCTTGACCTTCACTTTGTATCAGTCTCGCTCCTTTGACCATGGACCCAACACTCACATTTTGATATGTCATTTATTTATTTATTTATTATTATTATTATTTTAGATTTTATTTATTTATTTAACAGACACATATCACAAGTAGGCAGAGAGGCAGGCAGAGAGAGAGGAAGGAAAGCAGGCTCCCTGCTGAGCAGAGAGCCCAACGTGGGGCTCAATCCCAGGACCCCAGGATCATGACCTGAGCCGGAGGCAGAGACTTTAACCCACTGAGCCACCCAGGTGCCCCTTGATATGTCATTTATGACAGTAAATTTAACCACGGTGTTTGCTTTTGATATAATTTATTTAGCAATCATTGTGGAATATATACTTACTAGGTGCCAAGCACTGTGCCAGACAGAAGTGCTGGAAATATTAATAAAATACAGTCACTGAATTTAAGGACAATGGGAGACAGACTTGTAAGCAAATAAGAACCATGTCATCTTGGTCATCTCTGAAAACTAAGCTTCAAGAGCAACAAAGACTGGAATTAAAATCATCTCCAAAATGTCAAATTTCCAATAATCAGAACAATTAATGTCTCTCTTCTTGGGAGAGGAGCAGTCTAAGACATTAAGCTTCAGAATGACATAGTCAATATACCCAATAGAATTAGAAGTCCATAAACAGGGTCAGATAGCAAAGTCTCTCTTTTTGTATCAGATTGCAAATTTAGGAAGAAAGGTGAACAGAAGGAAAACTTTGTGGCAGTTGAAACACCACTGTGTTGCAGTTGCATCCACTACTGTGGATGCAGCTGACTGGGAACAGGATCTCAGTGAGGGTCTCCTGCCTCACTAAGGAATTTCACTATACATAAAAGTGATGAAGACAATAGGAAGTGAGGTTGCCAGGAACACAAAAGTAAAGTTGATTCTGTCTTAAATATTCCTACTCGAATCTCCCAAGACAATGAAGGTTTTGATCCCTACCAATAAGTTTGTGAAGGGAGTCTAACCCAACATTCCAAATCACTTGATGTCCCAAATTTCTCCAGATGTTCTCAAAATTTCTATTGCTTTGTGAAATTGACCTCTGGAATTTCTGAATTATCCCTTGTTACCCCCCCAAAATGAGCAAGTTGTAAAGGAGCCAGGATCTTCCTAGAATTATATTCATAGTGAACTCAATCTGTCAGATCCTTGACCAAAAATTTTTGACCAGAGGCCATGTTAGGGTTCAACAATTGAGAGAAAAGTACCCTTTGTTTCTTCTCAGAGGAATGCAAAGGGCCTCTGTCAGGCAACCAGAGTCTACAATTTGCCTTCAATCCTGAAGTACTTGATGCAACTGGCTCCTCTGATTTGTAAGACCTGACCCCAGTTTCTGTTTGAAAAAACCCAAACTGGCACTCTCCCTGGAGCTTTTGGGGACATTCACAACAAGCTGACCTCCCTAAGCATCCTCTTAATCTGCACTGACACTGTTAGAGTTCCTTGAACCTTCATTTTTGCCCACCTTTGAGTAGTAGAACTAAACTCAGAGATCCACAGACTGCCTGAAATCTGTGACCAGATAGAAGTGTTCAGAGCCAGTTGTCACATAAAGACAACCATAGACCTCTAGCACCTAGTTTGGCTCTGGCTTAATTTGAGATGGGCACAAGACTTGAACAATGTAGCATAATGTGGGCAGCTGACTAGATGTGAATCCTGGGGCCTCTGAGAGTACAGAGAAGGTGAGAGGATGGTGGTACTGATAGCTGTATGGAAAGAAAAGCCTCTTCACAGTGGATTTGAATTATACCAGCTCTTGACTGCATATTAGAAGTCTCCTGGTGCTAATATTGAAAATCTAGAAAGCAGCAGCCCAAGCCACACAGATAATTTCAGAATATCTTGAGCTTGGGCCTCTTGAGATAAATCTAATGCAGCTTGCTAGACAGATTCTTTTGGCTAATAGCCAGGCTTCATCCATCCTCATTTATAAAGAAAGCAGAGACATCATTACATTTTGGGGAATTGTTTTTTTTTTTTTTTTTCTTGTCTGAGCTCCTAACTATAAGAGATAAAGCTATACCAGAATTGCTAAGGCAAATACCTGCTTAGGAACATAACTCCTCCAGATGATTCATGTGTTTTTCACCTCTTTAGGTACTATTTATTTATTTATTCATTTATTTACTCCTCAGCTCTAAAACAGTCCTCATTCTCTGCGTGTTTAGTTGGCAATGATCTTACCAGATGTAGCCATTTTGCTACAGAGGTCCTGCTGCAAAATACCTCTAATGTTTAAAAACAAAGAAATGCAACTGGGACATCTACCTTATCCTATTGCTTCCAGTTCCTTCCAAGATAATGAATCTTTTTCCTTCTACTCTTCCTCTTGTTTCCAGTACATCTAATCTCATATTTAAGTAGCATGGCCAAAAGTCACAGTTTTGGAGGACAGTTTGGATTTATGTCTATTGTTGAGAACTAATTTTTTTTAAAGATTTTATTTATTTATTTGACAGAGAGAGAGATCACAAGTACGCGGAGAGGCAGGTAGAGAGATGGGGGGAAGCAGGCTCCCCACTGAGCAGAGAGCCTGATGCGGGGCTCAATCCCAGAACCCTGAGATCATGACCTAAGGTGAAGGCAGAGACTTAACCCACTGAGCCACCCTGGTGCCTCAAGAACTAATTATTAATAGAATTCTTTTTCCTTTTCAAAATCATCTTTAGTGGGATGACGAATGACACAGCCATCCAAGCAGAGAACCAATGTTCCATCTCTTTACCTGAGTTCCAAGGGAAGAGACTACGTGGATAGAATTCTGTATCTGCAACTACAGCTGCATCTTCTTAGAGATAATGAAGGACAGGTAAAAAAGATGATTCCAGAAGTCAGTGTTTTTCCTCTCACTCTCCTCCCCTATCCCTTAGTTTGATTCCCAAAGTAGAGCCTGCCAATAATGAAGTCAGGCTGGGAAGACAGAGTCCACACATGTAGGAAATGACTTCCCCAGGGCATGCTCAACTCCTTTACTTTCTTCCCACTTCAGGGAATGGGAACCACACCATCTAATAGCTGTATGGAAAACTCTCTGCTTTCTGGGAAGTTGGAGTTGATCCTAGGATGAGCTAGAGTAGCTTTGTCAAAGAGAATTATGAGATGTTCCACTGTAGACCAGATAATATATATTTATTCTCTTAATGTATTTACTAAAAAGATTCATGGTAGCTCACAAGGGTGTAGATCAGATAGCAAGATAATATAAATTAAGAAAAATAAAACAAAAATAAAAATAAGACAGTGGATCCACAGAGTCAGGATAATACCCCAAATGTCAATTTCACTTGGATATGGAATAGGAGATGAGGGCAAAAAGACTTCTCACTTAGTTTCGACATGGACAATGCATCAAGCTTATTGTACCAATGACATTCAGATAACTTAAAAAAAAAGTAATGACAGTAATGACTAGGCTGATAAACAAATTAACTTGAGACTGGAAGGTATTACATGCATAAGTGAAGGAGACAGAGTTAATGTGATCATTAAACTGAATCTATAGTGTTGAGAATGTAGGAAGCATACCAGCTTTAGTGAAGTGACCAATTTAGATTGACATTTTTGTTCATTGAGACCACTTAAATGCACTTCTTATATATATTATGGCTTACATTTCATCCTTCCCACATTCTGTGATGACTCACAGCTAAATTCCCTGGTGTAGAGCCTTGTCCTTTAGAGCCCTCTCTCCCCGTTTTTTTCTCCAGAATTTAGGACTCAAATCATATGAGAGGCATTGATTTTTTTTTCTTATGGAGGATACAAAAATAATATCACTGTCTTTTAGGAAGTAGAAAGCTATGAAGAAAGATGACTGAAGCTCATGAAATTTTGACATATATGGATAAGATTAAAATAGTCAATCATTTTTACCGTAAAGTTCAAGAACACATCACTGAAACTCTTCTCAATGGATGCAACCTTGATATGGAAGCAATGGGCACCCTCACACAGTTCAGCTAGAAAGGTAAATAATATCTGGGTTTTTTTTTAATTATTTTTTCTGTTTGGCAATAGTTTCTAAATTAAAGTTGCATGGTACTCATTGGCCCTCAATTAAGTTGTCCTATAAATATTCTTGTTGAAGTTCGAGAAAGTATGTTTGCCAAGATGTTAGTCACACCACACTTTCAGTTCCAAAGACTAGAAATAATCAAATAGTCTACCCTAAGGAACTGATACCATAAATTTCAAAATCTTGCTATCATGGAATGCTATTTAATAATACTGAAAAATGAGACATATATGTCTGTGCTCATATGGAAAGATTCCCAAAGTAAATTAGTGAAAACCTAATGTTGAAATTGGGTTGCATTGTTCACCTTTGACTAACGTATTTTATAAGAACTGCATACATAGTGTTAAATATGCTAGTTCATGCATGATGATGCCCCTCTGGAAGGAAGGAAGTTGCTACATCTATGGAGAGGGATGGAAAAACTGTCAGGGAATTTTGTCACCTTCTGGCTAATATTTCTATACTATTTGAACATAATCTACCATATATTTATATATGACATTTTCATATATTTCATATATTCTGACTTTAGTCAAGTATTCCTAGAATACATCATCCTGCAGAGGAAAATTGTAAGTAAGTAACTTTCTCAAAAACATATGTAGGCATTGCCATTTTGTTTTGATTATATTCTCTAAGAATTATAATCCAGGAATTCTTCTGAATTAAAAAACTAGTAAAACACCCTTGTAAATAAATGAGTACCACCAAAAATCCCAACAGACAAGCCCCAACTGTCCCTTAAATAAAAAGATCTCTTCTGAAAACTGAATTCCCCTGCCAACTTAGCAAACTTAGATTCTAGTAATGGTTCATTAAAATAACCAGGAGCTGAGATCTTTACAAGTATCTTCTTGCCAGGGAGGAGGAGTGCAGGTCATACACATTCAGAGTGGTACAACTTATACTGAAGAGAAGAAATCTGGACAAAAGTGTCATGTGACAAAATCTTAGCATCTGGTCTCAAATACACTTACCAGAATTAGCCCATGGAAAGCTCAGTGGATATTTGAAAGCCTCTGAGTGGATGCAAGACAGTAAGTCACTGTGTAGGATGGAGTCTCAGAAGTGAGCCATTATGACCACCAATGCAGGCAGGGAATGCTTCCAGGAACATGAAGGAAAGCTGCCTTAGTTTTAACTAAGCCCACTTGAACTTCTCTGTAGCAACCTCATGGGTCACTAGCATGGTTCCCTTATTTCTATGGATACAATAACAACTTCCAAGCTGTGCCTGTCCAGCCCACCAAAACAAGCATATTGGAGAAAAGCCAGAATCTTTACAGAACTAACTGTTCTTGTGACCCTAGTCAGTCAGACCCTTGACCAGAAGAACCTGGCCAGAGTCCATTTAAGAACTCAGGAAGGAGGAATGAATTTTTGCCTCTGCTAGAATAATACAAAGGAGAGATTGTTATACATGTAACTTCTATACCCACCAGCAATCCTGAGGCCTTTTTGCATATCGTTTTAGATAAAATCAGATCTATGGAATACAAAATTCTTTTAAAAATTCCAAAACTGGCACATTTACTGGAATCCTGGAGGCCTCTTAGAACTGGCTACTTGCCTCTGCTTCTGATCACTCTGAAAGAGTTGGTCTGCATTTCCAGGATCTACTCTCACCCCAAAACTACTCTAGTTTTTCAAACGTAGAACCAAACACATAGATATTCAACTCCTTCTCAAATTGGAGAATGACTTTGAAACACGTTAGGGTGAGACTAGATATGGACCAGAGCCAAAGATATAGCCTGTAATCAGGTGCTTGGACCCTGCAAACTCTGGGAGAACTCAGAGAATTAAAGACTGGTGGATCAGTTGCCTCACTCTAGCATCTGAAGTAGAAGGGAAGAAATATTCTACTCAGCCCCATATGTTCAACCAGGTACTGTGGCTCCCAAATCAGAATCCTTTGGTTCTAGTTTAAAACCAAACACTCTGTCCTAATCTCAGACTTTTAAAATCATAATTTCTCTGGCCAGGGTTGTGGGCGTGGTGTCAGTGAGGGTGCTAGCTTCAGCATTTTGGTTAACCTTTTGTTTGATGTTCATATAGTCAGTCTGGCACCTGCCTGCCACCACAATGATTGTGGTGTCCACAATTGTACACAGAGTAGTTATCCTCAGCTAGCAATAAGCTGAGTCACTTCAGTCCAGAATACTATGTATATACGAGGGATAACTATTTGCCAGAAGAAAGAGGGATCTCCCACTGGCATGGAGTACAACTAGAGTAAGTCTGATTTATAAATAACAATGAATGAACAAATCTACGGAAATCATAATCACGGCTGGGCCAAGAGATACAGACCAGCCGAAAAACATCCCTAGAAGCCCTCAAATGAAAATTTTCTCCTCAGCCTTAAAGGTTTCCTCCTTCAGCATTGCGGAGGTGACGACTTACTTGCCTGGTCTTGTTCAGCTCACACTAACAGAAGAGAAAGGGGCCAACTCAGGGAAAATGAGATCTGTACAAGTTCATATGATAGTGGGTGATTACATTGCCAAAGGCTAGTCAACATGGGTGGCACTTGCAGATATCCTCCAATGGCTGACCAAATTGATACTGGTTACTGAAAATAGTAGAACCAGAGTCCCCCAAATGAAGTTTTTATACTAATGCCCCCACCATAAGCTTTCAAGAGAGGGTCGATGATGCTAGGTATAAGGTTTTCAGTCAGTCTCTGAGTAGCCCCATTGTGGTACAGAGATCTAGGACTGAGAAGTATTAGGATACTTCTTCCCTAAGTAAGGTATTGAGCAAAACACTGCTGTTTCATTCCCAGAGTGCTTTAAAGCTATATTCATCTTGCCTGGGCAAAATTAGTGGGAGTGTATATCAGCTACCCTACCAGAGCCTCTCCCACAGGAGGCTATGAGACAGAATGCCCAGTTCCTAGGTGTTTGGCTCTACCTTCTGCTCCTTAGTGGAGACTTATAAGTAACAGCAGGTCTTGGGGCCTATGTCATCAGTGGTCTATAAGTCCCTTTTGTTGAGCCTACATCCAATTTCAGGTTTTTCTCCTACTGTTTTCAAACACATCATTGGAAAGAAGGGGTTCACAGTACCTCTTTCTTGAGGCCAGGATTATAATGAATCCCAGCAGTTAAGAGTAGAATATTGTATACATAAACTTTCACTTCTCCTACATAAATTAATGGGCCAAATAAATTTAGCAATATCTAATATACTTAAGGTCCCAAGAAAGTAAGACCATAACTCTAAAATAAAACTTAAAGCTAAAAAGAGGAAGAAGGTAGAGCTTATTTTGAGAATATTCAAAAGTATTTAAATATGAATTGTTAATCATGGCACACAATTTTGTGAAGATGGAGTCTCACAGGTTAGAATATACTTTGTACAGATGCCAAGAGATCGGAACCTAGATTTGAATTTATTTTCCTTTAGTGCATTGTACTGAGGCTGTCAAAGCCCCTTTCGTTTTTATAGAGATGTAAAATGAGAACTAGAATAGTGAAGTGGATAAAAACATGAAATAATTCCTTATATAAGCAACAGTTACACATGATATTACATTCACAAAACCCTTCATGTAATCTGTGTTATTCAGTTCTTAACAGGATATGTAAGCTTTTGATGTCTTTTACAAATAAGAAGAATAAAGCTTAATCAAAAGTTAAATGACTCATTTCATTTTTAAAAAATGAAAAAAAATATCATTCTAAATCTCAAGTCTTCATTGGACTTTTAGCTCATCATTGATTAGCTAAGTAACCTTAAAAATTACTTATGAGATTTATCTTCTTGATTTGTAAAATTAGTGGCTGGATTTTAGAAACTTTAATTAGAGCTGGAAAATAGCAAGTATGGTGGTGCACAAGGCTCTGTTTATTATAGAGCCCAGATTCCTTCTATTTTGCCATAAACCACTCTACTGAACAATAGCTAGGAAGTAAAGTATCTACAAAATACCACCCAAACTTCTCATTTCAAGAGAATTTTCTGACCAATACCCAAATTTGACTCCATCGTTTCCACTAATAAAGGGAGCATATCAGTGTGTCATTCTACATATTTTTATCATTTGTCTTGCTTTGACCAATATCCTAAGTAATAGAGGCAACATATAACCAGAGTCACAATGAATACCTCATCACTGCTAGAAGAAAACTTCCAGAAGGTATGCAGTTTACAGGCTAAACAAGACAAAAACAAAAACAAACCTGTTGATCCAAACAGTACCAAAATGCCCAGCCTTTTAAACTGGGCACACCATTTTCCATCATATTTATGCCTCTTTTTTTAAAAATTTTTTAATCTATGTTCCTAATTTTATATCGTTGATTCACATATGAAAAGCACCAATCTTAAAATCACTAAGTTATTTAAAATAAGACACAGGATTCCTTTAAAGTATACTCCATTCTGCGTAAGCTTTTATCCCCTATATTCTATCATTGTGTCATGTAACCTTAAAGTCATTGCCATGCAGGGTTTCCAGAAATTAGAAACTCTACGTTCTGCTCTTAGTGTAAAGCGTCGTGACTTCAGAAGCTTACCTGGTGGGATGAGAAAACTGACCACAGGCACAGTGCAGAGTAAACATCCGCAGACCAATGCTGCTTTTGCAGTAGCTCTCTTAATTCAGGTCCAGAATCTTGAATCTACTGCTAAAGACCTTAAGGGTGTGTATGGGGTGGGGCAGGCTGGGGGTGGGTGGGAAAGGCGGGCAGCAGGCGGTGGCTCTCACCATTCTGGGGCTGGGCACACAGCAAGAAAAGACACTTACTTGCAACCACGTGACGGGTCTCCAACAGTACCTGAGGGAACCCTGAGAAGCAGAACTCCCTGGAGCCCTTTTCTCCTCCTGGGCTTCTTTTTCTTCCCAGATCCCTCCGGCCTTCTGAGGAGTTCTGGTTGCTTAGGCGGTGTTGCTAGGCTGGCGTCTGCCCTCACCAGCTGATGCTACAGGCCACGATGGCTCGGCGGTGAATGGGCCCCACTGAATTCCCAGCTAGAAACGCGTCTCTGGGGTGGCTGCCCAGCCACTGACCCAGAGACCACTCCTGGCCAGATGCGCAGTGGAGCCCCGCCTGCCGCCTAGATGCTGCTTCTTGCGTCCTTCCCACTTCACCCTGCCATCTCCCAGCCACTCCACCCTCTCCCCCGCCCTCATCCCAAGGCCCGGGCGCGACTTCGCCCTCCAGACCCAGCGGGCGTGGGCGGGTTGATGCAGAGGAGACCCGCAGCCGCCAGTGCTTAGCTCACAACCGCAGCTGCTGCGTGCGTCTTACCCACAGCTGTGGGAGTAAGGAGGGGGCTAGACGAGGGGATCCGTGAGGAGGGGGATCCGATGCGAGAGCAAGAAAAGAGGGAGAGAAGAGGAAGGGGGGATTGCAGCTAAGGATTTTAGAGGGGTAGGGAGAGGAGGGGAGAGGAAGAGAAGAAGGCAGCAAACTCAGGTTTTCACCTCCAGTTGCTTTCTCTCTCCCCTTGCCTAACTGCCCCAGTAGAGCTTGTCAGGGGCAATTAACAGTCTGCAGCCGTCAGATCTGAACATTGCTTAGGGACATGGGGCATGGCTCTTTAGAAAAGAATGGGTTGGAGCTATTACAACCTCACTCTGGATTTCTCTCCCACTCTGGTGACTTGAGATACAAAGGCCAAAGGAAAAATCATGCACATTTGGAAATACTGTGTGCAACAATCAAGCTTGGGGATGAATCAAGAGGTGCGGGACCTTCTTTCTCAAAGGGGGTTTGGAAACTTTTGCTACACCATAGAATGTTTATTTTATAACCCTATCTTGTTTGGAAATGGTGAACTAATGAATTGTTGAACACTATATCAAAAAACTAATGATGTACTAAATGTTGGCTAAATGAACATAACAATTAAAAGAAAAAAGAAAAAAAAAGATGTCCACAACACACCAAGAAAAAATAATTTAAAAATGAGGAAAAGGGAAAAGAAATCATGTATATTTATTAAGATACTCTAAGTGTATATTCCAAGGCATGAGACACAGAAGGGTAAAATGGAACTAAACTAATACTAGTTCTATGCAAACCATGTCAGGGGCTGCATGTTTCATCCATGATTCACAGAAAAGGCCTTGTTACATGTATTTTGTTTGTTTAAATTATACACTTGTTATGAAAGATTTCAAACATATACAAAAATAAAAAGAAAGTATAACAAACTCCTCTGTACTCATCACTCTGCCTCAGTCATACTGCCTCAGCTATTGCTAATCTTGTTTTATCTATGCTTGCCTTCTCACTTTGGATTAGCTTAAAAGTCCAGGCATCATAATATTTTATCCATAATTTTATCAACATAAGTCTCTGAATAAGTTCTCCAAAAATACAACCCCTTCAATACAACCCAATACCATTAGCTTACCTAAAAATTAACAAGGACTTCATAGTGTCAAAGATCCACTTGATTTCTTTTTAATAAACTATATAGTGGCTAACTGAATGTAATAATAATAAATAAAAAAACAATGTGTAGATTATTATCTTCTCTTTCCCACACTTTTTGACAGTATTACAAGTGAATGTTCTAACGCATAGAACTTTCTTTTGGGGCAATCCAACTTATACATCCCTTTTCGCCCAGGAAAATCTATGCATCTTTCAGTATATTAAAACATAAGAGGGGCACCTGGATGGCTCAGTGTGTTAAGCCTCTGCCTTTGGCTCAGGTCATGATCTTAGGGTCTTGGGATCGAGCCGCACATCGGGCTCTCTGCTCAGCTGGAAGCCTGCTTCCCATTCTCTCTCTCTGCCTGCCTCTCTGCCTACTTGTGATCTCTGTCAAGTGAATAAATAAAATCTTTAAAGAAAAAACATAAGAATCACTTCTCGGTCTTTTGGCAAAGAGCAAGTGTAAAAAAAAAACATTTAACAAATTTAATATTAAATATTTTAAAGTTTAAATAATATACTTGACATATACTGCTTTGTTTTTTTTTAATTTTTATTTTTTTGACATACACTGCTTTGTATAATGTGTAATGAACACAAGATGCTGTGCAAACCAATAATAGAAACAAGAGACAAATAGAAGGGAAACCAATGATGTTGGATTTATCTTCTGAGCTGGGCAATCATTTGTTGTTGCTCTGGAGCAAATATATTGCTAATATGGGAAACAAAGGCAGAAGAAAATTATTAAATTTCTTTACTACTTGTAGCCCATTAATGAGTCCTTAAGACAGGCAGAGTCACATTCCTCTAGAAACACAACTGCCTCAATATTAATACTTTGCTAAGGACAAAAGACAACCCTAGCCTGACCCCCAGAATCCTGTAACTTTAAAATATAAAAATTCCCTTGGAGACTTCCTTTATCTCTGCCTTGCAAGATATATGTTGGCAATCATGCCCCAAGCATATGACACTCCAGTATATATCTGACGGCTCTCATGACTCAGGTTTTATTAGACAGTGATAAATGACATTTTCCCAACAATAGTTAGCCCCCTTAAGGTCCTGAAAACCTTGCTTCCAAAATTCCTTAGAGACTTACGCTATCCCTAACCCCATCCCAACTTGAAAGTATATAATGCAACACTCCTTATGACTCCAGTACAGTTCTTTCTGCCCAAGGGTCCTGTCCCTGTGCTTTAATAAAACCATTTTTTGTACCAAAGATGTCTCAGGAATTCTTTCTTGGCCATCAACTTTGAACACTAACATTTTTCCTACATCATTGCCACCATTATTTGATATTATTACTAAGTTAATTTGACAAATTTTGACAATCATTATGCTCCTAATAATGAGTTGATGAGATTATTTTGGATTGCTCAGTAGGGGTAAGCTGTTTGTTTTCCACACTTCTGCCTTAAGAATTTTATAATCATGTTTTCTAAGCTGTGTTTCCCAAGTACATATTTAGAAGGTAGAAGCTCTAGACTTGCAAGTCCTACCTTATCAAGAAAAAACTGCTTTTGATGGGGATGTGGAGAAAGGGGAACTGTTTTACACTTCTGGTGGGAATGCAAGCTAGTGCAGCCACTCTGGAAAACAGTTTGAAGTTTCCTCAAAAAGTTAAAAACAGAGCCACCCTGCTGGGCAGAGCTACTGCCCAGCAATTGCACTACTAGGCATTTACTCTAAAGATACAAATGTAGTGATCCAAAGGGGCAATTGTACCCCAATATTTATAGCAGCAATGTCCACAATGGCAAAACTATGGAAAGAGCCCAGATGTCCAGTGACAGATGAATGGATAAAGAAGATGAGATATGTGTGTATGTATGTGTGTGTGTGTGTGTGTGTATATATAAGTATATAGGTATATAAGAGGGAATATTACTCAGCCATCAATATATGAAATCTTGCCATTTGCAATGACGTGGATGGAAACAGAGGGTGTTATGCCAAGTGAAACAAGTCAGTCAGAGAAAGACAATTATACAATCTCACTCATATGTGGAATTTAAGAAACAAAACAGAGATCTTACGGGATGGGAGAGAAAAATAAAATAAGACAAAATCAGAGAGGGAGACAAACCATAAGAAACTGGGTTGATGGAGGGAATGGGGGGGTGGGGTAATGGGGTGATGGGCGTTAAGGGGAGGGAATGTGATGTAATGAGCATTGGGTATTATATGCAACTGATGAATCACTGAACACTACTCTGAGACTAATAATATACTATATATTAATTAATCGAACTATATAAAATAAAATGCTTAAAAAAGAAAAGAAAAACCTACTTCATCACACTTTCACTTGAACTTGATAGGCCCCTAGGGGAATTATTTTCCTTGCAGCCTGCTTAAGTGGGGGCTGTTTAATCTAACCTCAAAGGTGTCAGCATCAGGAGTATAGCTGGGACTCTTGTTTTAATTCTCACTCTATTTCATGACGTCCAGGTTTGATAAAACCTTAAACAATTCTCCCCAAATGCAAACAAATCAAAACTCCTTTTTTTTTTTTTTTTTTTGAGATCTGTGTGTCTAGCTGTGTCATCTTTTTTTTCTTCTAGTCTAGCAGTCATCTTTTAACTTTATGGACATTCTTATTTATTAAGGATTTACTTTCAGGTTGACAGTCTTCTCCTCCATCCAGATTCTTTCTATTATTAATCACTTTCCCATCCATTTGGATATCAACAACATTTGGATGAAACATCTAATAGCCTAGCTTCTGATTTCCTCTCTAATAGAGGATCTCTTTCTCCATTCCACCTCAGCTATAATCCCCATACTTTGAAACTGGCCATAGCTAGCAACTGCTGTTTGTTTGTTTGTTTTAAAGATTTTATTTATTTATTTGACATAGAGAGAGAGACACACACACACACAGCGAGAGAGGGAACACAAGCAGGAGGAGTGGGAGAAGAAGAAGCAGGCTTTCCTCTGAGCAGAGAGCCCAGTGCAGGGCTAGATCCCAGGACCCCGGGATCACAACCTGAGCCAAAGGCAGTCCCTTAATGACTGAGCCACCCAGAGGCCCCTGCTTTGTTTTTCTCCATAATGATTATCTAGCATGCTAAATATCAATTGCTTATTTATTTTATGTTTTGTTCTACCAGAATGAATACTGCATGACAGTTCTTGTTTATCCACCGTTATGAGGTAGCACTTAGAACACAAGTTGTAATAGAGTCAGTATCCAGTAAATTTGCCAAAGGAATGAGCACCAAGCATCCCCCCAAGGCACTATGGGCTTGCCAGAAAATTGTAGTGATTCACCACAGAAATAGATCATAGAGTACACGTAATATGAAGAACATGAGAATTGTTGATCTGCTTTCATTCTGCCTAGCCTCTGGAATGTATATACTTCAATGCTTTTGTGATACATAGGAATGAAAATTTCCCCTGGCTGCAGAATCTTGACATAAAGCACAGGCCTCTCTGAAAAGAAAGGGTAAAAACAAGAAAGTTCAATTACATCTATGGGGATTGCCAAGGCACACAAGGAACTAAAGCACTCAGCATCAAAGAGGAAATTCTCTTACCCTTATTCTAGTATAATAAGGAATAGACATGGGCTTGGGTTTGTTGTCAAAATCCAGGCTTAGATATCATTCAGGGTGAATATAATATAAATCATATTGTAGAAAATCATTTGCATGATTGCAATCATTTGAATTTTAATTCTTAAGACTTCATATTTTTTTTTCTTTTTAGCTAATGCTAGTTAGCTTTCCATGTCATGTGCAATATCCTAGGCAAATACTTAGAATCCATTTTGTCTTAGGTAGGGATGTTAAAACAAAATACTACAAACTTGGTGGTTTCTAAACAATAGAAATGGATTTCTCACAGCTTTGAAGGTTAGAAGTCTAAGATGCGAGGTCCACCATAGTCAGGGTCCAGTGAGAGTCATGTTCTAGGTTTCAGACTATAGGTGTCTGCTTGTATCTTCACATGGTGAAGAGCTGAAGAAGCAAGCCCTCTCATGATTCTTATAAGACCACTAAGCCCATTTATGAGGGATCCCCTCTGTAATCTGGTCTAATCCTAATCACTTCCCAAAGGCACCATCTCCTATTACCTTCACACTGAGAAACAGGGTGTCAACATATTAATTTGGGTGCAGGTGGGGGAGAGGGTTACAAACAGTCCATCCATAATACGTAATACTTGTTTGTCTTAAGATTTTATTTTTTAAAATAATCTCTACATCCAACATGGGGACTCTAACCCAAACTTACAACACTTAACAAGATTCACATGCTCTACTGACTGCACCAGCCAGGCACCCTTATTATTTCACTTTTTGTCATCCTTACATACCTACATAAAGACAGTACTGCAAAGCCAGAATCAGTTCCTTTACCACTATTTTTAAGTGTATAGTATTCTACTTATGATGCTATTTATGTTTGAGTTCTTTAGAATTGTTCTAAGAAAACTTTGCCATGGTCTTCCACTCTATCCCAGGTTCCAGAACTGTAAGAATCTGGACAACAAATAAAGCTATAGAAAGTTGTTTAACAGTGTCAGAGGAACACAATAAATGGCTTGCTTATTAGGAATTCTCAGAAATAAAAGAATAGACCATAGATAGTTAAAGCTGTTTGGGCTCCTCTACTCCCCTTTGTCACTTGACAAATTTCTAAACTAATTTCAATTTCTTAACTCCTTAGATGTAAATACATACATACCTGGATTACATGTTTTGCATTCATAATATATATATACACATATGTAATATACATACATATATATACACATATATATTTATACATATACACATATAAACTCATAGCCCTAATTTGACTTTTTCCAAAAATCTTCCAAAGATAGGCACAGTCAATAAAGAATATCAGCAAAAAGCTGTATTAATATTGGCAATCAGAGGTGCCTGGGTGGCTCAGTAGGTTAAGCCTCTGCCTTCGGCTCAGGTCATGATCTCAGGGTACTGGAATTGAGTCCCATCTCCAGTGAGACTGTTTCTCTCTCTCCCTCTGCCCCTCCCCCCCATTCGTTCTCTCTTTCTCTGTGTCAAATAAATAAATAAATAAATAAATCTTTAAAAATAAACAAATAAATAAATATTGGAAATCAGCAGAGAAAATGGTAAATATCTCATATGGAAAATACATACTCATATAGTATATGGTAGGTCATTTTGTACCTATACTTTATAGTTTGTCTTGATCCTAAGAATCAAATTACAAAGATCACAGATAGATCTGAAGTTCCTGTTCAAAATGTTCCTGATCACAGTGCATTCCATTTTGCAATTTTGAATCCAATAGTCATGTATCAAGTAATTCTTAACCCAGTTTAGCAGAAACCCAGAATATTTTCAAGTGAAAAAATAAAATAGAAAGCAAAGATAATTACAAATTTGCAATTTGTGGTCATTTTCTAGAAATCCCATTATAATTTATGTGCATATATGTGAAATAGTTGAGTATATACACATCATAAGTAAAAAAGTCAGATTTGACTGCTGTAACAGAAACTTAAAATAACTGTGGCTTAAACATGGCAGAAGTTTCTTTCTCTCAAACCCACTAATCCAGGTATAAGCAGTCCAAAATATCCCCCAATGAGGTTCTTTCAATTTTGTTGCTTTCTTATCTCTAGTGTATTAAACACTCACTCACATAATTCATGATGGCTCACCAATACACTTGTATTCCAGGCAGTAGAAAAAGGGAATAGAAGAAATGGAATTCATGCCCATTCCACTAAATATTATAATCTAGAAGTTTTATTTTACACCTTCTTGGATTGATAGCCTATTAGCCAGAACTTAACTAGACACAATTGGTTACAAGGAAAGTTAAGGAATGTGATATTCATTCTGGTTTCTATTCAGTGAGTCAAAAGTTGAGGTTTCTACTAATACAGAGAAAGGTAAGAATAAATATTGTGGGCTGACCAGCAACTTCTGCCATGCCCTGTCTCTATCTGCAATTGGCATACTATTTAGACTTCATGTCCCTGCCAAACAGCAAATTAGAAAAAATGGCTGTGACTTCTAATGATTTAAGAACTTACAAAAACATAGCCTAATTTATCAATAAACATTTCTCCCAACCTAAATTACAATTGTCAAGCAAGAAATTCAGGTTGAAAGACTAACTGAATAGCTATACTAAGAGTCTAGTTTGTTTCCTCAAATGCATTGTTTCATAGTTACATTACATTATTTGTTTCTACCACTTTATTTTGGTTTGATAAAATGCCAAGTTTAAAACTCTTCTTACAACTTTTCCTTGCCCAAATTTTTTTAAGACAAGGAGTACAAAAACCAGAAATTGCTAACAGGATCTTCAGTGAAACTATGAGACATTTATAACAGCAAAATGCAATATATGAAATGAAATGTAGATGGAAAAATGAAAATAAATGATTTAGTAAAGTCAAACAAAGGAAGTCCAACCTACTTGCCTATAAAGAGTGATACTGGTGAGAGAAACTAATCCTTTCTGCCGACAGCGACAAAATCTCAGGTATTGAGGAGACCTGGCTATCATACAACTGGGCAAATTTGGGTGCTGTAAACAGGAAGCTATTTGAAAATCTTCAGGCCATGAGAGATCCAACTCTAGCCATTCTGTTAATTGCCCTCTTCCTCAACTCATGGTAGCAGTTATGTTCTCAAGGAAATTTGGATTGCAGAGGCTTGAAATCGGGGATACTAAACACAGTGGAGAATGAAGAGAGGTGCTGGACCGGGAAGAGGAACATTAATAAAAGTTTATATTCTCAGTGATAAGATTCTCCTTTTTGCTCCAGGTTCTTTCCCTTAACCAACACCTAGAATTCAAGTAGTTACATCTTATATTTCAGAAAAGAGATTCTAGGATCTTTTTTTTTTTTAAAGAATTTATTTATTTGACAGAGAAAGATCACAAGTAGGCAGAGAGGCAGGCAGAGAGAGAGAGAGAGAGGAGGAAGCAGGCTTTCTGCAGAGCAGAGAGCCCGATGTGGGACTCGATCCCAGGACTCTGAGATCATGACCTGAGCTGAAGGCAGTGGCTTAACCCACTGAGCCACCCAGGTGCCCTGAGATTCTAGGATCTTAACTAGAAAATCTGATCTATCCCACAGGATAGGCCCATTGATTCTGGCATTTTGGTGTCTTCAAGAAAAAAGTTGGCTGATTACTGAATCATCCTAGAATAAAGTCTTCTATTCCACAGGATTTATTCCCTTAACCCTCAAACACATGCATAAATGTAGAGTATCCAATTGGTAACTTAGGGATCACTAAACAAGAATCACTAAACATTTGAGGAATGTCTTTAGCATGGCAGAGAGGAACTGAAACAAATCTATTGAAAGAAGTTCTGTGGACTTAGAGACAGAGCAAAGTATAGAAGAAAATTCAAAGACAATATAATTAGCATGAGAAATAAGAGCAATAAATCCATGGAACAAGGATAGGATGCCCTATCTTACCTTATTTTTTTTTTTAAGATCTCATTTATTTATTTGACAGACAGAGAGAGATCACAAGTTGGAACAGAGGCAGGCAGAGGGAGGTGGGGGAAGCAGGCTCTCTGCTGAGCAGAGATCCCTATGTGGGGCTCGATCCCAGGATCCTGAGACCATGACCTAGAGCCGAAGGCAGAGGCCCAACCCACTGAGCCCAGGATGCCCTATTTTAAAGGAATAATATATGAAAGACCTCCTGTAGTCTATATCTATGGCAGATAATGATGATGATGGTGGTGGTGGTGGTGGTAATATAGAAAGAGCCTGAATAATAAAATTGTGGAAACCATTAAAAATGTGCGAAGATATTAAAGATTAAAATCAGAGAATAAATTCCAAAGGTTCAACCTTCAGCTGAAAGGAATTCCAGAAGAGAGCAGAGAGAACAAGTGAGAGCAAATTGTTAAGTAAATAATGCAAGCCAATTTCTTAGAATGGAAAAGTCTCGCAAGTGAATGCACCAACAAAAGCCAATCAGTTTAAATGAAAATTGTTCCTTACAAAAGAAAGTTATCATGAAATATTATAATCTTTGATAAAGATATGATTTTAAAACTCCTAGAAAGAAACAAAAAAAAATGAGTTAAGAGCAAGGGATGGTTAGTGTATCTACTGCCCATATCTTTGTCCAATAAAATTAACCAGGACTCTTTTGAAAAATGGCTGTTTCTAGGACTGGGATAGGAAATAAACAGGATGAATGTGGCACATCTTATAGTGCCAGAAAATAAATAAATGCTCAAAAAAAACCCAACAACAACCCACCTCCCATTAATGGGGCTGTGTCAAAGCAAAGGACTTGGAAGCCAACTGAAAAAGCTACTAATGACCAAAGCTAGAACAATTTGAGCAACAAAATAAAAAAGTAGTGTTGAATTATAACTCAAAGTATAAAATATCCATGAGTCCATACTGATATAAATAAATGATTGAATAAATTAATAAATGTGGGAGAAGAAACAAATCTCCCATGCAGAAGAATTCTAAATAATTTATGTAGATACACCACATTAAAGGAGAGAGAGAATAACTCCTCATCCCTTAAGTGTGGGCTGGGCATAGTGACTTCCTTCCAATGTGTCAAGTATGAAAATGGGGGAAAAGAATAACTTCAAAGTGTAGAAATCTAACAAACATTACCTCAGCCAGAGGATCAAGGTCAACATCAACAGTCATCATCATGACTGACATCATGTTGACAGTGGACAGTCTTGATATGACCTGATGAAAATGGCACTTTATGTCTCTCCTCTTTTTCCCAAAAAACATATGCCCAGACTAAGAGAAAAACATCAGGTAAAGTTCAACAGAAGAACAACGTATATTATACCTGACCAGTACTACTTAAAACTGTTAAGAATATCAAAAGAAAGGGGCACCTGGGTGGCTCAGTGGGTTAAGCCTCTGCCTTCAGCTCAGGTCATGATCCCAGGGTCCTGGGATTGAGCCCCACATCAGGCTCTCTGCTCAGCAGGGAGCTTGCTTCCCTCTTTCTCTGCCTACTTGTGATCTCTCTCTCTGTCAAATAAATAAATAAAATCTTAAAAAAAAAAACGAATATCAAAAGAAGGAAGTCTCAGAAATTGCTACATCCAAAAGATTAGGATATGACAACTCCATGTAAATATGGTATGCTAGATGGGATACTGAAACAGAAAAAAAGAACATTATGTTTAAAAAAAAACAAACAAAAGAAATCTGAATTATGGGCCTTAGTTAATAATTATGTATCAATATTGGTTCTTTAATCATAACAAATATATCATACTAATTTAAGATGCAAATAAGAAGGGAAACTGTGTGGAGAGTAGGGGCAGTAGTATATGGGATCTCTGTTGTCTTCTCAGAAATCTTCCTTGGTAAATCTAAAACTGCTGTAAAGATGGAAGTATTATTTAGGAAGAAAGTATGGTGAGAAACAGTCTTCCAATAATTGCAAAGAATCTAGTCAGAAAATAGGTATTACTTACAAAAGGGAAAAATAGGAACTTTACAGTGGAGTATCCTGGCAGAGGCCAACATAATTAAATGATCAAAATTAACACCACCATTTGTAAGACATGTTAACATCATGTTCCTTCTGAGAAGACATCAATACTATTTCTGTGGTATTTTGTCAAATATGCATAAACTCAGGGCACCTGTGTGGCTCAGTGGGTTAAGTCTCTGCCTTCAGCTCAGGTCATGATCTCAGGGTCCTGGGATCAAGCCCTGGGAAAGCCCCCCCCCCCCCCCCCCCCCGACGTTGGGTTCTCTGGTTCTCTTCTCAGCAGGGAGCCTGCTTCCCTCCTCTGTCCCTGCCTGCCTTTCTGACTACTTGTGATCTGTCTTTTTCTGTCAAATAAATAAATAAAATCTTTTTTTAAAGTATGCATAAACTCAATTTTATCAGGAGAGCATGTAAGACACCCAAATTGAGGGACAGTCTACAAAATAACCGGTCAGTACTCTTCAAAGGTGTCAAAGTCACTAAAGGCAAAGAAAAGCACAATATATGCATTACTGGGCATCTCCTTTTGGCTTAGGTCATGATCTCAGGGACTTGGGATCAAGCCCTTCATCAGGTTCCCTGCTTGTGGGGAGCCTGCTTCTCCCTCAACCTCAGGCCCTCCCACTCTCTCAAATAAGTAACAAAATCTTTTAAAAAGCCATAAAAAGGTAGTGTAAGTATCATAGGCAATGGCAAATAATTTTAATACATTTAGTACATTCGGGAATCTTTTCTTTCTTCCCACTAATCATGCACAATTTATTTTCTGCCAGCATGTCCAAATCCTCATGGCACTTTGCATTAAGTAGTCGCAATTACTAGGAATGCCTTTTCATGCCTTGAAGCAGCTTAAATACTGAAGAAGAGAATTATCACTCAGTTAGTTATTGGCATTTATTCAGAGAGCATTTGCACAAAGAGGAAAGCCACAAATTATAGTTTAGTTGCTAAGAGCGATTTTAAAAGTTCTCATCAAGAAATCAAATTGTAACTGTGTGTGGTGATGGGTGTTAACTAGATTACTATAATTATTTTTCAATGTATACATATAATGAATAATTATGTTATACTCCTAAAACAAGACATGTTATATGTCAATTATATCTCAATTAAAAGAAGAAATTATTACAGTTTGCTTTTATAAAAGGCATATACATTAGCCATCTGTTTTAATTGAACTAGTAAGCACTGACTTAAGGTAACATAGGTATGATGATTAATTTAATAATTTTTTCATTTTAAATACTTATGAACTAGTACATTATTTCTCAAGGAATTTTCCTCAATATATTTTTCAAAAGTCTGCATATAGTGAGCATTTTGAGCAAATGTGACTGATTGAAAAAGTTTCAAAGTTAAGTTTTTCCTTTAGATGCGTTATATTTTAAATAAGAAAATGCCCTAGTGCCCCCTGCTGTTCAAATTAAGCCTTATAGCTACATAGTCCATGTCCCTTCACCATATATCCCCATGTTTTTATTTAGTTTTTTCTTATTGGGAGGTACGGTGTTGTGCAAAATTTTGATTCAGATAGATCTATTTTTATTGCAGCTGTGACTTTAGTGAAATTAATAATTATACATGATATGTTTGACTTGATTCAACTGGTATATTTGAAATTATTCCTGTCTAAAATAAAATTTCAGAGTCTGTGTTGGCTCTCCTTATCTCGCTATTTTTCTCCTTCTTTTCCTTACTCCTTTTCTACTCTCTCCTTCTTATTACTCAGTTTATATAGACATTTCCACGCATTTGCAGTGATGCATCTTCACGTAGCTTTCCTTTTTTCCTTCTTGTTCAGATTAATTGGAAGGAACAGCATAGATCATTTGTTATTAGACATTCAGAGCTGACAATGTTCTCTAGATAGCATCTAGTTCAACTCTCTCATTGTAGAATTTAAGATATATTTCATAAGGGACTTTGAAGATAACAGATGTCAATGATGGAGTGCTAGACATCCTGCCCACTTAGGCCTTTTCATTCTTAATTCCTCAAAGGGAGGCAGAGGGAGTTTTCATTGTTAATTTTACACACAGATATTTGTAGGTTACCTACTATGTGTCAGATATTGTGTTAGCCACAAGGCAGACCCCCTTTTTACGTCCCTCATGAAAAATATAGTTTCATAGGGTATACAGATAAATAAATAGAACTTACAGTACAATGGGATAAGTACATTAAAAGAACAAATAGAAGGTATTGTATAGGGGAATTAAAAAAAAAACTGTTCTAGATCTAGATGACAATGATCAAAAACACTTCTTGTCAGAAATGATGGCTAGGGACACCTGGGTGGCTCAGTGGGTTAAGCCTCTGCCATCAGCCCAGATCATGATCTCAGGGTCCTGGGATCAAGCCCCGATCTCGAGCTCTCTGCTCAGCAAGAAGCCTGCTTCCCCCTCTCTCTCTGCCTGCTGCTCTGCCTACTTGTGATCTCTCTCCCTCTGTCAAATGAATAAATAAAATCTTAAAAAAAAAAAAAAAGAAATGATGGCTAAACTTTGACCAATGCAGCAATTTTGACAACCTCTTAAAAGTCAGTTTGGTTTTAACTACAAGAAATTTGGCCATGAGGTATAAGAGCAAGGAATTTATATTTCTACAGACCATATTTGTTCAGGAATAGGGATTGATATGTAAAGAGAAAAGAAAAACAAAGAACTCACTGATTAAATGACTGAGCCTCCCCTAACCCAAGCACAGGGAAATGCAAGGAAAGAAGAGAAACAGGTGAGTGGCAGGAAGGACATTAGAAGGTTTTTAAAATACTTCAGTTAAAAAAAATAGTAACACTGAAGTGTGTCAGAGAAAGAATCACATTTGAAGTTCCAGGTAGAGAATAGGGAATTTATATAAAATCAGTGCTCAAACTTTATTTTAATAAAATAATTAAAGAATGCAAGGAAATTTTTAACATATTTTGGGAGAGGGAAATTGCAAAAGTGACAATTTATATTGGGATCTAGAAAAAGAATGGGGTAGGGAAGAATTAGTTACAAGATCCAGATCTTGTTTAGGAGAAAAACACTTGTTTTAGAAAATTATATTTTGTATTTTAATGATAATTGAGAATTTGTCTTCTGAGACATCTACAATTGCAGATTTGAAAATTTATACAAATGTTGTAATTGTGACTAAAAGAACCTTCTGTATGTAATCAATTGCAATTGCTTTTTGGCTTCCCCCCTTATAGTCATTAGGAATAAATGTCAGTATTTGTAATGGCACAAAAAGTAGTCTTGCTGCACTTGCAATGATTTTCAATAGTCCAAGAGCAAGGAAGAAAAACTAAAATTGCATTTAGACAGTGAAGAAAATGTAAGAAATATATTACTGCTTAAGCAATTCTGTGAGTTTTGGGGAATTTGAGACTAAGAAGACTATGATCATCTGAGAACTCACAATTGCATCTGAAACATAATGTCTTCATTTTTCTTAAAATTAGTTGTTTAAAAAACATTTATAGTTGAAAATTTTATTGGTAATATTATATATAATACATTCTTAGCTCAATCTCAAACTTACAGTATTCATTTCATGGGGGGTTAATTATTTATCGAAGTCAGAAACGTAATGGAATATGTGAATAATGCATTATTGTACTCTCCAACAATCTGTTTGTTTGAAAATAGCCCAGATTCTCTTTTTAGTAGGGCTCCTCCCTCCTCACCCATTTCCTTCATTCCCCGTCCAACTAAGATCTGGCTTTGAAACTCCAAAGAATCCTAGATTGCTTACTTGGGTCTCAGTTATTTGGGGGGCAATTCAGCCTATGTTCCTCTGACATTTAACATGGTTAAACAATAATGCTTGTACTTAGGTAACTCTAAGGTTTCCCAGGGTATAGGGAAGGAACTAGATCATAAATAAATGGACTCCTGACTCCAGAAGAAGGTAGAATACCATTTTTTAAAATTAAAAACATTCCCAATTTGGCAGGTTTGAAATCTAGTTAAAATGATCATTTAGAGTATTCTTAAAGGTGAAATAGATTTATTAAAAGGCAGCACACAGGGGCACCTGGGTGACTCAGTGGGTTAAATCCTCTGCCTTCGGCTCAGGTCATGATCCCAGGGTCCTGGGATTGAGCCCTGCATCTGGCTCTCTGCTCAGCGGGGAGCCTGCTTCCCCCCCCCCCCCTCTCTGCCTGTCTCTCTGCCTACTTGTGATCTCTGTCTGTCAAATAAATAAAATCTTAAAAAAAGAAAAGGCAGCACACAAGGAACGAAGGCACTGGAGATTTGCCTTGACAATTGTTAGTACAGCCAAGATTCACGGAGCCCAAATTGTATGCTGAGCTAAAGGCTCTTAAGGGAAGAGCCTCACTGCTTATGTAGTGAGTCCAGGTAGACTTGTACCAGGGTCCATGTTCTTAATCCCTAGCGTATAACCTATTAACTGTTAGACTCTAAGCCAAACATAGTTCCCAAACGTTGGTTTGCATAAAGGTAGCTTAAAGGACTTACTGCAACACTAGCAGATATGGACTGAGTCCCTGGATTTACATTATAACTTCAGCCCAGATCCCAAGTTTAGAGACCCTAAAGTACTGTGCTATATGGGTTTGGTAGTGATCATGAATATAATAATGGAGTTATTTTCTACACACATGTATTGGTTATTTGTCTTCCAGCAGGTGGAGGAGCCAAGTTCTCCACTCAGTACCCTGCATCTATCCCCTAAGAGTTGCTGCCACACATTACTGGCCAGCACCAGCCAAACTCTTTCCTAGGGATGCTCTGTTTTCTCCCACATACTCACTTCTCCTAATGCAACTGTTTTGGCTAAGCATTGGCATCTTCTTAGAGTATTATGGCAAGAGTTAGAAGAACATAATACTCCTCACAGGCCCACTGGGACTGCTGAGGAGAAAGTGTCGAAAAGCAACTCTTTCCAAGCTTTTTACTAAAAGCCATAAGTGACAAGTTAAATTCTAATCCATCTTCTAAACACAATTAAATGGAAATGCTAAAAGGAATGGAAAGATGGGAGCAGTCATCTCTTATGGTAATAACATAATTTCCAGTTTCATCATAACTTGGATATAAAACAGAAATGTTAAAAACCTATAAAACCCATTAGTATATTGGTCATTCTTATGCCTTACTTCTAAGCACCCATTCTCTACTTTTATTCTTTTCTAAATGTATATATAAATTTGTTTTACAGTGAATATTATTTATAACCATATAACTATTTTTAGTCATCACACCAAGTTTTATAATGTCTGAGAAATACAGAGTAGATGCAAGAGATGTTAACACATCTGATGGAATGCTCTAAGAAGCGTTATAAAAATATGGGACAAAAATATATCTGGGTAAAATTACTGGTATTGATAAAACTTGCTATTAGCACTTGTCCTATTAAAATATTCTGAATTTCAATGTATGGTTTATTTTTCTAATGATACATTACTTGGGGATATTAACCTGGTATGCTCTGGTAGGATGTGTGTTCCACATCTCAAAAATGTGATAGCTCGGAAATTGCAAAAACTCAGGGATTTAATCTAACAGTGTTCTTGAGTATCGAACTGAAAACTAGCAAATATATAATTTTATTCATTAAACATGCAACACTAGAAGTATGGAATATATTTCTAGAGTTTAACAGGCAGACTGAGGTTAAATGAGTGTGTCTGGCACCACTTATTGCTACCAGAGCATCTCAAACTCATTTATGTTTCCTAGACCAATTCTTTGGTCCCAGTTGCTGGGGATCTAATAACTCTATGTGGACCTTGTCCCAATGGTTGCACTACAACCTCATGCTAAATTTTGTGGTATTTGCCTCACTTCTGAGGCAAAGAAAGTTCCATGCAGCGGCTAGGGGGATTTACATTCCTGATGGGAGCTGATACAGTCAGGTGAAACACCTGGAAGTGAAGGCAAAGTAAACTCCATGAGGAAAACTTTGATGAGGGATACAGGTCCAAAGAGAACCAGAATAAATTTCCTCTCAACTTCCACCTGGCTTGGACTCTTTGAGATGAGGTAATTCCATCTTGCTTCTCTGAAAACATCCAGTGAGACACAGCAAGAACTCATCCTTGTTACAAAGCTGTGCCTGTCCCAGTAATTCTCCTGTATGTCTATTCTCCCTTCTATAGAAATTAGAACCTAAAGCAAAAGCTGTTTTCTTATGCTCCATTGGGGACTGTGTTACCTCAGACCTCAGATCCCATGGTACTTCAATCACCAACAAAAATCAGCTAAATAAGATTTTACTTCACATTCTATTTTTAGGTGATCCTTTCTAAGAAGATGTGGCTGGCTGAGCAGTAAGAGCAGTAAGAGCTGGCTGGCTGTGTTTAATAACACAGTTTTAGTCCTAATGCAAGTTTCAATGGGTACGGGAGTTTATTCTGCTCCCACTGGAGGAAGGTATGGAAAGCCATATGAAGTACATTTCACCAGGGAAGCCTGAGTTAGGGAAACCAGAAATTCTCCAATAAGGAGAGTTTTATGCCCCAAACTGTCTGACCAACTTAAGGATGCCTGAGTATTTCTAGAAGGAGATTTGGAATTGTGGTTGATAAGTTTAAGACTACGAAGACTTCTGATAGGCAAAGGAAAGGAAAACATAATATAAAAACAAATGAAGTTGGGAAAATAAAGAAGCAAAAAGGCAATTGATTCAGAATTCAGCTAAGAGAAGGAACCCTGGCTTGGAAAAGAGAGTTTGGAATAAACTGCTCTCCTAATGTCATACCACCTTTACATCCTTGCAGATATAATTTGATAATGACATATTATCCTTTTTATATGTTGTATTTGATTTGTTAATATTTTGTTTAGAGATTTTGCATCTACAACTTTGAGAGACATTGGCATATAATTTATCTTTCTAACAGTAACCTCATCAGGTATTAGATCAGTTGGTTATGCTGACCTCATAAAATGATTCAAGTAGTTTTTCTATTTTATGAAGGAGATTATGTATATGGCTAAAAAAGTTCACATGTGAAACCATGGTTTTAATGCCATATCCAAGTTCTCAAATAGGTACCAAACTATTCACATTTTCCATTTCTTCCCATGCCAAATTTGGAAAATTACATTTTTAAGAAATTAGTCTATTTCATTTAAATGTTTAAATTACTGGAATAGAGTTGTCCATTATACTCCCTATTACTTTTGCATACCTGCAAGATACATAACAATATCTCATTTTTAAATTCTTAATATACATAATTTCCTTTGTTCTTAATTAGTCTTTTTATTTATTTTTTCAAATTTTTAAGTCTTTTAAAAAACTAAATTTGGTTTTATTGACTTCTCTCATTCATTTATTTTCTATTGTTTGCACACATTATTATTTATTTTCTTCTCTTTTAATTTGGTTTGATTTGTTGATGTTTTCCTAGCTTCTTTAGACTGATTCTTCAATGATTAATGTTTAAGGTTTCTTCATTTCCACAATATGCATTTAAGTCTATACATTTTACTTAGCACTGCTTTAGCTACACTCTATAAGTTTCTGTTTGCTTTTCTTATTTTCATTTAGCTCAAAATATTATCTTATTTGACAATTTGTTCAAAGGGTTATTTAGAAGTATGTTATTTAATTGCTAAAGGGTTAGAGATTTCCTTTTTGTTTGTTTTGTTATTTGCCACTAGCTTAATTCCATTGTGTTCAGATAAATATCCTGTATGATTTTTAAACCTTAAACTTTAAGGTCCAAAACCATAAAGAGCTTTATGGTCCAAGAGCATATAGAGCTATTTTCTTAAATATTCCATGTGGTCTTGGGGGGGAAGTATACTCTGTTGTTAATAGGTAGTATGCCAGTTACTTTTGTTAATAATGCTGTTCAAATATTTTATATGCATCCTGATTTTTTGTTGCCTTCTTTTATGAGTTACTGAAAGAAGTTTGGAAAAAATATAATGAGTGTGGGTGTGTGTATTTTTCATATACTTTTGTCAGTATTTGATAATTTTTAAGATTTTATTTATTTGAGAGAGAGAGAAAATGCACATGCACAAGTGGGGGTGGGGGGCAGAGGCCAGGGAGAATCAGGCTCCCCACTAAGCAGGGAGCCCAATGTGATGTGGGAATCCTTCAATCCCAGGACCCCGGGATCATGACCTAGGCTGGAGGCAGATGGCTCAACTGACTGAGCCACCCAGGTGCCCCTGCTCTCTAATTTTAAAGCTAGATTTTGGATATACAAACATATAATATTGTGATAACTTCCCAGTAAGTTCAACCTTTTCTCATTACAATAATGCCATCTTATTTCTACTGATGCTTCTTGGTTTAAAGAATTAAGATTTTAGTAAAGTTATACATTCTTTCTTTTGATGAATATTGCATGGCATATCCTTTTGTACCATTTATTTTCCTTCTTTCTCTTTTTTTTTTCTAAAGATTTATTTATTTTAGAGGAAGAACATGGTGGGGGGAGCAGAAGGAGGAGCAGAGGGAGAGGGACAGCAGACTCCATGCTGAGTGAGGAGCCCCACATGAGGCCTAATTGCAGGACCCTGAGATCATGACCTGAGTCAAAATCAGGATGCAGACACTTAACTGACTGAGTCACCCAGGAGCCCCTTTCATTTTTTCTTATATTTAAGGTATGTTTATTTTAATTAGAAAATAGCCAGGTTATTTTTAACCAGAGTGAAAAATCTTCATCTCTTAAAGTTATCAGTGGTATATTTGAATCCCCATATATTAGCTTATGCTTTTTTCACAGTTTTCCCTTCTGTTTTTATTTCCTTTTTCTTCTTTCTTGACTTAACAAGAATTAATAAAATATATTTTTTGCTCTCTATATGTTCCCTTATATTAACTTCCCTATAGATTGTGTTGCTATTTTGGGAAGAGGAAGGATTAGTTTTCTAGAGATTACACAATGGGTCCTTGATTTATTGAGTGTATCTTTTAGGTTAGTACAAATGGATATATAAATTATGGTACTGCTACATACAATAATCTGGATGAACCTCAAAATCATAATATTCAGCCAGAGAAGATATATAGAAAAAAGCACATGCTTTAGAATTCTCTACTACTCCAGTCAGAAAAAGTAATTTATGGTGATAAAAATCAGGATAGTGGCACACAATGGGGCAACGGCTTTCAGAGTAGGAGCCCAGAAAGCAACATGGCTAGACACCCCTCCCCTGGGAGGATTGATGCAGGTGTGCACCACAGCAGTCTGCAGAGTCTGGCACACACCTTAAAGGTGCCTGACTGCTGTTCCATGAGGTTGCACTGAAGACTGGGGGCCCTGATCTTTCAGGGCTGGAGATTGGGGCACTGCCACTTTTGCTTTTGTTTTCTTTTTTTTTTTTTCATCCTCTACAGTGGGGCAAAAAGCCTTCAGGGAACAAAAGCCACATAGAGCAACCTGAAGCAGCTTACATTTGAGTCCATCTCCCTGACAAGGGGCAGTGAGGAGCAACACTGCAAAAACACCTGAGAGTCAGTGCAACAGGCCCCTCCCGAAGAAGACCAGCAGGAACATCAGTCAAATACCAAGTTTATGGATCACTCAGAAATGAAAAGCTCCTGTACTAGGGGAAAATACTAGATAGAATTTGACTTAACAAGAATTTCCCATGAGTACTTAGTCTTTTATTTTAAAATTTTCTTTTTCTTTTTTCTTTTTTCCATTTTTCAACTAGTTTCTCATTTTAAAACTCCTTGTTCTTAAGTCTTTTTTAAATTTTCACTTTTACATTTTATAGATATACAACATGGATGCCAAAATTCTCACCAAGAATACGAGCTAATAGGATCTAGCAGTACATTAAAAGGATAATTCACCATGACCAGTGGGATTTATTCCTGGGCTGCAAGGGTGGCTGAACATTCACAAATGAATCAATATGATACAACACATTGATAACAGAAAGGACAAGAACCATATTATCCTCAACTGATGCAGAAAAAGCATTTGACAAAATACAGCATCCTTTTTTTGATTAAAACTCTTTGAAGTGTAGAAATAAAGGGAACATACCTCAGTATCAGAAAAGCCATATATGAAAATCCTGCAGTGAATATCATTCTCAATGGGGAAAAAGAGAGCTTTTCCATTAAGGTTAGGAACGAGACAGGGATGCCTACTCTCCCCACTGTTGTTCAACACAGTACTAGACGTCCTAGCCTCAGCAATCAGACAACAAAAAGAAATAAAAGACATTCAAATTGGCAAAGAAGAAGTAAAATTCCCGCTCTTCACAGATGACATGATACCTCATGTAGAAAACCCAAAAGACCACCCCAAAATTGCTAGAACTCATACCGGACTTCAGCAACATATACATGTAGGATATAAAATCAATGCCCAGAAATCACTTGCACTTCTATACACTAACAATGAGAAGAAAGAGAAATTAAGGAATAGATCCCATGTACAATTGCACCCAAAAATATAAAATACCTAGGAATAAACCTAAGCAAAGAGGTAAACGATCTGAGGCGCCTGGGTGGCTCAGTGGGTTAAAGCCTCTGCCTTCGGCTCAGGACATGATCCCAGGGTCCTGAGACCGAGGCCCTCATCGGGCTCTCTGCTCGGTGGGGAGCCTGCCTGCTTCCCCCTTCTCTCTGCCTGCTTCTCTGTCTATTTGTGATCTCTCTCTCTGTCAAATAAATAATAAAATAAATAAAATCTTAAAAAAAAAAAGAGGTAAGCGATCTGCACTCTAAAAACTACAGAACACTTATGAAAGAAATTGAGGAAGACACAAAGAAATGGAAAAACATTACATGCTCATGGATTAGAAAGATAAATATTGTTAAAATGTCTATACTTCCCAGAGCAATCTACACATTCAAAGCAGTCCCTATCAAAATACCATCAACATTTTTCACAGAGCGGGAACAGATAATCCTAAAACTTATATGGAACCAGAAAAGACCCTGAATAGCCAGAAGAATGTTAAAAAGAAATCCAAAGTTGGTGGCATCACAATGCTGGATTTCAAGCTCTATTACAAAGCTGTAATCATCAAGACAGTATGGCACTGGCACAAAAACAGACACATAGACCAATGGAACAGAATAGAGAACTCAGAAATGGACCCTCAACTTTATGGTCAACTAATCTTTGACAAAGCAGGAAAGAATATCCAGTGGAAAAATGACAGTCTCTTCAACAAATGGTATTGGAAAAATTGGACAGCCATGAGGAAGAATGAAACTGAACCATTTTCTTACACAATACACAAAGATAAACTCAAAATGGATGAAAGACCTAAGTGTGAGACAGGAATCCATCAACATCCTAGAGAAGAAAATAGGCAGCAACTTCTTTGACCTTGGCTGCAGCAACTTCTTGCTAGACATATTTCCAAAAGCAAGAAAACAAAACCAAAAAGAACTATTGAGACCTCATTAAGATAAAAAGCCTTTGCAAAGCAAAAGAAATGGTCAACAAAACTAAAAGGCAACCTATGGAATGGGAGAAGATATTCTCAAATGACATAAAAGATATAGGGCTAGTATCCAAGATGTCTAAAGAACTTATCAAAATCAACACCCAAAAAACAAATGATTCATTTAAGAAATGGGCAGAAGACATGTACAGATATTTCTCCAAAGAAGATATCCAAATGGCCAACAAACAAGAAAAAAATGCTCCATATCACTTGGCATTGGGAAACAGAAGTCAAAACCACAATGAATATCACCTCACACGGTCAGAATGGCTAAAATTAATGTCAGGAAACAACAAATGTTGGCGAGGATGCAGAGAAAGGGGAACCTTCTTACACTGTTAGTGGGAATGCAACCTGGTACTCCCACTCTGGAAAACAGTATGGAGGTTCCTCAAGAAGTTAAAAATAAAGCTACCCTATCACCCAGCAATTTTACTAAGTATTTACCCAAAGATAAAAATGTAGTTATCCAAAGGGAAACGTGCACCCCAGTTTTTATAGCAGCAATGTCTACAATAGCCAAACTGTGAAAGAGCTGTAATATCCATCAATAGATGAGTACACAAAGAAGAGGTGGTGTACATATATACAATGGAATACTAAGCAACCATCAAAGATGATGAATACTTGCCATTTATATCAAGATGAATGGAACTGGAGGGTATTACGCTGAGCAAAATAAGTCCGTCAGAAAGACAATTATCATATGGTTTCACTCATGTGGAATATAAGAAACAGTATACAGGATCATAGGGGAAAGGAGGGAAAACTGAATGGGAATAAATCGAGAGGGAAACAAACCACAGAGACTCTTAACTAAAGGAAACAGAGGGTTGCTAGAGGAGAGGGGGTAGAGGGATGGGGTAATTGGGTGATGGGCATTAAGGAGGTCACTTGATGTGATGAGCTTTGGGTGTTATCACAACTGATGAATTATTGGACTTTACATCTGAAAGTAATGATATACCGTAGGTTGACTAATTGAATTTAAATTAAAAAAATCAAGATAGTGTTTTCTTTTGGGTAAGGTGGTAGAGAGACGGATAGAGGGGGTTGGCTATTTTCTTTATTTTCATCTGTGCATTGGTTGCATGGTCGGTTGCATGTGCTATATCCACGTTATGAAAATTAATTGAGGTGTACACTTATATATGTACTCTTCTATACCTTAAATAAAAATCTAGTTTCAATAATTCTCCTCTGGGCTAACTTCTGTAAGTTGCTCAGACAGGGTGAATCTCTCCTTCTGTGCTCACAACACATCGCTCATTTGTCCTTTTGAATATTCATATAGGTATATTGAAATGTGCCTGTTTACTCAGCAGATTTGTAACCAAATCATTCATTTTTCAAGGAGGGCTCTGTGGAACACAAGGGCATGTGTCCCTAAATGATCATAATAATCCATCTTATAACCAACTTTGATTTCAGGAAAAAAAAAATTGTTTAAGTACTGTTCTCTTAAGCTCTGCCCTAGGCTTGCTGAAGTGATTCTGGGGATAAGGATCACCAACGAGGGACTTGGGTCTCTTTCCTCAAGAAGCTGAAGCTTACCTGCGTGGCATCTACATTCTTCAGATCTTTCTGTCTCTTTTTTGTTATTCCTAGAATCCTGCCACAATTCTCCTCCTCTCTTTCTTCATTCTTCACTGACTTTACCAAGTAATCAAGATGCGTGCTAGGGTGGAGTCAAAACAGGTTTATTTATTTATTTTTTGTTTTGCCTTTTTTTTTTTTATTAATTTTTTATTTTTTATAACATATATTTTTATCCCCAGGGGTACAGGTCTGTGAATCACCAGGTTTACACACTTCACAGCACTCACCAAAGCACATACCCTCCCCAATGTCCATAATCCCACCCCCTTCTCCCAAACCCCCTCCCCCCAGCAACCCTCAGTTTGTTTTGTGAGATTAAGAGTCACTTATGGTTTGTCTCCCTCCCAATCCCATCTTGTTTCATTTATTCTTCTCCTACCCACTTAAGCCCCCATGTTGCATCACCACTTCCTCATATCAGGAAGATCATATGATAGTTGTCTTTCTCTGCTTGACTTATTTCGCTAAGCATGATACGCTCTAGTTCCATCCATGTTGTCGCAAATGGCAAGATTTCATTTCTTTTGATGGCTGCATAGTATTCCATTTGTTTTGCTTTTTTGTTTTAAAGATTTTATTTATTTGTTATAGAGAGAAAGAGAGAGCGCGCACAAGCAGAGGCAGACAGGGTGGCAGGCTAGAGGCAGAGGGAGAAGCAGGCTCCCTGCCGAGCAAGGAGCCTGATGTGGGACTTGATGCCAGGATGCTGGGATCATGACCTGAGCCGAAGGCAGGCGCTTAACCAACTGAGCCACCCAGGCGTCCCAAAACAGGTTTATTTTTGAAGAAAGATTCCTCCATGGATTTGTTCAACTTCTTTGATCTTCAACAATACTGGCTCCTTGATTTATTACTCAAAGTAGAAGTTTCTTCTCTTTAAATTCACAGGCAGATTATTTTGTACCTTTCTTATTTAAATAACTGTTATGAATTCTGCATATGATTCCAAGTAACTATGCTACCTCTAGTATAATAAGAGCATCTTCTGCTGGAACACTGTCTAACAATACTTGGTCCGACAGACTTTTAACAACTGGCAGCATTTTTGTGCTTCTTTAATGGTTTCTCTCTCTCTTCTATAATAAGAGCTTATTATTCTTTTAAACCAAATTCCTTTTCTCCTCTTCTTTGCACAGAATTACCTATAAATTTCTTCAGTCTCTGGTCAAAAACAATGCTTACTATCTTAAAATTGTATATAAGCAGCCAAGTCTCAAGCCCATTAGCAGGGCAGTACAAAGACTTTAAATTCATCCAGGCATGCCTAATATTGACATCTTTTTCAGCCAAGAAAAGCTCCTAATGTTTTAGAATTGGGTTTCCACGCAGGTTGGGTGAAAAATATTGTTTAATTTGAAATTTTACAAAGAAGTCTCCTTGGTTTTCTCTATTTAATAAGAAAAAAAATTAACAAAATAAATTAAAAAGAACATTGCACATTGGAAGAACTAATATTGTTAAAATATCCATATTACCCAAAGCAATCTCTAGATTTAATGTGGTCTCTATCAAAATACCAACTATATTTTTCACAGAACCAGAGAAAATGATCACAAAACTTGTGTGGAACCACAAAAACAATCTTGAATAGACAAAGCAATCTTGAGAAAAAAAAAAAAAAAAGCTGGAGGGATTACAATCCCAGATTTCAAGATATACTACAAAGCTGTAGTAATCACAACAGTATAGCTCTGGCACAAAAACAGACACACAGATCAATAGAACAGAATAAAGAGCCCCAAATAAACCCATGCTTGGAACTAGAGGGTATACACTAAGCAAAATAAGTCAATCAGAGAAAGACAATTATCATATGATCTCACTGAAGACAGAGAACCGTAGGGGAAGGGAGGGAAAAATGAAAAAAGATGAAACCAGAGAGGGAAACAAACTATAAGAGACTCTTACCTCAGAAAACAAACTGAGGGATGGTGGAGTGGAGGAAGGGATGGGGTGGCTGGGTGATGGACTTTGGGGAGGGTGTGTGTTGTAGAAAGCACTGTGAATTTTGTAAGACTGACAAATCACAGACATATACCCCTGAATCAAATAATAATTATATATTAATTTAAAAGTAAAATAAAATAATAAAATAAAAAGCAAAATAAACCCATGCTTTTATGGTCAATTAATCAATGACAAGGCAAGAGTAAATGATGGGAAAAAGACAGTCTTTTCAACAAATGGTGCTGGGAAAACTGGACAGCTAAATGCAAAAGGATGAAACTGGACCACTGTCTTAAGGCACAAAAATAAATGCAAAATGGATTAAAGACCTAAATGCAAAACCTGGAACCACAAAATTCCTAGAAGAAGACATAAGGAGTAATCTGTTTGAAATAAAAACATTTTTCTAGATATGTCTCCTGAGGCAAAGGAAACAAAAACCAAACAAAACTACTAGGACTACACCAAAATAAAAAGCTTTGCCTGGCAAAGAAAACCATAAGCAAAACAAAAAGACAACCTTTGGAATGGGAGAAGTGTTGACAAGGATGTGGAGAAAAAAGAACCCTCATGCACTGTTGGTGGGAATGGAAATTAGTGCAACCACTATGGAAAACAGTATGATGTTTCCTCAAACAGTTAAAAATAGAATTGCTATAAAATCCAATAATTCCACTAGTGGGTACTTGTTCAAAGAAAACAAAATGCTAATTCAAAAAGATATATGCAGTCCTATGTTTATTGCAGCGTTAGTTAAAAGAACCCAGATATGAAAGCAACCCAAGTGTCCATTCGTTGATGAATGCATAAAGAAAATGTGAGATATGAATACACACACACACACACACACACACACACACACACACACTGAAATATTACTCAGCCATAAAAAAGAATGAAATCTTACCATTTGCCAAAACACGGCTGTATCTAAATGTACACTGCTGAGTGAAATAAATCAGTAAGAGAAAGACAAATACCATATCATTTCATTCAAATGTAGAATTCAAGAAAAAAAACAAGTGAATAAAGAAAAAAAGAAACAAACAAAATACCAGACTCTTAAATACAGGGAAAAAAAAACTGGTGTTTGCCAGAGGGGAGGTGGATGGAGTAATGGGTAAAATAGACAAAGGAAATTAATAGTAAACTTTTTTCTTTAAAGATTTATTTATTTATTTGACAGAGATAGCAAGAACACAAGCAGGGGGAGTGGGAAAGGGAGAAGCAGGCTCCCACTGAGCAGGAAGCCCGATGTGGGGCTCAATCCCAGGACCCTGGGATCCTGACCTGAGCCAAAGGCAGACGCTTAACAACTGAGCCACCCAGGCATCCCACTATAGTACACTTATTTTGATGAGCACTCTAAAATGTACAGAATTGTTGAATCATTATGTGATATACCTGAAACTAAAATAACTCTGTAAAATGAAACATAATTTGCATATCTTTTAACAGTAAATTTCAATATTCATAAATCGTCAGTACTCTTGGCTCATCTCTACGGTGATGATTTTAACTCTATATAAACCCTCTTTCATTTTGAGGACAGATTTCTCAGAGTCAAAAATAAATCCAATGCAGTTTCTAGTCTCTTCCAGTCTTCCCAGGAATGCAGCTGCCATCTATCCAACTAGTTAGTCAAGCTAGAAAATTACAAGTCATCTGTCATACCTTTTCCTTGAACCTCACACCGGTTCTGTCATTCTTAGTGGAACTTGCTGATTCACTCTTAAACAGCTTTTAAAAGCATTTAAATCCATACATAAAGCCATCTGTATGATGTCACTACCCCGTTCTAGCCACTCAGCTCTCCTCAGTATGAATTCAATGGCCTCCCACTGGTCTGTCCACTGGTCTTTTATTCTAAGCAGTCTCTGAAGAAAAATTCTTTCACTATATAGAACTGATTATATCGGGCGCCTGGGTGGCTCAGTGGGTTAAGCCGCTGCCTTCGGCTCAGGTCATGATCTCAGGGTCCTGGGATCGAGTCCCGCATCGGGCTCTCTGCTCAGCAAGGAGCCTGCTTCCCTCTCTCTCTCTCTGTGCCAGCCTCTCTACCTACCTGTGATCTCTCTCTGTCAAATAAATAAATAAAATCTTTAAAAAAAAAAAAAAAAAAAAACTGATTATATCAGGCCATTTCTCCTAAAGACAAAAACCAAAATCTTTATTAAGACTCACATGGGAACACACACACACACACACACACACACACACACACACATACACATGTCTGATCCCTTTTCTTCTTTCACTTCAAGCACTCACTGAATGCAGCCCAGCCACACCCCTTCCTTCTTTTCCTAAAATAGACCAAGCTCCCTCCCTTAATCATCAGTCAGATACCAACAAAAGCTTTGTTGATCACCTGGAGTGAATGATTATAGCAACTGCAACATTAATAATTTAACATTTCTATGTCTGATTATTCAATCAATGTTTGTCATTTCCTTGAACAAAAGCTAAATGCAGACAGAACCTTTCATGACTATCACAGGTACCTAGCACAAGATATATGACACATAGTTCTAGCTCCATTAATAATCTGTTGAATGAATTAATGAATGATAAAATGATCTGACAACCTTAAAAAAAAACAATTTTAGTTTCTACTGAATCTTCTTAAAATTTCTAAAGCTTTAGTATCTTACTAAGGCATGTTGTTAAAAATCATTTCCTGGGGCGCCTGGGTGGCTCAGTGACTTGAGCCTCTCTGCCTTCGGCTCCGGTCATGGTCTCAGGGTCCTGGGATGGAGCCCCATGTCGGGCTCTGCTCAGTGGAGAGCCTGCTTCCCCCCTCTCTCTCTGCCTGCCTCTCTGCCTATTTGTGAGCTCTCTCTGTCAAATAAATAAAATCTTTAAAAAAAAAATCATTTCCCTACTTTTTTTTCCACTTTCAATAATTCTTACACCTCCTGGCCATCTCCTATTTCTTGTCTTTCCGTACTCTCACCCTGAAGAAATCTTGTGCTCCAGCCAAATCAAATCTTACCACCCTCTCTTCTTCAGCTTTCCTTTTAGTCACTATTAGAATAAGGATGGGGCTCTTTGGTTAGGAGATACTCTTTACAGAAATAAGTGAGGTAAGGGGAAATAATAATGGCTAGCATCTACGGAGGGCTTTGCAATATGTCAGGCACTAGTTTCAGCACTTTCTGTAGACTGGCTTATTTAAACTACAAAAATCCCAGTAGATAAGGGCTAAAGCAATTCTCATTTTAATGAGAAAAATGTGAGGCACAAAGAAGTGAGTAATTTGTCAAGATCAGAAGGATGAGAATGGTTGGGACCCTGTCTGAACCTAGAAAGTCTGAGTCTACTGTCTATGATCTTCATCATTAATCAGTATGCTATTGTTTCCCTAAAGCAACAAAATAATTCTCAGTGGTGGTGAGCCTGGAAAAAGTGGAGAAAACACATGCACTGACATTTTTTTTTTTTTGTGCTTGTCACGCACTCCTTCCTGCACCCAGTTTCTAGCACAAACCTTAGAAAACAGCCAATAAAAACATCAGTAGAATAAATTAATGAATAAAAGAATTGATGAACGAATCAGTCCATTAGGGGGTAAGACTTAAGGTGCTGAAAAAACAGTAATCATTAGGCAGCATGCGTTAAAGAGAATAATATTTAGATAGATTGCAGGGAACAGCTTTAAAAAGACACTAGTAACTAGATACATCATTATTTACATGTGAAGTGTTGGGGCTTGGACTAGAGTATAATCATTAAGCTGGTCAGTTAGATATCTTCCACAAAATTTTCGAATATGAAGTTCTTTTTCACATCTCTGACTTTCATTTCCGTATCTATAGAAGGACAGATAAAGCAAATAGTAGGAAAAGGAAGGCAATTTACATCTATGAATTGTTGAAATATCTCATAAAAACAGATTAAAATAATTACATAATTACTCTCCAAAAAAGACCAGCTTTTGACTTTACAGAACTTATTTCCCATTTAATATCCCATAAAAATTACACAGATCTCTTTCATTGTAGTTTTACTGATAAGGAAAAAAGTTAAACTGTTTCGAAAAGGGCTTTTCTCTTTTTTCATCTCTATTATTTTCTCTTCCCTAAACCATATCAGATTTAGACTCAAGTTCGTAAATGCTACTGTAGTAGACAGAATAACATCCTCCCCCTACCCCTCCACTAAAGACGTCCATGTCCCAATTCTCAACACCGGTCAGTATGTTACCTTACCTGGCAAAAGGGACTTTGTTGATGTGATTAATTTAAAGATCTTGGTTGGGGAGACTACATCTCTATCGGAGTGGATCCAGTATAATTACATGTGTCCTTAAAAGGAGGAGATGAGGGGTGCCTGGGTGGCTCAGTGGGTTAAAGCCTCTGCCTTGGGCTCAGGTCATGATCCCAGGGTCCTGGGATCAAGCCCCACATAGGGCTCTCTGCTCAGCGGGGAGCTTGCTTCCTCCTCTCTCTCTGCCTGCTTCTCTGCCTGCTTGTGATCTCTGTCTGTCAAATAAATAAATAAAATCTTTAAAAAAAAAAAAAAGGAAAGAGATGAGGTGTCAGAATCAGAGATAGTTTCAAAGATGGAAGAAAGGGCCACCAACCCTGGAATGCAGGAGGACTCCAGATGCTGGAAAAGACAAGGAAACAGATTTTTCTCTAGAGTTGCCAAAAAGAATGCAGCCCCCCACTCCCGCCCCCTGCCACCAAACACACACACCTTGAGTTTAGGACTTCTGACCTCCATATGATAAGATTGTGAATTAGTGTTGTTTTAAGCCACTATGTTTGTGATGTTTGCTACAACAGCAAAAGGAATTTAATACCCCTATGGTATGACCATAACTTTGTTTCATTTTAAGGTTGGCAAAGGAAAAAAGAACTAGTATTGATTCATCTAAAAGAGTCAATTATTTTGCTATTGCTGAGGACAGAGAATTAAAGCAATTCTTGGAATATTCTAAAGAAATCTAGTTTTGCTTTATTTTGTTTTCTGAGATGCTTTAAGTGACTTTAATATATCTTAGTTTTTCAAAACTGAATTACCCCTGGAGGAGTAAGAGATTGATAATGGGAGAAGGACAAAGAGGCAATGTAAATGTAAATATACCTGTAGACATTGATTTAGGTATGTGCTTAATTCATGAAGTACCAAATGTTTTATGCTGTTGTTTTATTAGAGCGAAAAAAACCCAATAGCTCCTGAGAATTAATGTTATAAATCCAAGCATGTAACTGATATACAAACTTCACTACCTAACAGGCATTCTGAAATTATATTGTTTAAATCAAACTTTTCTAGCAAATTAGAGGCAATATTTACATTTTCCCCTGTGTTAATTACTCCCTTTTATCCACGCCCTAAACTGTAATTCACATTTCAAATCGTATGCTTCCTACTAGAATAGTCTTCTATTAATTTACCCATAACCTAAAATTTAATTTCAGTTTTGTATCTAACTAATAGGTGCTTATCCTTTTCATTTTTTGTACATCTAATCTGATGTGGAGAACAAAGACAAAAGAAAAAAAAATTAAATTTCCTTGCATTCTATAGCCCATTGACAAGTCCATGAGACTCGGAGAGTGACCTTCCTCTAGGAACTCAACTGCCCTGATGTTAATAATTTGCTAAGGGCAAGGTGTCTGGAAGGCTCATTCAGCTAAGTGTCTGCCTTTGGCTCAGGCATGACCTTAGGGGTCTGGGGTCAGCCTGGAGTTGGGCTCCCTCCTCAGGAGGGGAGTCTGTTCTCCCTCTCCCCCTGCCCCTTACCCCGCTTCATGTTCTCTCTCTCTCTTAAATAAATCAATAAAATCTTTTTTTTTAAAGATTTTATTTATTTGACAGACAGAGATCACAAGCAGGCAGAGAGGCAGGCAGAGAGGAGGTTCCCTGTGCAGGGTTGGATCCCGGGACCCTGGGATCATGACCTGAGCGGAAGGCAGAGGCTTTAACCCACTGAACCACCCAGGTGCCCCTAAATAAATCAATAAAATCTTAAAAACAACAACAATAACAACAACTTTGCTAAGGGCAAAAGGTAACCTTAGCTTAATGTTAGCCTGACCTCTAGGATCCTGAGTCTCCTTTAAGATACAAAAATTCCTTTGGAAACTTCCTTTATTTCTACCCCCCAAGTTATATGTTGGCAATCATCCTCCAAACATATGGAACACTGATATACATTTAGAGGGTCTCATTACTGAGATTTTACTAGACAGTAGTTAATGAAATTTTCCAACAACAGCTAGCCCTTCAACTAGAAATCTTGCTTTCAAACTCTTTAGAGACTTACACTATCCCTAAAGCCCTCCCCTTGGAAGTATATAATCAGCCACTCCTCACAACGTCAGTGCAGCTTTTTCTGCCCACAGATCTTGTCCACATACTTTAATAAAACCACCCTTTTGGAACCAAAGACATTTCAAGAATTCTTTCTTAATCATTTGCTCTGAACCCCAACATTTTCACATCAAAATCCAGCTTTCTACTGGTCAGAACTTTTCCAAGTCTGCTTAAATATATATTTAAATAACAGTGGAAAGGATTCATATCTTGGTATAATTTTATTTTACTTTATTATTTTATTTTTTGGTACATTTTTATATTCAAATACAGCAGACTGTTTTTTTTCCTTAAAAAAGACCTATATTCTTCATATATTATTACTGAATCTACGTAGATAAACCAGGAATAATTCCAAACTATCTTCTGACTATGTGTGTTAAATGTTGTGAGATTAGCAAATCCGAATCCTCAAATTTAAGGAAAAAAAAAACAACTTTTTATGTGCCAGACATTCCTCTTACCTCTGTTACAATTACCCAGGGAGAATTCTCATATTCCGAAGTTTTGCTTTCTTTGTAGCTGCAGAGTGCAAGCTGACTGGCTGTGATCTCACTAGATGATGCCAAGAGAATCTGTATTTCTGCCTGATTGGATGAAAGCAAAGTTCTGATGATTGTCCCAAGCCACAGGTTTAGGCAAGACTTCTAGATTCTAGAATCTAAAAGGAGCTTTTTAAAATGTTGTAAACAAATGAGGTTTTTCCTCAGTAATGTATTGGCCTGACACAATATTTTTCAAAGAAAGCATCTCTGTGCCTGAATTATATTCTTCCTACATAAGGATGAACATTTGAACTCAAAGAAAACAAAATAATTGATATCTATTCTTCCTTTAATGCCCTTGTTCTTGCCTTAATCATCACATTGCAGTTGAACTTCATCATATCAAACAGTTCACTAAGTGGTGCTACCATTGATCCTTGTAATTCATTCCACAGTCTTTTGCAATTTCACCTTGTCTCATTAAGTTCAGTTCCAGCCTCTTTCATGATTAGACTATAATTGGTTAGTCTTCCATTAACTTCATTATAGGCAATTATTTAAGAAATTCTCTTAAAGAGTTGTCAAATGGAGAGGAATTCAACAGATTTTAGAGTTACTCTGCCTTTGGGTATACTCTAGGCAGATAACATTCCAGAAACAATGTGGACTCTCAAGTAGCCTCAGGCATGCATTATAATTTCTGTGGTTCCTATAGTCAGGAGGTTTGAGTGAGTCTGATTATTCACTCTCTCCATCTTTGGGAACTCACCCAATTAAAGTCAAACAAGGACCCAGTAAGTATTAAAACAGGCTCAGATTTAAAACCAGTAAAGCTGGATTGAAAGGGTGCCTGGGTGGCTCAGTGGATTAAGCCTCTGCCTTCGGCTCAGGTCATGATTTCAAGGTCCTGGGATCGAGCCCCGCATGGGGCTCTCTGCTCAGCAGGGAGCCTGCTTCCTCCTCTCTCTGCCTGCCTCTCTGCCTGCTTGTGATCTCTCTCTGTCAAATAAATAAATAAAATATTAAAAAAAAAAAAAAAAGCTGGACTGAAGAACATAGCAGGGTATTTCTACCTTTATTTTGAGCCTTGAAATTTATTTTGAGCCTCAAGTCTCTGATCTGTTCATCACATTATTGGCAGACAGCTGGGCCTAAAAGAAGCCCTGCTTCTTCAGTTTATTTCATGGAATTTATAGCAGCAAGCATTTGATGTGCTTGGACACAACTCACTCCAAAAGGACAAGAGGAAGTGGGTCCATGCTTCCTAAATTATAAAGCTGATGATTATGTGATTCAGGGAATGGTGTACTCTTAATTGGAATGCTCCCTTCTTCTATCATTACAGAGAACTCAGTGCTGTAGCAAGGTGGGAAGGGAGGGTGGGATGGAGTATTGCTTCCTTGGAAATGGAGTGTAGGTGCCTTCAGAGAAATATGAACATGTAACAATAGCTTCCTGAACCCAGGAAAAACACTGTCATGTGCTGGGTCTCTGACACCGTGATTCCAAGTATTGCTGTGGAGCTGTTTAGAACTTGGACTCAGCAGACATGACTTTCAGTCTCAAACTATCACCTTACAATTAGAGCATTGCTCAGATATCTTAAGTGTCTAAATCTCAGTTTCTCCATCTGGAAAAGGGCAGTGATATCACTACTTACTTCACAGGATTGATGTGGCTATTAGGTGAGAAATTACACTTGATAAAATAAAACACTATTTTTAAAAACCTGAAGAAAGTCCCCACCAAAATGACAGTATAATAGTGATAGTAGTAATTATTTTATTATTATCTTTACTATCATTCTCAAATGGATATGCTCTTTGTTTTGAAGTGAAATTATTTATATATTCACATATAGATTTATGGTCCCTATCAACTCTAACCCAGGGTCAGTAAACACAGCCCATAGGCCAAATTCATCTGCAAATCTTTTTTTTTTCCCTTATAAACAAATTTGTATTGGAACATAGCCATACTTACTCATTTAGATGTTGTTTATGGCTGCTTTTGAGCAACAATGGGCAGAGTTGAGTAGCTGGGACAGACACCAGACACAACAATTTGGCTCACAAAATCCAAGGTACTAACATTTGGGCCCTATAGAGAAAAAATTGGGCAATTACTCCTACCTCTGTGCTAGAATATGTGAAACATTAAAATGGGCCCAAGCAGGATGGTAAGAAGCTCTTATGGCAATTCAAAATTAGATGGAGTACTGACATACCTTGAAAGAGGTATCGGTTAAAAATGTTATATTGCCTATTATTTGTGTTCATGGAAGAGTCAGACTTTGGAAACTTTGCTGGGATGACTTTGAAATAATGCTGTTTTTGACCCCTTCAAGCAGATATAAATAGGCATGTTTTTGTTTTATATTATTGTTTCTTAATAAAACATTTTTAAGCAAATTGGTTTTACATCTTTACTAATTTTCTTTCCTCATTCCAGATTGTCATTCTTTTTCTAATAGCTTAAGATAAATACGAATTCCTTTATTTTTCATCTTTCTTCATGAATAATGGAGTGTTGTGAAGGTCAAATTCTTTTTCAATCCTGCTTTTTCTCAATCCCCTAGGCTTTGTTATAATGTAGTCTCCTTTTCATTGTTATTTAGTTTATAATTTTATTTTTGTTCCCTTTCATTCAAGAGTTGGGTGTGCTTCTTAATTCCTAAATAATCATGAAACATTTTAAATTTATTTCTAGTTTTATTTTGAGAATGTGATCTACAAATGCATTACTTTTTGGATTTAAGAAATTCATTTTAGTCAAGTGTGTGATTAATTTTTATAAATGTTCTATAGGTATACACTAAAGATTATTCTGTATTTGGTGAATTTAAGCTCTTCCCTCCTCCAAATACAGCCATAGTTATATAATCAAATATATTTATTTTATTATTCATATGTTCTATGTCTTCATTTGTTTTTTGTCTATTATCTCAATGCAGTTCTAAAATGGTTATATTGAAATATACTTGCACTAAAAGGAAAGAAAAGCACAGTATGACCTCATTCGTGCATATGTAAAATTTTCCTTAGATGTGTTGTGAACTTTGTTATTTCCAAGTGTTATGGCCATCCTGACTTCCATCACTGTCTTGTTATTTTCAGCAGATCAGGGTTTCTATCACTTCAAATCTTCCTATTTTTAAAGCCGATATATGAAAGAGCTGTCGTGTGCTGATTGGCCTTGTAAATATCTGGCAAATTCCTTAGATCCAAGAATGTTTCTCTTGCATGGATGTTTTTCAGTACAGCAACTAAAAAACACAAAGCAATAGGCCTTTGACTGGAGGTCAAACGGACTAGCTTTATGCTCCTACTTAATCTGAGTCTTGCCTAAAATGGTGTATTTTCATTTCCAAGATATTATTCTACCACAGGACACTAGGTGGGGCTAAAATCTCACTTAATGCTTCTCATAATGCACACTGATCTGATTTCTCCCAATTCAACTCTGATTCAGGTTGTTTTCTACTGTGCCATTTTCACGATCCTCATATACAGACTTCAGTGAAGGGTGGCATTTTGGTCTTAACAATAGAAGTGGAATACTTCTTAAAAATAATTGGCAGAGAAAGGAATGCAAGGCATTTCAGTGTGTTGCCTACATTAGTCTGCTCTATGTAAACTAAAAGATTAGAAAAGACTATATAACTGCAGAGAAAACAGTGTTAAAGGAAATGCAAAGGAAGGAAAATTTTCGTAAGTCATGGAAATCACTAACCCAATACCTTGCTTCTTAATGTTTTTCAGAAAATAGAATGTAAACCAGAACAATTGCTTTGTTTCGACTGGCTGTAAAACCAGGCAAAAGAAATCTGATACTTCAAAATCTATAGCACAAAATCAAACAAGGAAGAAGCAAAACCTTTAAAATTAAAGTATCAGATATATAGAAAGTCCAAGCGTTTTGACAAATACAAGAGTTTTGTTGATGAAGTTAGCTATTTTTTCTAAGGTGTTTTCTTTATATAGGTAATAATCCAATTGTTTCTGAGGGAAGCAGTAAGGAGCTATAATTGCTAGTTGTGAAAGATACACTATTAGATCTTACTATTGTAATATAGTAACCTATATCTTTTGAATGGAAGTTTTTGTAAGTTTAGAGGCCCAGTTTACAATGATTTTTAAAAGTGCAGCCTAATAAAAATATTAGTAGGCAAAATTAGGAAATAACTGAATACACACTTCGGGTATAATTAAGGGTCAAAGACTTAAAGACAAATGTCTCATTCATCTAGAATAGTCACTCCAGAACTATGGACCTGTATCCATTGGGGTGAGATTAAAATCTCAGGTATACTGCTGCTCACTACAGCAATTGGTAAAGCTTTGAGTATTCATATTGGAAATCTTAGAATTATCATTGTATAATATTAAATTTTGCAAATTTACCTGCAATCCACTTATCCCTCCCATTATTGCTCCTTCCAGGAATCTTGACACTCCTTTGGTGTTCTCAGGAGTATTTTCAACATAATTATTTCACAAGAAAAGGAAATTTTGCTTTGAGCATTAAGACGCATACATGGTCCTGCCATATTTATGGAATGGCTTTTGAAGTATTTGATTTTTAGACTGAAGATATCCACATTGGTTTGGGGGAAATTGTTACCTTCAGAAATCTTTTTGTAAATCATTCTTCTTGAGAACTTCACCTTTTCAGGACTTGTCTAGGTTCTCAAGAAACCGTTTGAAAACTTCCACATAGGAAGCTAGAAAGTTCTTATAATCTCTGATTCTATGTTTAATATTAGATTCAGCTTCATTCTCCTCTTTTTTTCTGCGTTAGTAGAAATGTTACCCAATTCATGGCAGATGGAGATTTGTTTAGAACAGTAAATGGATCAAACTGATCCTCTTTCTGTAAATCAATAGGCACAGAAATGCAGCCTGTTATAGTATGAATATTAAGAAAGCTCTTCAGTAAAAGATTGATTCCTTCTCTAACATGGACATCCGTAGAAAAGTGTCCGAGCGTGGTCTCCCACTCAAGCCTGGGTCCACGTTTGTCATTTTTTATGTTATTCTGACATCTGCTGGCTACCATCTTGAAATGCTCCCAGTGCCGACGGGAACTGTGATGCTTTTGGAAGATCTGTTGAAGTTCCTCATGAATTGGCTCAAGGGCAAGTTCTCAAATCTTATCCCAGCTTTATTTTCAAGAATATATTGATCAACCAAGGCATATTTTTTGACGTATTTTAAAATTATGTTTATAGATATTCTGACCGAAGGTGAAATCTTTCACTTAGAACTTAGTTCTTAACATTTTCACCACCCTTTGCAAGACTCACAGTCAAGTATCCCAGAATGTACTGTGGAAGACCGTTTTCTGATTTATCACGGATCCAAAAATGAACACCCCTCCTTGCATCCAGATCATACCTGGAGACGATGCTGAAGTCCAAAAAAGCCCTCCTTCAATGTCAAGTCCATGATGGATATGGCCATCACCCTGAGGGGCCAAGACTCAGAACCTATGTCTACAGAACGCGGACATCTAACACACTGCCATAACCTGTGATCCCAATGTCAAATAGTTCTTTCTCCTGAGCCGGGGAAGCTCTGGGCTTCACTGTTTCATGCTGTTCAGGTCTGTGGGACTAAATCATGCACTTCCTGCATCTCCTTTTCCAGATCACTTTGGGAGTCGAAGGATTCGTAGCAAACGTGGTCGCCATCTTCTAGTATGAATGAAAACTCATCGTGTGAAAGCAATTTTTTTTTTTTTTTAAATCACTCCGCAATACTTCCGCCGGCACAGGTAACGCATCTGAAGCAGCTGCGGCTGCTGAGGCGGTCTAACGTCTCCGTCTGCGGCTGCGTGGAGCGCGGGTCTCAGCGCCTCCGAATCACCGCCGCGGGAATTGGAGGGAACTCACAGTGCCGAGCCTGCGCCACAGCGGCGCGGGCCAGCGCCCTCCGCAGGGGCCGCTGGAAATGGTAGCTCCCGCTTGCGGGTTGGTCTGAAGGCCTCATGGGCTTCCGCGTTGTGGGCGCATGTCTCTGGGGTTCACTGCTCAGCTGGACGCGAGGAGGCTGTGCCCTTTCCAGGAAGAGGAGCTTCTGTGGAAAGGTGAGCTTGTGAACAGGCTGAGAATGAACACGCAGAGAAAGAGACACGAAGCATCAGGGCAGGAGAACGGGTGGGGATGTGGGGAGAAGTTCCAGGCTCTCTCCAGGCGAGCGGCTCTGCTGGGGAAGCTCCCAGAGCGATTTTTAATTCCTGGCTCATGGTGCACTGTATATCCCTGAGGAAAAGGAGGTTGGAAAGGGGGGAAGGAGCAAGCCTGCCCTGCTTAGCTGTAACTGCTGCTGGGAGTCTGAGCTCCACAGAGTATGAATGAACTTTAGATGGAGTTCAAGAAAAGAGAAAGGACCCAAATAAATAAAATCATGAATGAAAGAGGAGAGATCACAACTAACACCAAAGAAATACAAACTATTATAAGAACATACTATGAGCAACTCTACGCCAACAAATTTGACAATCTGGAAGAAATGGATGCATTCCTAGAAAAATATAAACTACCACAACTGAACCAGGAAGAAATAGAAAGCCTGAACAGACCCATAACCAGTAAGGAGATTGAAACAGTCATTAAAAATCTCCAAACAAACAAAAGCCCAGGGCCAGACGGCTTCCCGGGGGAATTCTACCAAACATTTAAAGAAGAACTAATTCCTATTCTCCTGAAACTGTTCCAAAAAATAGAAATGGAAGGAAAACTTCCAAACTCATTTTATGAGGCCAGCATCACCTTGATCCCAAAACCAGACAAGGATCCCATCAAAAAAGAGAACGATGAACACAGATGCGAAAATTCTCACCAAAATACTAGCCAATAGGATTCAACAGTACATTAAAAGGATTATTCACCACGACCAAGTAGGATTTATTCCAGGGCTGCAAGGTTGGTTCAACATCCGCAAATCAGTCAATGTGATACAACACATCAATAAAAGAAAGAACAAGAACCATATGATACTCTCAGTAGATGCTGAAAAAGCATTTGACAAAGTACAGCATCCCTTCCTGATCAAAACTCTTCAAAGTGTAGGGATAGAGGGCACATACCTCAATATCATCAAAGCCATCTATGAAAAACCCACCGCAAATATCATTCTCAATGGAGAAAAACTGAAAGCTTTTCCGCTAAGGTCAGGAACACGGCAGGGATGTCCATTATCACCACTGCTATTCAACATAGTACTAGAGGTCCTAGCCTCAGCAATCAGACAACAAAAGGAAATTAAAGGCATCCAAATCGGCAAAGAAGAAGTCAAATTATCACTCTTCGCAGATGATATGATACTATATGTGGAAAACCCAAAAGACTCCACTCCAAAACTGCTAGAACTTGTACAGGAATTCAGTAAAGTGTCAGGATATAAAATCAATGCACAGAAATCAGTTGCATTTCTCTACACCAGCAACAAGACAGAAGAAAGAGAAATTAAGGACTCCATCCCATTTACAATTGCACCCAAAACCATAAGATACCTAGGAATAAACCTAACCAAAGAGGCACAGAATCTATACTCAGAAAACTATAAAGTACTCATGAAAGAAATTGAGGAAGACACAAAGAAATGGAAAAATGTTCCATGCTCCTGGATTGGAAGAATAAATATTGTGAAAATGTCTATGCTACCTAAAGCAATCTACACATTTAATGCAATTCCTATCAAAGTACCATCCATCTTTTTCAAAGAAATGGAACAAATAATTCTAAAATTTATATGGAACCAGAAAAGACCTCGAATAGCCAAAGGGATATTGAAAAAGAAAGCCAACGTTGGTGGCACCACAATTCTGGACTTCAAGCTCTATTACAAAGCTGTCATCATCAAGACAGCATGGTACTGGCACAAAAACAGACACATAGATCAATGGAACAGAATAGAGATCCCAGAAATAGACCCTCAACTCTACAGTCAACTAATCTTCGACAAAGTAGGAAAGAACGTCCAATGGAAAAAAGGCAGCCTCTTCAATAAATGGTGCTGGGAAAACTGGACAGCCACATGCAGAAAAATGAAATTGGACCATTTCCTTACACCACACACGAAAATAGACTCAAAATGGATGAAGGACCTCAATGTGCGAAAGGAATCCATCAAAATCCTTGAGGAGAACACAGGCAGCAACCTCTTCGACCTCAGCCGCAGCAACATCTTCCTAGGAACATCGCCAAAGGCAAGGGAAGCAAGGGCAAAAATGAACTATTGGGATTTCATCAAGATCAAAAGCTTTTGCACAGCAAAGGAAACAGTGAACAAAATCAAAAGACAACTGACAGAATGGGAGAAGATATTTGCAAATGACATATCAGATAAAGGACTAGTGTCCAGAATCTATAAAGAACTTAGCAAACTCAACACCCAAAGAACAAATAATCCAATCAAGAAATGGGCAGAGGACATGAACAGACATTTCTGCAAAGAAGACATCCAGATGGCCAACAGACACATGAAAAAGTGCTCCATATCACTCGGCATCAGGGAAATACAAATCAAAAGCACAATGAGATATCACCTCACACCAGTCAGAATGGCTAAAATCAACAAGTCAGGAAATGACAGATGCTGGCGAGGATGCGGAGAAAGGGGAACCCTCCTACACTGTTGGTGGGAATGCAAGCTGGTGAAGCCACTCTGGAAAACAGCATGGAGGTTCCTCAAAATGTTGAAAATAGAACTTCCCTATGACCCAGCAATTGCACTATTGGGTATTTACCCTAAAGATACAAACGTAGTGATCCAAAGGGGCACGTGCACCTGAATGTTTATAGCAGCAATGTCCACAATAGCCAAACTGTGGAAAGAACCTAGATGTCCATCAACCGATGAATGGATCAAGAAGATGTGGTATAGATACACAATGGAATACTATGCAGCCATCAAAAGAAATGAAATCTTGCCATTTGCAACAACATGGATGGAACTAGAGCGTATCATGCTTAGCGAAATAAGTCAAGCAGAGAAAGACAACTATCATATGATCTCCCTGATATGAGGAAGTGGTGATGCAACATGGGGGCTTAAGTGGGTAGGAGAAGAATAAATGAAACAAGATGGGTTTGGGAGGGAGACAAACCATAAGTGACTCTTAATCTCACAAAACAAACTGAGGGTTGCTGGGGGGAGGGTGTTTGGGAGAAGGGGATGGGATTATGGACATTGGGGAGGGTATGTGCTTTGGTGAGTGCTGTGAAGTGTGTAAACCTGGTGATTCACAGACCTGTACCCCTGGGGATAAAAATATATGTTTATAAAAAATAAAAAATAAAAAAAAATAAAACCATCAAAAGAAATTGGATCGGTCAAGTGCAGGGCATGCAAGAAAAATGAAAAACAAAAGTTATTATAAGTAAAGAAATACAATGAAACTTGGAAAAAAAAATTTGTATCAATCTGCTCTGGCTGTCAAAACAGAATACCATAGCCTGGGTGCCTTAAAAGACATTTCTCACATTTCTGGAGGTTGGTAAGTCCAAGATCAAGATTCAGTTTTTTTGGTAAGGGCTCTCTTCCTGGCTTGCAGAAGGCTGATTTTCACTGTATTCTCACATGGTGGAGAGGAAGAATGATTTCTGCTGCTTCTCATAAGTGCTCTAATCCCATCATGAGGGTTCTACCTTCATGATCTCATTGAAATCTATTGATCTCCCCAAGGCTCTACCTCCATTTGCCATCACATTGGGCATTGGGGCTTCAACATATGAATTCTAGACTGACATAATTCAGTCCATACCATTTCCCTCCAGGCTATACAACATGCATGTCCTCCTCTTATTTACAAAATACATGCATGTCATACCAGTGGCCCTAAAGTCTTAATTCTTTCCAGCAACAATTCTAAAGTCAAAGTCCAAAGTATTATATAAATACCAAAATCAGACTTGAGTGGGACTCAAGGTATGATTCAACTGAAGCAAAACTTCCTTCCGGATGTGAAGCTGTATGAAGTTATATTTAAGGGCAGAGATCAAGCACATTAACAATGGGATGAGGGGAATAAGAATAGTGATCATGAAAGATAGGCAAAAATATGAGAAGGAAAAGGACAGGCAGTGATAGTGTGCTTTTTAATTTACAAGTGTAATTAACAATTCTTTCAAACTGAGCTTCAATAGAAAAACGAAACAGTAAAATGGAAAGAAAGAAAAAAATACCCTTAGTATTTGATGTTTACTGGGGCACTTGGGTGGCGCAGTGGGTTAAAGCCTCTACCTTCAGCTCAGGTCATGATCCCACGGTTCTGGGATGGAGCCCCACATCAGGCTCTCTGCTCAGAGGGGAACCTGCTTCCTCCTCTCTCTCTCTGCCTGCCTCTCTGCTTACTTGTGATCTCTCTCTGGCAAATAAATAAATAAAATCTTTAAAATTTTTTTGATGTTTATTATTTGGAGTTCTGAATGTTTTATTTAAAACTTTTTTTTGAAAAATGAACATATTAAACATCTTTTTTTTTAATGAACATATTAAACATCTTAATTTATTGGGCCTCCTAGGGAGAAGGGAGCCCCCCATATATTTCTAAATGTGAAAATCTTTTATATTACTTAGTCATGTACTATTTATCATTAATATTGTTTATTACTGTAGTACAATGCATTGATATAGTGATTTTTGTTTATCTTGCTTGTTCTTTTAAGTGTGCTTTCCAGTTGAAAGAATATTCTCAGCCTTACCCCTTTGTATTGTTCCTCCAACACTTCCTCAGTGTCTTTCTCATGCATTTCTATTAGAGAGAAACAAAATCCTCTCACTAAATCTGTCATTTGACATCTATTTCTGAACTTCCTTTTTGTGTTTTCACTCTTTGTCTTACTAGCTTTCCTATGTTTGCTGTGCATTTTTTAAAGATAAAAAAATAGTCCTTTCTTTGTGTTCTTTTTCAACCTAAAAAAAGATCTATTAAATTTTTAATTTCAATAATTACATTCTCAATTCCTGATATTTAGAACTAGTAGTTTTTCGTATTACCCTGCTCTTTGTTTCATGGCTACCTTTTTCCTAAGTCTTTGATCTGCAACATTTTAGATATACTATTCTGTACTCTATCTGAAGTGACAATCTTAGGAATTTTGGTTTTTTGATCTGTTGCTCTTATCATTTTTTTCCTCATTGGTTTTGGAATTTTGGTTTGTAGGCCCAGCTATTGTGGCATTTTTCTCCCCTTCCTTCCCTCTCTGTGCTCCTGTCATCTAGTTTTGAGTGTCTCGATTTGGTCTTTATAATCCTGTGTATACAACCAGATCTTATATTGTCCACTTAGCATTTAACATCTGGGGTTAGTAGGGAAACCTCAGGTTAAGTCATGGCCTAGCAAATGGCTTGGTACCTGTCCTTAATGGGCAGATTTTTCTGTTTTGTTTTGTTTTCCCCCTCATATTTTTAGGTATGCATCTTTATATAAGTCATTTGCTTGGGAAAAGATTTTTCTTTGCTCCTGATTCATAGGCCTGGATCCAAACTGAACCCAGATTCAGTGTCTACCTCAATGAGGCATTTTTAATCTCTGCTTCCCCTATCTATTGTGCCAGTTGCTGGAGGCAAAGCCCAAAAATCTGAAATCTCAACACTGCTTTCTGTTTTTCACATCTGATTTATCATTACTGGTTCTATGGATACTTATCTTATATTCAAGGATTACTTTACTTTAAAAAATTTTCCTTTTCCAGACTTTCTCTGTAATTGGTATTTGCTTAATGTACAAAGTTGTCCCAGTGAACTGTGTCTGGTGTCTCAGTCTTATTTTTCATTAAAACAAAACAAAACAAAATAACATCTTAAAATAAGACTTAGAGATTATTTTCATCATTTGAAAGAAATTCTTTTCTCAAAGTCTTAAAATGTATAACTATATTTTAGTCTCCATTCTAAAATCTTTCATGAGAATGATATTTCAAAAATTATTTTCCTGAATTTGTACAAATTATTGTTAATATGCTAGTTGTTAGTCAAGATTTTTATAGTTTAAAATGACATAACTTTCAGAAGAGTTAAGTCACTTTTTTGTCTTGATGACATAGACTAGCAAAAGCATAATTGCAAGTGATATTGTTTATGAAGAGAGACTTATTTTTAGTAGCTTAAACTTATTTTCATGAGTTTATTTTGTAAAAATAAAACTTGAGGGTTTAATGTGTCTGAGTCATTAATTTGGGCTAATCTTTTCACTAGAAAGTACAATGTCACCAATTTTTGTCAAAATAAAAAATTTTGAAAGTGCGTTAAAAATAATGTAGTACTTATAATTTTGCATGAATATTTTGGTCACAGATAAATCTACCTACTTGTAGTGTGGGTTTTTATAACAATACTCTAAAAATATTTATTTCTATGAATCATCTTTTTCAGATATTTGTCATAAAGGTATTTATTTATTCATTCATGTCTAACATGTTTAGAGAATAGGAAGTACATATTTTTAACAAAGAAATTTGCCAACTTTATCTTCATAAAGGTAATACTGTTGGAATTAAAGATAGTGAAAAGGTATTCTTTACTCCCTAAAAGGCACAATCAAAATAAATTCTTTTATTAGATTAAATTGCATTTGGACGATTTTAGGCCTCTTTCAATCTTTAGCAATTAGCTATCTCTGATTTCATGTCTTTTAATTTTCAAATTCATTCACTTAATTAATTTGACAAGCAATAAGTAACAAATAATATAATTACAAATCTTCTAAGCCATTTTTAGCAGTCTTTAGCTTAGTGTTTTAATATGCAATTATACTTAAAGAATAATCTAGTTATAAACTAGATACATAGAAACAAAACTGACCAATTTCACATGAATTATATATAAAAAGAACACAGGATCAGACTCAGAGACTTGATTTTGTATTCTGTCTTCACTACTTAATGCCTCTGTGACCTTAGGAAATTTTAAGTCTCAGTTTCATCATCTGTGAAATGCTGGAAATAGCACATAACTCCTAGGTTTGTTGGAGGATAAAATGAGATAATGTAAAATCATTGACCCAATGCTTATCTCAAATCATGGACTCTCTCAGGGATGGTTATATCAGATATGAGAGTTCTAGATTATCTATTTGATTTCTTGGAACCAAAGTACCGAAGCAAATTGTCTTTGTATGTATTTTAATCAGTACCCGCACCCCTTTTTTGGACTACTTACTGTAAGACGTGTATTGTTCTAGTTAGGAAGTACAAACATAAGCTTGAATTCTATGCTAGTGAGGAAGAACATTTATAATTAGAAAAATTTCCTAATTTCTAGTAGAGATCAGATAGGATTTAGTCATGGGAATAAGAACCAAGAACTATAAGATAATCAGACATTAAGAAAGCTATTATCTCTTTTTCTTGCTCTCCATCTCTTTCTGGTTTAATATTTTTTTCTCATCTCTACTTCTCCTTGTGGGTTAGCTTCTTTCTTCCTTCTCTTGGCACACCAAATTCCTTTGATCCAGTTGCTCATGTCAGCCCAGTGACGGCCACATTAGACTCTTTCAGTGCAGAGACTGCGCCTCTAATCTCTCTGGGTAACAGCTCTGCAGTCCTTGGAGACAAATTCCCATTGACCCTGTTTTGACTGACTGTCCACCTACTTCAGTTGGCTGTGGCAGGTGACAGGGTCATGGAGTTGGCTGCTTGTTCAGAAGAAATGGAGAGCATCCAAGGATCTCAGGTTGTGTCTGTACAGGGAGGAATGAGTTAGTTTCTAGCTACTAATAAATATTTCAAAGAAGGGGAAATGTATTATTCAGAGAAAGGGATTTAAAAAAAAAAGCTAGAGCATAGGCTGATTGAAATAAGATCAACCATGCTGTATCTGACTTCATCTAAATTTTCCCACATCAAAATATCTTATTATATGCAGTGATGAAAGAGAAATATTTTTGAGTGTTGAATAAGCTATTACATGAATCTAAGAATTCCTTGGCAGAGTTTTGGTGTCTTAATGAAATGTTATAATTGTTCAAAACCTTCTTTAGACACCTTTATAAATGTTATTTTTTTGTGAACTCTTTTGTTTCAGTCATCTTGCTGAATGAACAAAGACACAAAACATTTGACTTCACTCTACTCCAGTGATACAATTGTTCCTAGAGCCACAGCCAAATAGAAACTATTGGTTTGAAAGATGAACAGGTGAGAGTCTGTGTGTATGTATTTTTTAAGTATATATATATATATATATATATATATATATATATATTTATTTATACAACAATATTTGAGGAAGGATTTATGGTAGCTCATTCAATATTGCATCAGAAAATGTTACTTTACAAGGAAAGTATTTCAAACAGCATGTTCTACTACAAGTGGATAAAGGACATCACTTTACATTACACATACCAAAAAATCAATAGTATTATGTGGAATTTAGATCTAGGAAAAAAGAAGTGACATTCAAGGACAAAGGATAAGTCAGGCGGATGTAGAAACATAATTTGGATTCTTGACACCAACTAATTCTGTGGTGAGGATGGTGAAACTTAAAACATGGCAGCCAGTTCAGAGAGGGGAACTTACCTAATTAAAAGAAAAAACATTTAAGATTGTGTGCCAATCAGGAGAATTAATATATGATTTACATGCTGAAAATCACTTTTTTTTTAAACAAAATTGCCTGTAGCAAAGTTTCAGATCAGCTAATACTGAATGTCTACCATATATTAGATTCTATATTAAGTTATGAGGGAAAAGAATTATTAAAATTTATAATGCCTTCCTTTTAAGGATTTTAAATACTAGTTGAGGAAGACATAAATACACATAATTATTAGTTCACTATTACTTTCAAAATGATAGGAGTATGTATACAGTGCCAAAAAAATATGAAGAAAGTTATGTTGAAACTAGCAGTGTGTAAACCACAGTTTGATTGACTAATCCTATAGGTCCCAGGCTTATGAAGACTGGAGAGTCACCGTAAATCCTGATGTTGCCTTGTTGAGGTGTAAAGAATTGATAATGGATTTATTTTCTTTGGAAGATCAAAACTGAGGCCAAATGCTTGAGGTGTTAAATAAAAAATAAGTCAGTGGATAAAGGAGTTTTGTTTTGTTTTATATAGTAGGGCCTTCCCATACATCTGAAATTTACCTTGGTAGACAATTACCTACTTTATACTTTTTGCATGGAAAGGGTTCCCTTTCAACATGACTTGATTTGGGATTCCTGTTTGTGATAGATCTCAGACAAGTTTTCTGGCTTTTTTTTTTTCGTTTTTATTTATTTATTTGATGGAGAGAGACACAGCAAGTGAAGGGACATAGCAGGGGGAGTGGGAGAGGGAGGACGCTTCCCACCAAGCAGGGAGCCCCATGCGGGGCTCGATCCCATGATCCTGAGATCATGACCTGAGCCTAAGGCTGACGTTTAACAACTGAGCCACCCAGGCACCCCCATTTCTGGCTTTCTTGTACCTATTTTTCATTGCATAGTCCCAGTTTATTCTTGCCTATGACGTTGTATGGTTTTCCTCTAATGACGTTATGCTCTAGATGCATTTGAAGGCTATCCCTCATTTGTGGCTCAGGTTGGCATCCATGATTCCCTTTATTTTGTCCTGATGACCTAATCTCTCCCTAAACTTTTTTCCAGTAGTTTCATGTCTGTCTACATTATTATGTATAAATAGTGATATACAATTTTTCATGCCTTGATTTCCTGGCCCAGATTTTGTCCCTTTCTCCTTGCAGCTTCCTATAAAAATCTTGGGATTGTATTAGGGATATCTAATAGTTCTCCTGTATTGCTCAAAATCTGATTTTTATTTGGTTATTACAGCAAGGTTTTACAGACTTTAAGCAAAAGCTGTATTTATTTTTATTCTCACTATATCTACAGATCCCATCAAACCCAACCCCCTTCTCTTAGTTCCAGTGTGAAGCATGTTGGGGTAAGTCTGTGATTAGAAGCTTAACTTAGATATGTTCAGAAAATACCTCTAACAGTAGTGCAAGTGAATGTTTTGGGAGATGACGGGAGCCATAGGGTAGGTTCCTTAGTACCAGTCTCTTTTCACTGCAATGGCTTGTCTGTGCTTAGATATTTGACTTTAACAAATGCCATTAAAAATACAAGTATTATTCGCTAAGAATTATTTGACAACCTCAATTATGATTACATACATTGGTAATACTTCATTGACATTTCCATGGAGAGCGCATGTAGAACACAGGACACAATACAGATAGATGGGAGGCAGTGGTAGAGGGAAGTGAATGGAAGGATTTTTATGATACCACATACGCTGATTACTGAGACTTGGCAATTAGGAGATCTCTATGCTAATCTTAGATTAGCTGCTGACCATAACTGGTAAACCATTGAATCCATGTCTCCTAAATTTTCTTCTGAATGAAAGAAATTAGGTTTGATACTTTAGAGCCTTTGCTCACCCTGTGCAAATTTTGGACTGGGTGTTAGAGCTTCCTTCTTTGCTTTAGGTTATTTTTTGCTAAAAATAAAAATATTTGTTGTTGCTTTAAACATTCCACTAAAATGGTAGCAATTTATAAATTATAAAATGGAAAAAGTAAAATGTAGAACATCAAAAATATTGTAAACACTTTTGAGGTGTGGGGGTTACCTACCTGCATTTAAGTATCCTTTTTCATACTGGATATTAGTTAGAAACATAGAGTACATTTAAAAATACAGAATTGGCAATTGTATACATTAGTGGCATCGAACAACCTGAGTGCTTTCATTTGATATTCCTTCCATATTCTTCTAACTTTGGGTTATTCAATTCTCTCACATTCTGGGATTTATAAACCATTTATAATAAGGCATAAATAAATGATAGAAGCTGAATTTTTTTACTCTCTCAAGAATGCATGCATTTAAGTTGGGTCAAAGTTTTAAGCCAAATGATTGGTATTAAATGTGGAAATATCAAGAATCAGTCCATGGTTTAAAAGTTTTCTTTTTCTCTTAAATAGCAGAACTTTCCAATGCAACTGAAATCAAGCATTAACAATTATTTCATGCTAAGACAATGCTATTCTTAAATCCATTATCTGTTCTTTTATATTTCAGAAAACATTATATGTGAATTATCCATAGCACAAAATTTGCTTAAATGTTGTATTTTTCATGTCATACTTACAAAGACAGTTAAAAAATAGGACAAAATATAAAATGTATAAAAATGGAAGTAAATTAAATTTGACTTTACTTATGCTATCTGAACCTAACACATAGTAGACAAATCATTTTTTTTTTACTTTTATGCATTTATATGCTAAAGGGGAGAGGAGAAACGTTGCTTTAAATCCAGAGAGACTGAGTATTTTATACGATGGAGTATAGAGGGTTGGACTGCTTTGACCACCATGTCATATTGGCAGTTTTCAAAGGTGGTATGGAAATCTGAGCCTAAAGAACTGGCCCTGTAGAAATGCTGTAAGCATTGCCCAGAAAAGCAGAAAGTGATGAAAAATAACAGAGCAATGAATGCTGACCATTTTTAATCCCTTCGTTGTGGATTTATTGGTCTTAGATTTTATGACCTGAGAAAATTAATTTTATTGGTATTCTCTGTTAATATTTTTCCTTTTACTTCTAGCATATTATTTGTACACAGTAACACAAGATAACAGTTTGCAAATAGGATGTTAAAAAGCATAGAGAACTTAATTTGATTTACCTTTGAGATTTATTACTTTGAAAAAAGAGGCATAGGAGAGAAATTCAAGAACTTCATTGTACAACAAATTGAATGAGACTGAGAGCTAAGATGCTAGAATATAAATTAGTCGATTAATATGTAATCTGCTTGTAAACAAACAGTATGATGCTTATCTATGTTCATCTCTATTAAGGATAGATAATTTCTGCTTGAGAACTATGCCTACAAATTAAAAATACAGTATAAGCATTGTTCTATCTTTTCACAAATATGTATACATGTTGTTCCTACTATTTAAAATAATACTTCACTTACAGAGTCTGAGCTGTAGCTCTGATGGGCAATCGAATTAAACTCCCATCACAAGACAAAAATGATCTTCTATCCAGGGGCACCTGGGTGGCTCAGTGGGTTAAGCCTTTGCCTTTGGCTCAGGTCATGGTCTCAGGGTCCTGGGGTTGAGCCCGGTGTGGGGCTCTCTGCTTGGCAGGGAGGCTGCTTCCCCCTCCCCCCTCCACCTGCCGCTCTACCTACTTGTGATCTCTATCAAATAAATAAATAAAAATCTTAAAAAAAAGATCTTCCTATACATTCGTAACTGTAACACTCAGTATCATTACTCACTATATATAGTGTGGGCTTCTAAGTTAGCTTTCTAGAAGCCTGAATTTAAAACAGTCATGTTGGTATATATATGACTTTGTATATTTCATTAAAATGTATAAATTTGCCAGTATCCCATAATCCAAATTTTAGGCGTAATTCACAAGAGCTAAAACTTAAAATCATGTGTGCAAAGAGGAATGCAAAGGAGTTTTAGGTTATTTTTCAGATTTAAGATAAAGCTTTTTGACCACACTTTAACTTGTGCTCTATTGTTCTTTTTAAAGCATCACTGGTATGTATTCTGTTTGAAAATATAAAGACTTTCTGCTAAAAGCTGAAACTACTGAAAGTAACAAAGGCCATGCAGAAAACTGTCTTTTTACTGCTGTACTGTTACTTTAGTTAGGGACTATTAATTTGAAATGATTTAACACAGTGTGAAAACTATTACACTTATAAAGCATCAAGCCTGGTTCCTTCGTAAAAAGTCTCACAGGTCTCAGATTTTAAATATAAATTATTCAATAGCTATTTCTTTTTTGTAGTTTTTAAGTGATTATGCACTATAAATATGGGATGTTTTTAAAATAAAAAATTCACAGGGGACTACAGCTGCCAACTAAGATGGAGTAGAGTGACACGATTTACACTTTCACATGAAAACAAAACAACTTTCTCTCTATATATATTTCAATTATTGGAAACCAGATAACATAGGACAGTGATCTCATCCTAATCCCTCTTGCCTACTTCTAGCTCTGATTTTATCCTAAATTTTGAAATGGAAAAACTAATTCTACAGGCACCTACTTTATCTGTCAATCTTCCATGGTTAACACGGTTCCTAAGAATACATAGAGAGCCCAAGAGTAAGGAATTATGGAGAAAATAACATTAATTGTTTGAAATGTAATTCTGCTCAGGCTGTTAAGATGAAGATGTCAGGCACAGGTTTGGGTGCTAGTTGGGGGGTTTGAGCTTTGAGCAGATCGCATGGTCAAATGGTTGTTTGGTAGATTTTTCTGGTCATTTTTATCATTTGATATCTGTTCTAAATTATTCTTTGTTTTAAATCTATCATCTCTTATTATGCTCCTTGAGAGTGTCGACAGAAAGCAAAACTTCCTTATGATTTGATAACAATATTTTATTTTGGTAACTGTGACTAGGATACCCAAGCAGCAAAAAAGTAGAGGTAGATGAACTATATTTTAGTATAGTTGGCCAAAGTCCAAGTGAACTACTACAGTTGCCTAAGGGAAATTGTGCTTAATAAAGAACTGTTTCAAATTGGTGCTAATTATCATCATTTACATTTTCATAGATAATAACCAAGGACAAAAAGGATACGATTAATGATATTTTCGTCTCTTTTATGGAGATGAGACTTATAGAAGATTAAATAAATATATAAGTTAAATAGCCAAAGAATAGGAGTTGATTTTCAGAATTTTCAACCTATGATTTAAGAATTATTTGATCCTAGAAAAGACAGTGAATTTGTATGGTGGGGGAATTGATAACTTGATCAAATTTAATTTGATTGATAACTTGATTAAATTCAGTGGGGTGGATAAGATCATATGGCTATTTTCAAATGCTAGTATAATTCACATCAATAATACATTTTAAAAATAAAAATTTAACTTACTTAAAAATAAAATTTATTTAAAGATAAATTTATTTAAAAATAAAATTTAGAAAAAAAACTACAAAATTTAGGTGTTCTAAATCCAAAAGATTTAAACTAAGAAAAGGGAAAATATCTGTGGTTACAAGCAGGGTGTTTTGATATGCTCAGATTTTAAATATTTACTTAAGATGATGTAAGAAGTCTTATATAACCATAATAAAATAAAAATATCCCATAAGAAATAGAACCTATAAGAATAAAACCTATAAATCGTAAAGTAGATGTTAATGAATGCTTTTCAGGCTATTTTCACAACAAGAACAAGAAAAATTCTTATTTGGAATAAACAATGTAAAATTAAAAAGAAGGAGAGAAAGAGAACACAAAATTACTACTTTTGTTTTTTGGGGCTTTTTGGCTATTTGCTTTCTTTTTTTTATTATTTTTTTAAAGATTCTTATTTATTTATTTGACAGAGAGAGAGATCACAAGTAGGCAGAGCGGCAGGCAGAGAGAGAGAGAGATAGGGAAGCAGGCTCCCTGCCGAGCAGAGAGCCCGACATGGGACTCGATCCCAGGACCCTGAGATCATGACCTGAGCCGCAGGCAGCGGCTTAACCCACTGAGCCACCCAGGTGCCCCAGCTATTTGCTTTCTTAGTAGAAAATGTATACAGATTATTATGGTAATTACATTGGAGAACACCAAAAAATATCAGATATTGAAGACAGGAATGTTGCATTGCTGTTGGTAGTTTCTTAGATATAATAGACATTGAACAATACACTCACTAGAAGATTGAATATTCATAGATGTTGATAATGTTTTTTAAAAAAGAAAAAGTAAACTGAAGATCAAGAGTTCAGTCCTTGGCAGTATCTATGAATAACTTACTAAAATTAATCACTTATAAGTGATTTAAAGAAAAATTAATCTCTGCCTTTATTAAGAACATTTCTCTGAAAGATGTATTTCCTTTTTTAAAAAAATTCTTTAACTTGGTTAATATCACTGTACCTGTAAACCAAAACATAGTTTTTTGGTCTCTGCTGCTGTAGACTAACTTTATCAAAATAAGAGTGGTTAAGTGCAAGTTTAATAGGAGCAAAGATAGTATGACTTAACAGTTACATAAAGAATTTCCAGCAGCTTGATTATAGCAGCAACAACAACAACAACAAAAATCAAATAGAAGAACAAAGATAACAAAAGGAAAACCTCATGGATTACAACTTCATTAGGGTCAGGCAACAGGGGATTTCACTTTCAGTTAGGACGTGAAAAGACCTGCACAGCCTTCACTTCTGTAGTATCACAAAGGGAAATCTAGTTAAAATAGAAAAATCATACTTATCTATGAGACTACTAAAGAGCAGTGGATGCAAGAAAGTCCTGATGAGCTGACTGCCAGAAAAAGGACCAAGTCATATATGAGTAGTGACCCAGCTGCTAGGTCTGGTTCAAGCAGCAGTAGGAGGAAGTCTGCCAAAAAATATAATTGAACCCCTGGGGTCAGGCCAGGTAGGCTATTGGTTAAAATAGAGGCAGGCAGGAACACTTATAGTTTTGAATGCAGTCAAAATGAGAGAATAGTTTGCTTGGTCCAACAATTGTCATTACTAGTTTTGCTGAGAAAAGTACAGTGAAGGTAGGGCTGAAAATTCAAGTAAAGCAAAACACAACAATCAATCAGTCTAATGCCAAGTACTTTAATATCAGAGTCCCCAAGGATAGAAACAACAAAACAGGACAGAATATGTTTAAAGAAATGGTGGTTAAATAATTTCCAAGTTTCATGAGAGACATTAATTCACGCATTTAAGATATTTAGCAAATTCCAAACAGGGTAATGCAAGAAAATCATACTAAGTTTCATTGTAGTCATACTACTGAAAATACATGATAAATTCCAGAAGCTTTCAGAGAAAAACGTCCCATTATGTATAGAAAAACAGTTAAACATGGTGGCTGACTTCTTATTATGAACAAAGTATGCTAGAAGGTAGGGATGATAGCTTTAAAGTCTTTTTTAAAAACAAAGGAACAAAACAAAACAAAAAAACAACAAACAAAACCCCTCCAAAAAACAAACAAAAAAGGCAACTATAAATATAGCTTTATAGGCAGCAAAAATAATCTTCTCAAGTAAAGGCTAAATAAAGACCTTTTCCAGTTAAACAATGCAATAGAGCTTGTGGTGGCCAAAAGTTCTATATTGTAAGAAATGCTAAAAGCAGGGCATCTGGTTGACTTGGTTAAGAATCTGCTTTCAGCTCAGGCCATTATACCGAGTCCTGGGATTTGGGCCCCAGCACAGGCTCCCTGCTCAGCAGAGAGTTCGCTTCTCCCTCTTCTACTGCAATCTCCCTACCCCCAACTTGTGCATGCTCTCCCTCTCAAATAAATCAATACAATCTTTTAAAAAATGCTTAGGACAATTTTTTGGTCTAAAAAAAAAAAGAAATTGGAGGGGTCGCCTGGGTGGCTCAGTTGGTTAAGCAACTGCCTTCACCTCAGGTCATGATCCCAGAGTCCCTGGATCGAGTCCCACATCGGGTTCCCAGCTCCACGGGGAGTCTGCTTCTCCCTCTGACCTTCTCCCCTCTCATTCTCTCTCTCACTCTCTTTCTCTCAAATAAATAAAATCTTAAAAAAAAAAAAAGAAAAAAAATAATAAAAAAAGAAATTGGAAAGGTAAATCTATAGGAAGCACTGAAGAGCAGTATAAATGATAAGTGTTTATTTATTTATTTATTTGACAGAGATCATAAGTAAGCAGAGAGGCAGGCAGAGAGAGAAGGGGAAGTAGGATCCCCACTGAGCAGAGGCCCAATGCAGGGCTTGATCCCAGGACAACCAGGATCATGAACCGAGCTGAAGGCAGAGGCTTTACCCCACTGAGCCACACAGGGGCCCCAAGTAAGTATTTTTAAAAGACTTTTTTCTGTAAGTTGGTGCAGCCACTCTGGAAAACAGTATGGAGGGTCCTCAAAAAATTGAAAATAGAGTTATCTTACAACCCAACAATTGCACTACTGGGTATTTACCCTAAAGATATAAATGTAGTGATCCATAGGGGCACCTGCATTCCAATGTATATAGCAACAATGTCCACAATAGCCAAACTATGGGAAGAGTCCAGATGTCCATCAAGAGATGAATAGATAAAGATGATGTGGTATGTGTATATATATCTAGATATCTAGATACATATAGATATAGATATACACACAATGCTGTACTACTCAGCCATTAAAAAAAATTAAATCTTGCCATTTGCAATGACATGGATGGAACTAGAGGCTATTACATTAAGTAAAAATAAGTCAATCAGAGAAAGACAATTATTATATGAGCTCACTGATATGAAGAATTTGAGAAACAAGACAAAGGATCATAGTGGAAGCGAGTGAAAAACGGAATAAGGCAAAACCAGAGAGGAAGACAAACCATAGGAGATTCTTAATCTCGGGAAACAAACTGAGGGTTGCTGGAGGTGGCTGGTGATGGACACTGGGGAGGGTATGTGCTACGCTGAGTGCTATGAATTGTATAAGACTGATGAATCAAAGACCTGTACCCCTGAAACAAATAATACATTATATGTTAATTTAAAAAATTAAAATAAAAAAAGACTTTCTCTTTCTTAATTTCTTTAAAATACAAATTGTGTCTTTAAAGCACAAACAGTAACATTTGTTGTGGGGTTTCTATCATAAATAATGATAAATGGCATCATAACAATTGCATAAAAAGATAGCAGTAGAGTATTGTGGAACATTACTTTTGTAAACATCTTGTTATACCTAAACTGGAATATTTTAAATTTTAATTCCAGTATAGTTAATATATAGCTAATATAATATAGCTAATATACAGTGTTACATTAGTTTCCGGTGTACAATATAGTGATTCAACAATTCTATATATTACTCAGTGCTCATCATGATAAATGTACTTTTAATCCCTATCACCTATTTTACCTATCCCCCTACTCACCTCCCCTCTGGTACCCATGTTTTCTCTCTATAGTTAGGAGTCGCTCTACAGTTTTCCGGCTTGTTTCTTTTTATTTTTTTTCCCCTTTGTTCATGTGTTTTGTTTCTTAAATTCCACACATGAGTGAAATCACAAGTTATCTTTTTCTACTGATTTATTTCACTTAACATAATACTCTCTAGCCCTATTCATGTTGTTGCAAATGGCAAGATTTAGTTCTTTTTTATGCCTGAGCAATATTCCATTATATATATCACTTCTTCCTTAGCTGTTCATCTATTAACAGATAATTCCATATTTTGGCTATTTTAAGTAATACTGCAGTAGACATAGGAGTGTGTATATCTTTTCAAATTAGTGTTTTCATATTCTTTGAGTAAATAACTAGTAGTGAAATTACTGGATCTTAAAATAATTTTATTTTTAATTTTCTGAGGAACTTCCTCTGTTTTCCACAGTGACTGCACCAGTTTGCCTTCCCACCAGTGGTGCACAAGGGTTCCTTTTTCTCCACATCCTTGTGAACACTTGTTTCTTTTGTTTTTTACTTTTGCCATTCTAATAGGTGTGAGGTGATATCTCATTGTGGTTTTGATTTGCATTTCCCTGATGATTAGGGTGTTGAACATCTTTTTCTGTGTCTGCTGGCCGTCTATATGTCTTCTTTGGAGAAATGTCTGTTCATGTCTTCTGCACATTCTTTAATTGGATTATTTGGTTTTTTTGTGCATTGAGTTGTATAAGTTCTTTATATATTTTGGATACTAACCCTTTATCAGACATGCCAATTTCAAGTATCTTCTCTTATTCAGTAGGCCATCTTTTAATTTTGCTCATTGTTCTCTTTGCTGTGCAGAAGCTATTTACTTTGATGTAGTTCTAATAGTTTATTGTTTTTGTTTCCCTTGCTTCAGGAGACATATCTAGAATAATTTTTCTATGGCTGATGTTAATGAAATGATGGCCTATGCTCTCTTCTAGGATTTTTATGGTTTTAAGTCTTCCATTAAGGTCTTAAATCAATTTTGAGTTTATTTTTATGTATGGTGTAGGAAAATGGTCCAGTTTTTCTCTCATATGTAGCTGTCCAGTTTTCCCAACACAACTTTTTGAAGAGATTGTCTTTTCCATTGAATACTCTTGTTTCTTTGTCAAAGATTAATTGACCATATAAGTGTGCATTTATTTCTGGGCTCTTTATTCTGTTCCATTGACCTAGGTGTCTATTTTTGTGCCAGTCCCATACTGTTTCGATTAATAGAACTTTGTAGTGTATCTTGCAATTTGGGATTGTGATACCTTCAGTTTTGTTCTCCTTTTTCAAGATTGCTGTGGCTATTCTTTTGTGGCTCCATACAAATTTTGGGATTTTTATTTTAGTTCTATGAAAAATGATACTGGTGTTTTGATAGAGATTACATTAAATCTGTAGATTATTTTGGGTAATATGAACATTTTAGCAATATTTGTTCTTCTAGTACATGAACATGAAATATCTTTCAGTTTGTTCTTGTTGTCCTCAATTTCTTTTATCCATGTTTTATAGTTTTTAGAATACAGGTCTTTCACCTCCCAGGCTAAGTTTATTTCTAGTTATATTATTATTTTTGGTTCAGTTGTAAATGGGATTTTTTTTTTCATTTTTTTGCTGCTACTTCATTATTAGTGTATAGTACCAATTTTGTATAGTGTATAGCAACCAATTTTGTATGCTGTGACCTTATGGAATTCATTTATCTGTTCTAATAGATTGTTGGTAGAGTTTTTATTTACGGTTTTCTATGTATAATATCATGTCATCTGCAAATAGTGAATGCTTAACAAAATTCCTCCTTACCAATTTGGAGGCACTTTTTGTCTTTTTCTTGTCTGACTGCTGTTGCTAGGACTTCCAGTACTATGTTGAATAAAAATGGTGAAAGTGGACATCTTTGTATTGTTCCTGATCTGAGGGGGAAAGTTCTCAATTTTTCACCATTGTGTATGATATTAGCTGTGGGTTTTTCATATATGGCCTTCATTGTGTTGAGGTATGTTCCTTCTAAACCTATTTTGCTATTTTTTTTTTTAAAACCAGTAAAGAAACACCTGCTTTCCTTAACACAACAGCAAGAGAAAGGTTTTCCAAGTTCTCAGAAGGAAAATAACATGAGCAGGCATCACCTGCTACGTGTTACAAGATTCAGTGTCCACGCTGATTGTTCTGAGAGCTTCCCCCCAACCCAGCAGATGTCTCCTCCATGAGGTCTGCCATCAGGGCTGCTGCCAAGAACAGGTTTCTCACTGTGGTAGCTTCACAGTTAATTCATCAAACAGAAGACTGAGGCAGTATTATTCCTGTTTCAGAAGCTCTTGGTGTCTAAAAAAGGAAGAAGAAGCAGCTCTTGGGGTAGAGAGAACATAGCAATTTGGAATACACACTTGTTTCTTGAATTCAAGAAAAACTATGAGCCAATCTATCAATTTTTCTCTGCTCTGGTCTGCCAAGAGTGTTGTGTAAAGATTCCTTTTCCATCCCTATCACGTGTCAGGGTAAGAGGAGGAAAGGTGGAGAGGGGCCTGTGGAGGAGCGCTGGTGGTGATCGCCATCTTTTCTGACAGCTGCAGCATCTGGTGGTGGGTGGGAGAGGAGGCCACCCACCAATCGCCTCTTCTTGAAGCCATACCTTTTGCATTCATAGAAGAGAAGGGTCATAAAGCGCCCCAAATGGACAGTCTTTGGGTAACCATCTCTATCCTTTGCCTGGCTGGTGCACTCCTTACAATAATAGGCATCCGAGACCCCAGGGCCTCCCCAGATCACACAGTGCCTGATAAGAGCCATAGTTACACTCATCACATATGCATACCAGAGTGCAAGGACACAGGTAGGAGTCATAGATCACACATTTGCCATCACATTTTTCACATAGTCTTTAGATGGCAACACCAGCCTGCTTGCGGCAGAAGATCAAATCCAGATGATGTTTAGTCATAATTCCAACACGAGCTTTGCTAATGGTTTTTATCATGAATGGATGTTGTACTTCATCAAATGTTTTTTCTGCATCTATTGAAATAATCAAATGGCTTTAATCCTTACTCTTGTTGAGTTGATGTATCACACCGATTGATTTGCAAATATTAAACCACCCTGGCAACATAGGAATAAATTCTGCTTGATTTTGGTGAATAGTTTTTTATAATATGTTGTTGGATTTTGTTTGTTAATATTTTGTTGCAGATTTGTACACCGTGTTCATGAGAAATATTGGCCTGCAGTTTTCTTTTTTTATAGTATTCTTTATCTGGTTTTGGTATCAGGGTAGTACCAGCCTCATTAAATGAATTTGGAAGTTTTCCTTCTTCTATTTTTTGGAATAGTTTGAGAAAAATAAGTTTTAATTCTTCTTTAAATGATTGGTAGAATTCACCTTTGAAGCTGTCTGGTCCTGGTCTTTTGTTTGTTGGGACTTTTTTGATTACTGATTCAATTTCATTGCTGGTAATTTGCCTGTTGAAATTTTCTATTTCTTCCTGAATCAGTTTTCAGAGGTTAGATGTTTTTGGAAGTTATCCAGTCCTTCCAGATTGTCTAATTTGTTGGCATGCAATTTTTTATTATATTCTCTTATAATCCTTGTACTTCTGTACTTCTGTGGTGTTGGTTATTATTTCTCCTGTTTCATTTCTGATTTTATTTATATGAGTCCTCTTTTTTTATATTAGTTTCTCTTTCTTTTTTCTGTTGTTTATTTATTTCCATTCCTTTCCTCTTTATTTTCTTTTTTTCTTCCTTATATTTCTAAAGGCTTACCAATTTTGTTGATCTTTTCAAAGAACCAACTCAACTCCTGGTTTCATTGATCTATTTTCTTGTGGGTTTTTTGTTGTTGGTTTGGTTTGGTTTGGTTTTTTAGTTTCCTTATTTATTTCTGCTCTAATCCTTCCTTCTACTGGTTTTAGATTTTGTTTATTCTTTTTCTAACTTCTTTAGATATAAGGTTAAGTTGTTTATTTGAGGTTTTTCTTGCTTCTTGAGTTAGGCCTGCATTGTGTGTATGTGTGTGTGTGTGTGTGTGTGTGTGTTTAAGATTTTATTTATTTATTTGACAGACAAAGATCACAAGTAGGTAGGGAAGCAGGCAGAGAGAGAGGAGGAAGCAGGCCATCCTTGGAGCAGAGAGCCAGATGAGGGGCTTGATCCAGGACCCTGGGATCATGACCTGAGCTGAAGGCAGAGGCTTTAACCCACTGAGTTACCCAGGCGCCCCTAGGCCTGCATTGTTATAAACTTCCCTCTTAGAACAGTTTTTGCTGAATCCCAAAGATTTTGGACCATCGTGTTTTCATTTTAATTTGTCTACATGTATTTTTTAATCTCTTCTTTGATATCTTGATTGGCCCATTCATTGTTTATTGGAATGTTATTTAACCTTTGTGTATTTATGTTTTTTCTAGTTGTTTGTTTTGTGGTTGATTTTTAGTTTCATAGCATTGTGGCAGGAAAAGATGCGTGGTATGACTTAAATAATTTGCATTTGTTGAGACTTCTTTTGTGGCCCAATATGTGATCTGTTCTGGAGAATCTTTCATGTGTACTTGAAAAAATGTGTATTCTGCTGTTTTAGAATGGGATGTTTCGAACATATCTATGAGATCCATCTGGTCCAGGGTGTTATTCAAAGCCACTTTCTCCCTGTTGATTTTCTAAACTGGTGTAATATTAATTCAAGGAAGATTGTGATAAATTAAGAATACTATTTTAGTTCTTAGAACAACTACTAAAACATTAAAACAGAGGTATTCATTAAAAATGACAGAGGGAGTAAAAAGAAATGCCAAAAGGATTCTTTTGAAAGTATTCAGTTAATCCGAATAGACAGAAAAAGAGGATAAGAAGAGCAAAGAATAGAAGAAAAAATAGAAAACATTTAGTAACCAATCATTTAATTATATTAATTTTTTATTAACACATAATGTTTTATTTGTTTCAGGGGTACAGATATGTGATTCACCAGTCTTAAACAATTCACAGCACTCACTATAGCACGTACCCTTTCCAGTGTCCATCACCCAGCCACCGTCCTCCCCACCACTCCCCCACTCCAGCAACCTGAGATTAAGGATTTAAATTTGTTTCCTGAGATTAAGGATTTAAGAGGGGGCGCCTGGGTGGCTCAGTGGATTGAGCCACTGCCTTTGGCTCAGGTCATGATCTCAGGGTCCTGGGATTGAGTCCCCCATCAGGCTCTCTGCTCAGTGGGGAGCCTGCTCTGCCCCTACCCTGCGTGACTCTCTGCCTACTTGTGATCTCTCTCTCTCTCTGTGTCAAATAAATAAATAGAATTTAAGAGGATTAAATACTCCAGTGAATAGATAGAGATGGACAGAATAGACTGAAAACAAAATAAAAACACAATTCAATTATTTGATGTTCACAAGAGCTGCATTTTAGTTTTATTATATTTGCTTTATTTTTTTAATTTTGAAATGATTATGAGACTTGTACAGAGAACTCCCAAATATCTAGATTAATTGATTGCCCACACCTTGCCACACAGCAACTCTGTGAAGAAATAAATCCTCTTGAGTCATCAAGGCTCGGAGAGGTTAAATGATTTCCCTCAGGCTTCACATCTGGTATGCTTGTATTGGTTCTGCAATATAAACTCAGGCAGTCTTAAGTCCAGAACATATGTTCTTAAATATTGTTTTTTATTTCTAGCAATGTGTATAAATGCAGTTGGTAACTGTTGGTGTCAATATTCAAATGTAAGCCAAGCTGGCTTCATAATATCATTTTGCATCTCAATATAAAATAGTTATCTATAAATAGTTGGTTTAAAGTCCAATGTGATGTTTTCTAGAGTAGTAGCCTTATCACGGGGTTGTTCAAGGTTACAGCTAAATGACAGTATTTCAGGAATTATATATAGAGGGATCCTGCCTTGGATAGAACATCAAATAAAATGGAAGAAAAGGCCCCTTCAGATTCTGAGAATCTATTATCTGCTATTTTATTGAAATACTCACAATTTCAGTTTTCAAGTTGCTCTTCCTCTCCAGCCCCAAAAGCATACTGTATCTCCTAAGGGTCATCTTTATTTATCAATAGATTTTCATTGTATTCATAATTGCCTTAGGAATTAAGGTACTTTCCAGATATAAAGAAAAATCTTCATAATCTTAAATAGGAGGGAATTATCATATCTTATTAAAACTTAAACTTCATTAAAATTTTCAAGCTCCATTAAACTTGGTTAAGCCTCATTAAATGAGGCTTAGTGTCTTTTGCCTTCTTAAACCAAGCTGGGAATAACTAAACTTTTTGAAATCCTTATTATGCTCTTAGGCTCAAAAGACTAGATAAGACTGGTTAAGCATCAAAAGCTAATTAACCTGGGATCATTTAACATCTTTTCTTCATAGTTGACATAACACTTAAATTGTTAAATCAATTTGAATTCCATTAAATAGTTTTAAATATTGCTAAAATTTGTTAAGCATCATTAATCCAATTAATCATCATAAAGACAGTAAACACAAACTTTTGTTCAATTTTTGAGAAAAATCCTTGTTTAGTTTGGCCAAAATTCATTAAGTCTATGAGTAATTCACATTAATATTTATGTCTTCCTTTAGAATTACTAAGGTACCCCTATTTAGAAATGAAGACACTGAATCAGTGGAATTAAATGTATTTCCTTTATCAACCTATACATTCAATGTCCTAGAGACTCATTTAAAATCTACTGCACTGTTTATGATTCAGACCTTCTCTATCTCTGTCATTTCTAGCTATCTATCATCTAAATGAATAATGAATGAGTGGGTAAATATTGCCAGACATAATAATTCCATATAGAAAATTATTTGTTATTAAAGGGAAGGAAAGGAATAGCAAAGGGCACTTTAAAGAAACCACAGTTATCTTTTGGATCACCCTTTGCCCTCTGGTGGGCCATCAAACTATTTCTTTACTTCAGTACCATGTGAGTTAATATTTGAGAATGTCTCTACACTCTTCAGTGAGTTAAATATTCTTAATGATTTCCTTCTAATTTCCTTTTAATTAAAGGAATGTATCAATCAGAATAAGGAAATGTAAAAGGGAATTGAAGTTTGAAAAATGCTTTTAAAAAGGTAACATTTGTTCATTCTTTTAACAAACATTTTCATTTAAGCCTGAGATGCTGCTGCTTATGTACAACTTTATCATTCATTGATCAGATAATACCCAGGTCATGAAGGACAGTTAAATTAAATCAATCACCTAATGCCCAGCGTTACAGTTACCAGGTTACAGTAACAATGCTAGAGTGTGCAGAAAAAGACATGTCCTTGGTTCAAAACCCTACTCTGGGTTCCCTTATAACTTGTCAACTGCTGTATGTAGCATCTCCTTTACTGACACTTCCAGCGCTATTGGACATGGTGAGTAATAAGGCCTAAATAGTGGGGACAACTTTAATGGGTCTGCTTTTTCCATCTAGACCCTATGCTAAACTGACTGGTGAATGGGTTAGAAAAATAGACTTCAATATGGTATGTGTTTATTCCACTTATCCTAAGAATTCAAACAAACATCATACCTCTTTTCTCAGAGGGTATCATGTGTAGATTGTCTCTCACTTTAGAAAGGGTATTCCAGCACACCTTTCTTTTCTAGATACTGGGCAGATATGTTGGGCTCCTTAACTTTTGCAAGGTTCATCCCATATCCTCTTGCATGCCCGTGTTTCACTAAGGCAGCTAGAAAGTTTGTCATATCCTGTAGCCAAGTCTAATGAGCATAATGCCATCAATAAAATGAACCAACCTGATAGTTGAGGAATAACAGGACAGTCAAGATCCCTCGGGATTATGTGACGAACAGGAGCAGATAAATTGACATGTCCTGTGAAGATAGTCAGGATGTTCTTCTATTTCTGATCATGCTTTGTCTGTTGATAAGAATCTAAAGAAAGCAATATAGGGGTACCTAGTGGGGCTCAGTTGGTTAAGTGCCTATCTTCGGCTCAGGTAATGATCCCAAGGTCCTGGGATCGAGCCCCACATTGGGCTCCCTGCTCAGCAGGGAGGCTACTTCTCCCTCTCCCTCTGCCACTCGCCCTGCTTGTGCTCTCTCACTCTCTCTCTCTCTCTCAAATAAATAAAATCTTTAAAAAAAATAAGGCAAAATAAGAATGTTGGAATATATTGGTTTTATCCACTCAAATCTCTGTTTCCCCATCACAGTTATGATTGGTAAAATGATCTGATTAAGTTTGCAATAGTATCTAATCATTTATTTTTCAAGGCCTGTCTGGCTTTTGTATCAGCCAAAAAGATAAATTAATGGGAGAGACAGTAGGAATCACCACTCAGTCTTCCAGGTATTTGAAAATTGCATTGATTTCTGCCCATCTTCTGGGATAGGACATTGCTTTTAATGTACTGTCTTGGTGCAGGTGTGACATAATGGCTTCCACACGACACACTTACCTTAATGACCCCCAATTCACAGGAACAAATCTAGGAATTCTTTCGGTTACTAAGTATATATTCTAGAACCAACGAAAGAACCACAGCATGTAGCCATGACTTCAGTGGATATCTTGTGAGATGCCTTAGACCACAACTTCATCTTTAAACTCACCTCCAATGTTACTTATTCTGGCCATGAATCATAGCAGGGTTTTGGGTCTTTGAGAATTAGTTCAGTTCAGAGCCAACATCTAATATTTCTGGGAGGTCTGAATATTTCCCTTTTCCCCAGACATGCTCACCTTGGTAGTATTTACATTAGCAATTTTCTGCAATTATTTTGGATAAAAGCTACTTTTTTCCAGAGTAGGTCTTTTATTTTTCCATTTGGAGTATGGTAGGATAAAAATCTTCCATTTGGGACTAGAGGCAATGAGAGGTGGTAAGGTTAGGTGTGAAACAAGCATTCTTGAGGCAGCTGCCTAAAGTGAAAGATCTTACGGACAGTAATGCTGGGAAGGATCGGCTGCTTCTACAATTGAGGAAGGTTTAGGATAATTTAGGGATTCAAATTTCTCGGTCCTCTCTGTTTTATCAAAATGGCCCACTATTCTAGGTTCCAGTGTCTTGCACACCATGCCTTAATGCTAGTGAAGAGGCTTGGTAGAGTGCTGCATTTAATTGGCACTGAAACCCCATAACCCTCACACTCAAGCTCAGTATTTTTCTTACGACTGTGGAAGATAAGGAAACTTTTAAAGCTTTCATAGAGACTTTCTAATTCCTTTTCTTTATTCCCATGTTCTGAGCTGGACATTCAAGGACTTACACCTTTTCCCTAAGTAACATCTAAGATTTTCAGGAGCAGCCATTCCATGCCACAATCTTTGTAATCCCTACTGTGACATAATCATTAATGAAATAGATGCTCAATATTGAAATATCAATATAAACTCACCAAATATATATAGCATTTTCCCTCAATTTATATAACGGTTCAGTCTTTCAGAACTGCTTTTATGAATTAGAAGGATCATTAGGGGTCACAAAAATCTATGCTAAATCATCATGGTCAAATAGCAAAGATCTTTCTCTTCTTAGGAGAGCTATCCCTAAGTGAAAACTCTCCTCCCTAATTAAGCCTAAGTCTAAATGTGAACTTCACTCAGAAGGGCTAAGTCTAAAATACAGATAATAGACATTTAGTCAACTTCTTGATATATAATCCAAAGAATCTGTGACATCATAACCATAGTAAAATGGTTATGTAATCATGTGATGTGGGCATAAAATGACATGCTAATTCATGACTGATCTAGTATGGTGGTGGTTGTCTGTATTTTCTCCAGTTTGTTTGAAGTCCTTTAAGCCCTATGAGGATCTTGAGGCTTGAAGCTACTGAGTGCACAGGTATGGAAATAAGAAAGGGTAAAAGAGTAGCCATGTGTTCAGTGGAATTTGAGCCTCAGGTCTCTGATTTGTTCTGCTTTTCTCTGAAATACCTGAACCACTAACTCTGTTTTACTTCTGGCATTTCAGTGCATGAATTCTCTCCATTATTCTTAATAACCCCACTAGCTTTTGACTCTGTGAGAACTCATTACAAAATTAGAATGTCTTAAGATTTTTCTTGGGTAAATTTTTGTAACAGATTAATCCAGACTTCCAACATCTAAATCCTGTTGAGTAATGTTAGACGTGTACATCTTCAGTACACCCACTGTGCTAAAAGAATGCAATCTTGTACAATTACCCAGTTCTTTTCATAATAAATGAAACTATATTTGGTTCCACAATGTATAAGAAGAATTCCTTGGTGTCCATCTTTCACTCATTTATAGAAGCCATCAATCTTTAATATTAACCATTCAAATTTTGCTTTCTAGCTAAGAATATGAGCAAGTTAATGATCAGGAATAAAATCTAATATAGGAAATGTGTTCTAATTTATTTCTTTGAAAAAAGGGCAGGTCTATTTGAATAAGTAAAATTATGTATTAAAAAGCTTTTTCTTATATAGAAATCCCTTTTTATAACACCTTCTACTGTGCTATATTCTGCTTTGATTTAGACAGTTTCCTCCTCTGGAAGTAGAACTTAGAAAACTTATTTAACTAACAGCTAAGAATGATTTATAATTAGTGTATCAATTATTCAGATGTAAATGTTTCCAGGCTACAAGAAATATGTATACAATTTGTCACATAAACAGGGCAATTTCTTCATAAGATAAATATGCTTAGCAAATTATTTTCTCATAAAGCAAAGGTAAAATTAAACTGAACCCTTACTGAAATATCAAAAATTTGAATTAGTCAGGCTCAAATTAGCTTTTCCTGTAGACTTAAAAACAGTATCTAATAGCTTTACAATCATGTGATATTTAATATCCATATATTTGCATATAATTTACTTTTAAAGATATTTTTAATATTTATATGGCAACACTGCTGAAAAATGTAGTGAATGTTAAAAGCAGCAATAAAATTCATCTATTGTTTGAAAAAGAGTCTCTCCCAAGACTAAATCAATGACTTCCGTATTAAATTTTCTTAGTTTATGCTTCTCAACAATATTTTTTCTACTGCTGTAATGTCACAAACATAGCAAGCTGACTGCAAATCAAACCATGTTTATTCTCCTTCTAGTCACTAACACTAAAACAAAAATTTTGGAATCCGAATTTACCTGACAATTTTGCAGATGATGTATGAGGCAGATTAGCATACCTCCCTTAATTTTCCTTCACTATTACGGCTTCAATATTGAGAGCAAAACCCAATCATGTCTGCATTCAAACAAAAAGAATGTGAAAGAATAGTCACCTTACAGCATGAAAAGTGCAGTTGATGGACAATTTAAATTGCATGTCTCCTGATGTTTGGGGCTAGAGCACTTTTAACCATCTGGGAAGAATTGGAACTTTGTGGTGCAAATCCTGGGATTGTGGGTTGAATTGTGTTCCCCCTCAAAAAGTTATACTGAAATCTTAACCCCTGGTGCCTGTGAATGTGATTTTATTTGGAAATGGAATGGTTAAAATCAAGTTAGGCAATCAAGTTAAGATAACATAGCAGGGAATTAGGGCAAGCCCTAATTTGGTATGATTAGTGTCCTTATAAGAAGAAGAGAAATGACATAGAAGACACACAGAGAGAATGCCATGGGATGAGGGAAACAGAGTTTAGAATGATAACATCAATAAGCCAAAGAACACCAAAACTTGCTGGTACACCAGAAACTAAAGAACATCATAGAACATGTTCCTCAGCTCCTTCAAAAAGAGTATACAATTTGTCACTGCCAACACCTTCTAGCCTATAGAACTGTGAGAGAATAAATTTCTGTTGTTTTAACCCACCCAATGGTGACAATTTGTTATAACAGCCCTGAAACTAATAAACTTGAAGGGTTTTTTATTTTTTAAAAGAGAAAGAATTAAAAAATTTATTGAAGTATTGTTGACATGCAATGTTATATTAGTTTCAGGTATACAACAGAGTGATTTGATATTTATATACATTATGAAGTGATTACCATGTTACCTTCCATTACCATACAATGTTATCATCCGTTATCATACAATGTTATTACAATGTTACTATTTTCCCTAAATTGTACTTTAAGTCCATCCCCATGGCTTATTTATTTTATAACTGGAAGTTTGTACTTCTTAATTCCCTTCACTTCTTTCACCCATACTTCTACCACCTCTGCTCTGGTTACTGCTCGTTTGTGTTCTGTATTTATGAGTTTGTTTTGTTTCCTATTTGTTTTGTTTGTTAGAATCCATATGTGAGTAAAATCATGTGGTATTTGTGTTTCTCAGACTTAGTCCACTTAGTGTAATACTCTCTAGGTCTGTCCATGTTGTTGCAAATGGCAAGATTTCATTCTTTTTTATGACTGAATAATATTCCATTAAGTATATATGTACCACAGCTTCTTTACCTATTTATCTGTTGGTGGACACTTAAGTTCCTCTTATATCTTGACTGTTACAATGATGCAATGAATGTAGAATGCATATATCTTTTTGAGCTACTGTTGTTTTTCTTCAGATTAATACTGAGAAGTGAAGTAGCTGGATCATATGGTATTTCAATTTTTAATCGTGAACAAGGTCCATACTGTTTTCCAGAGCAACTGCACCAGTTTACATTCCCACCAGTTTACATTCCCACCTTTTCTTCACATCCTCTCCAACACTTGCTATTTCTTGTCTTTTTGATACTAGTCATTCTGACAGGTATGAGGTGATATTTCATTGTAGTTTTGATTAGCATTTCCCTGATGAAGAGTGCTGCTGAGCACTTTTTCATGTGTCTGTTGGCTATCTATATGTCTTCTTTGCAAAATGCCTGTCAGGTGCTCTGCCTCTTTTTAAAATCAGATTGTGGTTATTTGGTGTTGAGTTGTGTGAGGTTTTTTGGTTTTTGGTTTTTTTGTTTTGGATATTAACCTCTTATTGGATATATCATTTGGAAATATGTCTTCCCATTCAGTAGGTGGTCTTTTAATTTTGTTGATGGTTTCTTTTGCTGTACAAATGTTCTTCAGTTTGTTGCCATCCCAGTAGTTTATTTTTGCTTTCATTGCCCTTGCCTGTGAAAACAGGTCCAAAAAATATTGCTAAAAGAGTTTACTGCCTATGTTTTTTTTTCTAGGATTCTTATGGTTTCAAGGCTTGCATGTAGGTCTTCAACTTATTTTAGGTTTTTTTTTATGTGTGTTGGTGTAAGAAAGTTGTCCAGTTTCATTCTTTTGCATGTAGCCCGCCCAGTTCTCCCAATGTGTGAAGAGGCTATCTTGTCCCCTTTGCCATATATTAATTGACCATATATGTACGAGTATATTTCTGGGCTTTCTGTTCTGTCCCATTGAATTATGTGTCTGTTTTTGTGCCACTACCATAGTGTTTTGATTACAGTAGCTTTGTAGTATACAGTTAACCCTTGAATAACACAACTTTAAACCATACATGTCCACTTACGCAGATTTCTTTTTCAATAAACTCAGTGCAGTACTATACTTGTATTTTCTTAATATTATTTTCTTTTCTTTAACTTAATTTGTTGTAAAAACAGAGTATATAATAACATACAAAATATGTGTTAATTGACAATTTATGTTACCAGTAAGGCTTCTAGTCAACAGTGGCTTTTTAGTTAAGTTTAGGGGAATCAAATGTTATAGAGTGCCTTGGTGTCTCAGTTGGTTAAGCTTCTGCTTTCAGCTCATGGCCTGATCCCAGGGTTCTGGAATTGAGCCCTGCATTGGTCACCCTGCTCAGTGGGGAGTCTGCTTCAAACTGACACTACCGCACCCTCGACTCGTTCTCTTGTTCTCTCTGTCTTGTCTCTCTCAAATGAATAAATAAAAAATCTTGAAGAAAGTTATACATGAATTTTTGACCATACCAGGAGCATAACCCCTAACCCCCATGTTGTTCAAGGGCGAACTGTAGTTTGAAATCTAATAGTGTGATACCTCCAGCTTAGTTCTTTTTCAAGATTGCTTTGGCTTTTCCAGGTCTTTTGTGGTTCTATACAAAGTTTAGGATTAATCATTTTATTTTATTTATTTATTTATTTATTTATTTTTAAAATTTTATTTCTTTATTTGACAGATAGAGATCACAAGTAGGCAGAGAGGCAGGCAGAGAGAAGAGAGAGAGAGGAGGAAGAAGCAGGCTCCCTGCTGAGCAGAGAGCCCAATGCGGGGCTTGATCCCAGGACCCTGGGATCATGACCGGAGCTGAAGGCAGAGGCCCCAACCCACTGAGCCACCCAGGCACCCCTAGGATTAATCATTTTAGTTCTGTGAAAATGCCATTGGTATTTTGATAGGCATTGTATTAAATCTGTAGACTGCTTTGGGCGGTATGGACATTCTAATATTCTTGTCATCTACGAGTATGGTATATCTTTCTATTTGTTTGTCTTTTTAATTTCTCTGTTTGATGTCTTACAGTTGTCAGAGTACAAGTCTTTTACCTCTTTGGTAACATTTATTCCTAGACATTTTATTCTTTTTGATATAATTGTAAATGGAATTCTCTTAAATTCTTTTTCTGACAGTTGATTATTAATGAAACCTGAATTTCTATGAGGTACTGCTTCCATTGAGGCCTTTATTAAAATCTATGTTTTTAAGAAAGACAATGAGTTACTATATCAGAAACTATTAAAATAACACCTGGAAAACAGATTCTTTGAAGAAGTGAGAAAAACCAGATACATTTTTGAGAAGGATAAGGAAAGTTACAAAGTTTGGGAATCTATCCACAAAGGAATGATATAGCTGGAGCCTATTTTATTCTCTGCTTATTCACCAGGTAGAGCAAGAACCCATTAACTGAAAAGAGAAAAAAAAATAGCATTGGGTGGTAAATAGGGTGTTGGAAATGTCTATATAATTTCACACTGTACTGAAAACAAGGGCAGAAGACATCTAAATTCCCTGTGATACTCATATTAAGACCAAGGGTAAGAGGAATAAAGAAATTCATTACATGGAATAGAAAGAGAGGTTTTTAGGCATTATAGTGTTCAATGTTTGCTAGTGTTAAGAAAAAAAAGGCTGTCTTATGAAAATTAATGGAAATAAATTAGTCTAATAAATTATTAGTTAACATGTAAGGTAGTGGTCATATCAATTCAAATGATACCTTTATAATGATATCAATGATATCAATTCAAATGATACCTTATATGCTAAGAATGGACCATAAAAAACTGTAATTATCTGGAGTAACTTTTTATCTAATCCTTGATCTCAACTTCATTGAGATCTTATGGCAGATATCATCATTAAAGCAAAAGATTTGATGTTAGATTAATATAGGTAAAAACTACTCTGGAAATGAAACTTTACAATTTGAATATAACAGAACTCATAAGTATCTTTTTAATCTGTCTAGCAAAGCTTTTTTTTAGGACATTTATTTGTTTTGTTATCAAAATGATGAAAAAGACCATGTAATCAGAGAAACTATTATAGCTTTCTAAATATAAGTTTATCTGGCTTTGGAATGGAAATTTTTTATGGTTTAACAAACTAACCATATTATAAAAATATGTCAGTTTATCCCACCACCAGAGAGTTTCAAATATTATTTTTCTTCTATATAAGTTCTTACAATTCAAGTACTAAGCAGGAGCTAAAGCTGTGAAAATGAAAGATAAGACAGCAGTAAACATACATATAGCTGAGGCCACTGGAAGTAAATTGAGGTCTGATAAAACCTAGAGACTTATTATAGCTAATAGCCAGAAAATTATTTTATCTTGAAATAGCTAAGAAAGATTATTGGCATTCTTTCACTGCTGTGCTCGCTTGACTATCTATTGGCCAGTCAGGCAGTTTTCAACTCTGAAGGGGAAAAGGTTAACTTGTAGATTTTTGTCTGGAAGAGAAGCAGATAATGTCTGCCCAGTAGAGCAGATAACACTGAAGATTATTGTGTGTGATATTAATCTATATATATCTAATGTTAGATATAGGTAGTTTCATATCTAACACAGAAATCTTATCCTAACATTTGTTTTATTCCAGTGTGTTTTATCCCTCTTTTATTCTTAAAGACTCTATAAGCCAGTCATAATCCTTACTGGTTTCCATATTAACTAATGATTTAAGTAAAATTTTTGATGTTTTTATTTTATACTGAGAAAAACATGAAACCATGTTTTTCAGCTACTGAAAATTGTACTTCGTTTTGGAGATCATTCATTGAGATGCCCAAGTGCACTCATGATAGAGCCAAGTGAATGGTATTAAAGGAGACATTCAGGGCACCTGGCTGGCTCAGTCAGTTAAGTGACTGCCTTTGGCTCAGGTCGTGATCCCAGGGTCCTGGGATGGAGCCCTGTGTCAGGTTCCCTGCTCAGGCTGCCACTCCCTCTGCTTGTATTCCCTTTCTCACTGTGTCTTTATCAAATAAATAGAATCTTTAAAAAAAGAAAGCTGAGTTTAAAATTTTTACTGTAAATTCTTATATTAATCTAAGTATCATATTAATGTTTTTCTCTGTTAAAATTTTAAATTAGAGTCTTAATAAAGGACAGTAAAAAGTTGTTCTCTATCTTCTATATAGTGGTGTCCATTATCAGAGGTTTTATCTCTTTTCAGCATAATTGGTTGTTTTCTTTTCTATATAGAGTTTATTATGTCCTCAGTTGTTAAAGAAAAATTTTCTTACTTGTAAAAGTGCTGTCTCTCTCTTTTTTTTTTTATTTTTTTAACATTTTATTCATTTATTTGACAGAGGGAAGTAGGGAGCACAAACAGGGAGAGTGGCAGGCAGAGGGAGAGGGAAAAGCAAGCTCCCTACCAAGCAGGGAGCCAATGTGGGGCTCCATCCCAGGACGCTGAGATGATGACCTGAGCTAAAGGCAGAGGCTTGACCAACAGAGCCACACAGGTGCCCCAATGTGCTGTTTCCTTAAAATCATATTGTCTTCTGGGTTTATCTTAAAATATTTTATTGTCCCTTTGGTTGCATAGGCAACAGAATATTGTCTCTGTCAATCATGATTGGTATTAATCTAGTTACAGATCTTTGAATACTCCTGATTTTTTACTTTCAATTTTCTTTCTTTTTTTTTTTTTTTTAAAGATTTATTTATTTATTTACTTGACAGAGAGAGAGATCACAAGTAGGCAGAGAGGCAGGCAGAGAGAGAGAGGAGGAAGCAGGCTCCCTGCCGAGCAGAGAGCCCGATGTGGGACTCGATCCCAGGACCCTGAGATCATGACCTGAGCCGAAGGCAGTGGCTTAACCCACTGAGCCACCCAGGCGCCCTTCTTTTTTTTTTTTTTTTTTAATTAAAATGTTATTTATTTATTTGACAGAGAGAGAGTGAGAGAGAGAATACAAACACAGGGAGTGGGAGAGGGAGAAGCAGGCTTCCTGCAGGGGTTTGATCCCAGGACTCTGGGATCATGACCTGGGCTGAAGACAGACACAGCTGAGCCACCCAGGTGCCCTGACTTTCAAGTTTCAACCCTAAATTTAGAAAATATAAAATAAAAATTTCACAATATTTTTCACAACTGAAATTCTCTATGAAATTTTCTGTAGAGCTCATGGGAAATCCATAAATTTGTTTCGTCTTATAAAAAGGGAGATACTAGAAAAATCAGGTTTGATTAATATACTTACATTTCTAATTAGCTTAAATGATTATTGGATCCAATGAAATACATATTCTATGTTAAATAAGGGAGAAATGTCAAATTAGAAGAATTATTCAGCCTTCCTTAGGTTTATATAGATAAAAGCAGTTTAAATATATGTTTTATTTATTTATTTATTTAGACTTGCAGTTACTTTATTTTTTTACTTTTTATTTAAATTACAGTCAGTTAACATGACATAAATGTTTCAGAGAGTGTGAACTTCACAGGACATATCCTGAGTTGTCAATGCCCTTGCTTTCTGGTTTGTATTCATCTCTGTAAGAGTAGAGGTTAACTTACAGATATTCTTTCTGCAGAGATACAGATAATTTCCAACTAATAGAACAGATAACCTAAAAGATTATGATTCTTGGATTCTATTGGGTATAATTTTATATTTTATCCAGAAATCTTTGTTTAACATTTCTTTTTAAATTTTATATATGTATTTTTTTCTCAAATGCTTTTTGAACCAATCATAACTTTTTACAATTTCTCTTACTAATAAATGAGTTAAGTAAAATTTTTCACATGTGGTTATCTTTATATTTGTATAAACTCATGGTTCTTTTTTAACATACATTTTGTTTATTGTGATAAGATACACATAACATTTACCATTTAAACCATTTTATAATGCACAATTCAGTAACATTAAATTTATTGAAAATGTTGTGTAACCATTGCCAGTATCTAGTTACAGAACTTTTTCATTACCCCAAATGGAAATCTTTTTTTTTTTTTTAAGATTTTTTTCAAAATTTGGGTGCCTGGGTGGCTCAGTGGGTTAAGCCTCTGCCTTAGGCTCAGGTCCTGGTCCCAGGGTGCTGAGATTGAGCCCCGCTTCGGGCTCTCTGCTCAGCGGGGAGCCTGCTTCCTCTTCTCTCTCTGCCTGCCTCTCTGCCTACTTGAGATCTCTGTCTGTCAAATAAATAAATAAAATCTTTAAAAAATAAAAAAATAAATTATTTGACAGACAGAGGTCACAAGTAGGCAGAGAAGCAGACAGAGAGAGGGGAAGCAGGCTCTCCGCTGAGCAGAGATCCCAATGCGGGCCTCCATCCCAGGACCCTGAGATCATGACCTGAGCTGAAGGTAGAGACTTAGACACTGAGCCACCCAGGTGCCCCCCAAATGGAAATCTTTTTAAAATCATACCTTAATATAAAAATATTTATTATTTGTTTTGTTTGTTTGTTTGTTTTTTGGCCAGGCTTTATTCTAGCTTCTTGGATATAGAAGTGAATTAAACAAACACCCCCCACCCCCGACTCTAATGTGTTTATGTTTTAATAGGAGAGAAGAAAATGCAACTAGAGAATTAAGTAAAATATGTAGTGTTTTAGATAGTGATAAATGTGAAAGAGAGAACTAATATATTGAAAAGGGATATAAAATGTCAGAGTATGGGAAATTACAATGAAAAAGCTTCACTGAGAAAGTGACAATTGAGGAAATATAAAAATCAAAGTAAGGGGATTTGCCATATGAATATTGGGGGTGGAGGGAAACTTCTAGGCAAAGAAGAAATGAGGTGTAAGGACCTGGTATGTTTGAGGAACATCAGTAGTTTGGTATGAGAGGAATTATCAAGGAGAAGCATTGCAAGAGAAAATTTCAGAATAGAAATTGAACACTTGATTATAAAAATAAATCAACAAGGTCATTTGTTTTTAGTTTGAATTAGACAGGAAGCCATTTAGAAATGGTATGATGTGACTTATGTTTTGAAATTGTTATCCTGGAAGCTGTGTTGGGAAGGGAAAAAGTAAGGCAAGGACAGAAACAATAGGTCAATTAGAAGAATATTTCAGTAATTTGGGTGAGAGACAATGGTGTCACAGATGGAGTGGCAGATAGAAGGTAAAAGATATTGGTTTCTTCTGGATACAGTTTCAGGGTATGTTTCCAGAGGACTTCCTGGGAGATCACTGTATGTTTGTGTAAGAAAAGGTGCTTGGCAATACCTCCATGTTATTTTATTTGAATGATTGAAAAATGGAGTTGCTATACTGAAATGAAGAAAACTGTAAGAGGAGTGGGTTTGAGGGGAAAAGTGAAAGCTCAGTGCTCGCTTTGGCAGCACATATACTAAAATTGGGAAAAGTGAAAGCTCAGATTTGGAAATGTTGAGGTAGACATGTTTGTTAGACATCCACCTGAAGTTATCATGTGGGTATATGAATATACACGTTCAGAGTTCAGAGAAGTGATTCATTCTGGAGATAGGCATTTGGGAACTATCAAAATGTAGACACTGTTTAATATCATGAAGTTTTGTTAGGTTTTAAGGCACAGAGTGTAGATAGAATAGAATTAAGAACTAAAGACAGAACCCTAGGATGATTCAATATTTAAAAGCTAGGGACATGAAGAGGAAGCTCTACAGAGGCTTGAAAAACCAGAGAGGCAAGAGCAAAACTGGGCAAATGCTAAAAGACTGGAACATTGGTAAAGTCAGGGGCTGAAACCAGATTAAGATGTGGAACCAAATTCTCCACCTACGCACAGGAGATGAAATAGTTTCTTTTACATACCTGAAGTTCAAATTACACCTTACCTGGCGGGTAAGGCAGAGCAAGTCCAGAACCGAGCCCACAGTGTACAAGATATAGGTTCTGGGATAGTCTGTGCTACTCCTCACTAATAATGTAAGGCCTAATTTGTGCTCTCCTTAAAGTCTCTTCTGAAACCGTCGTGAAACCCTCTAACAGGAAGGGATGAATATGTGAATATGTTGAAAAACAATGCAAAATGGGCTATCAAATAAAAATAACAAAGCAAACGAAAAATCCATTGCCATGAAAAAGAACATACTCATGAGCAGAAAAATCATACCTGAGAAAAAAACACTCAGATCAGTAAAGTATTATTTTTTTTACTTGACAGAGAGAGAGATCACAAGTAGGCAGAGAGACAGGGGGAAGCAGGCTCCCCGCTGAGAAGAGAGCACAATGAGGGGCTCGATCCCAGGACCCTGAGATCATGACCTGAGCCGAAGGCAGAGGCTTAACCCACTGAGCCGCCCAGGCATCCCATCAGATCACTAAAGTAATTTGAAGAAGTTTTAAAATATGCTTATTTTAAATCTTCAAAGGGCATCCATGTAATGGATAAGAGATTGTAAAAGAATGTGAAGAAAACTAAGAACAATTTTTTGGAAATTAACCATTTTGAGAATTAAAAAAAATTAACTTTTAACATTAATTAGCCATTAACTTTAAAAATCAGTACATAAATTCAGTTTGGACATAACTGAAGAAGTGAATTTGGTAATAGGTAGATTTCCACAATTCAACAAAAGATAGGGTCTATGAAAGAGAAGCTATAGCAAGAAGCTGTAATGTGTATCTAATAAACTTTAAAGAATGAGATAAAAAATGCATACCATTAAGAACAATGAACAATATTTAAAACATTTTAAAGTAAAAATAGATTTCCTATGCAGAAAAGACAATCATATTAAAAGTAGGGTTTATCTTAGCAATAATTTATGTCACAGAAGACAATGGAATATCTTCAAAGTGCTGAAGGAAAATATCTTTGAACCTGGATTTCTACATCTAAACTATTTTTAAGTTATTACACACACATGCACACATATACATCAAAACAGATCATCGTTATCAAGACAGAAGAAAAAAGACATTTCAAAAAGGAAACAAAAGTGATAACAAAGTTAGTATCCCTTATACACAGAATCACCTTTAAATGAAAGGAAAACTATGATGGACATCACTAGGATCTGAAGCATTGTTTATCTAGGCACCATGCTGTGAGTTATTTCCCTTTACTACTAAGAGATACTGGTCATTCAGAATATTTACAACACAGGGTGTTAAGCAGAATCCTGTCTTCTCACTAATCAAGTTAAAATGAGTCTTGAGACAAATTTTTCTGCATGATTAGAAGTAATAATTTTTCTGTGTTATGATATCTTGCCATATAATGTCCATGAAAAGTACTCTCTGCATTTATAAATGTAAATTTTTATGTTTGTTAATATCATGAAATACTTAGAAAAATACGAGTCAAAATGTGTAGCTTGCTTTTAATATTACATCAGTTCATTAACTAGATTTATTATAAATATTTCTGATTTAACTGCATTTTAAATTAAAATCCAAATACTGGAGTTTAAAATATAGGTGTATTGAAATTGTTTTTATCAGAACTATCCTTTTCACCTCACATTATGAAGACTCCAATATGATTTCTATTATTTGCAACAGTAGCTTAGAATTTTTTATTCTCTTTCAGAAGTTTAAAAACAGGCTTAAATAAAATGAACATGTTTCTGAAGTGTTTGTTCTTCAATTACTCCAAGGACTGTCATTGATAACATATTATACCAGGAAGAAAAATAACCCCAGGCAGAAGGAGTGGGATTCTAGAAAGAAAGGTGAGCAACATATAAAACACTCTGAAAAAATTAAAGGACACTAAAATAAAATAACAAATACATTCATACTTAATGTGGTTTGGGATACGAAGTGGGAGTTCAAAAAAGTTTGGTAAGATCCTTTTTTTTTTGTGGGTTGATACACTGATTTACTTTAGAATGTTTTACTAAAATATTACTGTAAGTATGTCTAGTAGTTGTTATTGGTAATCATTAAAAGAACAGAAAAAGGACATGTAACTCCTATAACTTTGGGTATTCTTAATTAAAAAATGAAAATTCTTATATGCAATAATTTAGTATATTGCTCATGTATATATGTATATATTATTTATGTATTGTATATATGGTAAAGTATAAAATATTGTTAGGAAACATCCACACTAAACTCATGATTTTTGTTGTCTTTGATGGTGGGTACTCTCAGAAGGGGATGGGGATATGGCTTAATGTGACTGCTTTCCATTACGCAGCAGAGCCTTAGTAAATGTATCATTTGAGAAGCATCGGGTAAAGTACAATGACCTAGCTCCTTTCCCATCTGTGAGTGATTTGGGGAAAGCAAAGAGGAGAAAGAGAGGAGATCAAAAGTCATCAGACTTGGATCTCCTGAACTTTGAGGTCCAGGTTTCATGGTTTGTTGAGGCGTAGCATCAAGGAAGGTTAAATTAGTTGAGGGTAGAGTATTCCATTATTCCAGATTGATCTTTTAGTTCCTGGGTTGAAGACTCTCTCAAAAGTTGCCTAGTGGGGCACCTGGGTGGCTCAGTGGGTTAAGCCTCTACCTTCGGCTCAGGTCATGATCTCAGGGTCCTTGGATAGAGCCCCACATTGAGTTCTCTACTCAGCAGGGAGCCTGCTTCTCCCTCTCTTTCTGCCTGCCTCTCTGCCTATTTGTGATCTGTCTGTCAAATAAATAAATAAAAATCTTTAAAAAAAAAAAAAGTTGCCTAGAACCAACTTGAAGCATGACTATGATAAAATGAACTTAAAAGTAGATCTCATACCGCTGATGCTGACCTTGATGTTTCTCTGAGTCCTTAAGTGTCTCAGTTCCTGTATGGTGTGAACTGTGACTTATGTGCAGCAGAGCTGCTGTAACAAAGGGTCTTCAAAACTGAGCCTGGGGTAGAGGATGAGGCTGCTGGTGGGAAGGTACAATGAGGCAACCAATATGAAAAACAGTTAAGATATTAAAAAAAAAAAAAAAACTTAAACACATACCTACGATATCACCCAACAAGTATTTACTTAGTATAAATGAAAAATACATCCACAAAAATACTTGTATGAGTGTTCATAACAACTTTATTTGTCATGATGGCCAAAGCTGAAAACAATCCAAATGTCCTTTAATCAATGAATGGATAAACAGATTGTATTATATTCATATTTAACACAATAAGGAACAAATCATTGGTACATTCAAATACTTGAATAAATCCCAAAATAATTTTGATTAATAAAAGAAATTAGACAAAAAATGAGGATAATATTATGCAATGTATATAAAACCCTAGAATTGGAAACAAATCTAGAGTGACAGAATGCAAATAATATTATTCTGGGAAGTGAATGAGGATATATGATGAGGTTTAGATTATGAAAGGGCCAAAAGAAACTTTGAGAATAATAGAAAAGTTTATTTTTTTTATTGTGGTAACAATTACTTGGGTTTGTACAAATGTCACAACTTCCCAAATTATACAGCTAAATATGTGCAGTTTATTATACACCTATTATATCTCAGTAAAGCTGTAAAAATATTTAAAACCCTCTGCAAAGGGTAACTGAGGTTTTGTGCCATACATGCACTGTTGAAATAAGGCAGTATACTACCATTCTAGACTACTGTGAGAAAACATATTCCCCTGTTTTTTAAAATAGTTTTTTGGGGAGTCTGGGTGGCTCAGTGGGTTAAGCCTCTGCCTTCAGCTCAGGTCATGATCTCAGGGTCCTGGGATCGAGCCCCGCATCAGTCTCTCTGCTGAGCAGGGAGCCTGCTTCCCCAACTCTGCCTGTCTCTCTGCATACGTGTGATCTCTCTCTCTCTCTCTCTCTGTGTCAAATAAATAAAATCTTTAAAAAGAATAGTTCTTTAAATCGGATGAACATAGATTCCATCACACAATGCATGCTATGTTTTTTTTTTTCCCCCAAGATTTCACTTATTTATTTGAGAGAGAGCGCAGAGAGAGAAAGAGTGCATGAGCAGTGATGAGGTGCAGAAGAAGATGGACAAGCAGACTCCCCACTGAGCAGGGAGCCTGATGCGGGGCTTGATCCCAGGACCCTGAGATCATGACCTTAGTGGAAGGCAGACCCTGAACTGACCAGATAACCAAGTGCCTTCCTTACTATGTTTTAAAGACAATATAGAATGATTGTGCTGATGACAAAAACTAAAAAAAGACAACTCAGATTTCATCATATATTGATGAATGACATTAACCAATGTTAAAAGAGTATTTCAAGAAGTGGTTACTCCCATCCAATGCCAGTGGTAGTAACTTACTAGAAAAAATTATGATAATGTTGATCATAACTCTAATTTTGTAATGGTTGTTGACTGACATTTGAAATTAGACTCATGAAATAATTATGGATGTTCATTGTAATTAAAATACAATATTAACACTGACTCTCTCTCCCCAGGTCATAAAATAAAAGATATTTCAGTTTTTCATTTTGTTCATCTTTATTTGTTAAAATTTGCTGCCGTCATCATGCATTAATCTTGGGATAAGTCAGTTTCCCTGACTATCCCAAAGAAAATAGGAACTTTCTATGTATAATCGCCATCCCATCGGCCTGCTTTATTTCTCTTTGTAGTACTTATGCCTTCTGACATCCTTTTTGCTTGTCTGTTTCACTATTTGTTTATTCCTATATCTTTCCAGCTAGAATTTAAGCTTCATGAGTGTGAAAATTTTTTCTGTTTTTTTTTTATTGCTCTACCGAGAATAGTTCCTGGCACGTAACAGACATCCAATAAATCTTTCTGAATAAGAGAAAAATAGCAATGAGTGCAATTTAAAAATTGATATAATCAGTAGGAAGGCAAACTCTTTTGTATCTTGAATTGATTCAAGACAGAGAATGATTGTGAAATAAATAAGACTATTTTTTCTTTTTCAGTTTGCATTTCAAAGTACAGTAGCCCCCCTTTTCCATGGTGGTTTTGTTTTCTGCGGTTTCAGTTAACCTTTGTCAACTGAAATCCGGAAGTGGGGAGGTGACCTTCCTACTGACATACAGTCTGAAGGTCAATAGTCGCCTAATGCTGCATCACCATACTTCCATCATTCACTGCACTTCCTCTCCTCATGTAGACATGTGCATAGAAGGAATAGTAGGTCAAGTATTTCTTCTCTGTCTTCCTAGAAGCAGAGGTAAAAATGCAATTCTGTTTTAATATAACTGTTCTATACAATTTAGTATTTCCCTGCTTTTATAAATGCTGTTTTTTCTGTTTTCGGTATGTAACCAGCCACGCCTCTCTGGCAAAGGGGCAAACTCATCATGCCAGAGCTCAAGAAATTCTATTTTGTTAAATCTTCCTTAACCTCCATTTCTCTGCCTGCTGTCACTGTGCTTTTGCTGCTCTACATCAATCACTGTGTGAGCACGCCTCCCCTGGTGATTCTAACTCTGTTGAAACTGCTGTCTTTCTTAACTGTCTTTCTTCCTTTAAGGCAAGGATTGTGCCTTGTTCCTAAAGTATGCAAAAAAGGCAGAGTCTGACAACACTATAGAAAAACTGAATGTGTTTTAAGAAAGTGAATGGGGGACGGCTGGGTGACTCCGTCTGTTAAGCATCTGCCTTTTGCACGGGTCATAATCCCAGGGTCCATGGATCAACCCTGCGCTGGGCTCCTTGATCAGTGGGGAGTCTGCTTCTCTCTTTCCCTCTGCCCCTCTCCCTGCTCATGCTCTCTCTCTCTTTCTGTCAAATAAATAAAATCTTTAAAAATAAAAAAAAAAATTAGTGACTGGCTATTGGGATGAAGGAATATCAGGTTTTAACTGGACATAAAAACTAGGTATTTCTTGAGGAATATAGGCTTGAAACAATGGTAACACCTTAGTAAGTGTGAAAAGAAGAGACATAAATAAGTAATAATTCAATTTTATTTTATTGCAAATAGGTAGCTTCCTGGAGGATACAATATGAGAGATAGGAGAAAAAAATATCTTTTATGTGAAATAAGATGTAATAATTCTAGTCTTCCCACCTCTGTTTTAGTGTTATTATAAAATAATCCATTTACTTGTCATATCCTCTTAAAGATCTTATTATCCTGATTAAACTGAAAATTTCAGTTTAGAAAAGTTGATATGAGGGGCACCTGGATGGCTCAGTGGGTTAAGCCTCTGCCTTTGGCTTAGGTCATGATCTCAGTGTCCTGGGATTGAACCCCGAATTGGTCTCACTGCTCAGTAGGGAACCTGCTTCCCTCTCTCTCTCTGCCTGTGTCTCTGCCTACTTGTGATCCCTGTCAAATAAATAAATAAATAATATTTTTTTTTAAAAAAAGGAAAGTTGGTATGAGATAACAGGGTATTAAGTGCCATGTACCTTTATGATGAGTTTTCATTTGTTTTATAAATTAGGAAATATATAGATATCTATGTTAATCATATATTACTCTACTGTATCTAGCAGAATGTCAATAGCAGTAGTAAAATATCAGACTACTATTAATTTAACCAGCTTTTGGTAAATGATAAATGGCAACTTATGCTGATTTTAGAGGGAATGGGGGGTTTGCCAAATGATACATTTCTTTCAAGTCAGCCTAAATATCATTAATGAAAATAAAAGCTCAGGGCTTTGTTTTTATGAGTCTCTGAAGCGATGCATCCACGTTTACATGCCATTGATTTAGACCACATTGTTTATGTTAATATGCTGAGTAGGATAACCTGAGATCCTTCCAATGAATATTTCCTTTAATAAAGTCTCTAAAATTTTTTAAGTAAATGTGTTTTTTGAGATAAAATTCACATACCATGCAATCACTGATTTAAATAAATAATTCAGTGGGTTTTAGTATACTTACAGAGTTGTGCAATTATAACCACAGTCTAAATTTGAAACATTTTAATGCTGTCCCAAAGGAACCCCAGACCCATTGGCAGTAATTCCCCATTCCATCTCCACCTGCTCTAGGCAAGCACAAGCCTACTTTTTCCTCTCTGTATTTGCCTGTTTTGAACAGTCATATACATGAAATTATACAATATGTAGCCTTTTGTGACTGGCTTCTTTTACATGTCATAATGTTTTCAAAACTTATTCATGTTATAGCATGTGTCAGTACTTTATTACTTTTACTGATGAATAATATTCCATTGTATGGAAATACCACATTTGTTTATCCTTTCATCGGTTGATAGATAGTTGGGTTATTTTACCTTTTGATTATTATGAATAATGCTGTTATGAACATTCGTGTACAGATTGTTTTGTGGACATAGATTTTCATTTTTCTAAGGAATAAACCTGGGAGTGAAATGTTGGGTCAATGGGAGTTTTTGAGGAATTTCCAGATCATAGTCTAAAAGGCCCATACCATTTTACATTCTCAACAACAGATATTAAGGTTCTAATATCATCACAACCTGTCAACATTGTTATTATCTGTTTCTTTGATTATAGCCATCCTAGTGTGTATGTAGAGTGATCTCATTATGGTTTGGATTTGCATTTTCTTGACAGCTAATTGTGGAGAGCACAGGCAGGCTGGGGAGGGGCAGAGGGAGAGAGAGAGAATCCTGAAACAGACTGCTTCCTGAGTGTGGAGCCCGATACAGTGCTTAATTCCAGGACCCTGAGATTATGACCTGAGCTAAAACCAAGAACTGGCAACTTACCCAACTGCACTATCCAGGCACCCATGCCTTATGATTTTTTTTTTTTTAACTAGACATTTAAATATCATAATGTAGAGAGATTGGAAATCAGATTTTCCACTTTCCCTAGGGTTTGTAGCTTTTTTGACTATTGAAAACTGACTAGTCCATTTGTTTAGTGACTTACTGGTTTCACAGAGATTTTTATTCCTTATATTGTGGTCACTGAAGTCTGTTCTTAGCTTGTGTTCAGCTAGTGTTTGTTGTTGTTTTTTTTTTTTTAATTTATTTTCAGCATAGCAGTATTCATTATTTTTGCACTACACCCAGTGCTTCAGCTAGTGTTTTGACAGAGATTTCGTTGAGTACCAACACCTAAAGCAAATGAAACCCCTTCCACACCTCCCCTAGTCTTCCCAGACTGCTCTGTGCCAGGGTACTTTATTAACACCTAGCCAGGTAAAAGGTTAGTTATCCCAGATATTTCTGAGCTTGCGTCTTACATCGGACATGCACATGGCTTTCTGAATTCCCCCATATTAGTGTGTGCTTTTGAATGCCCTGATTTCCCAAAGAAACTCCTTAGCAGCTTAGAAGTTGGATCTACTCAACTCCTGCCACAACCAGGGACTAGCATCCCACGCTGGAAAAACAAGACTTCCATCTTTCTGATCCTTGCTGAATCAGGGAGAGGGTGGGGCAAGGGCAAGTTGTTCCTCCATTTTAGAGTTGCGTTGTCTTGATTTAAAATTTCCTTGGCTGGGGTGCTTGGGTGGCTCAGAGTGTTAAAGCCTCTGCCTTCGGCTCAGGTCATAATCCCAGCGTCATGGGATCGAGCCCCGCATCAGGCTCTCGCCTTGGTGGGAGCCTGCTTCCTCCTCTCTCTCTCTGCCTTCCTCTCTGCCTACTTGTGATCTCTGTCCGTCGAATAAATAAATAAAATCTTAAAAAAAAAAATTTCCTTGGCTGCTGTAAACCTTTGTTTTCCAGAGTTCTAACAAAGTTGGTTCTAATAAATTCTGCAATTTTAATTGTTGGGGGTGGGAGCTTGGAACTTCCTACTCCACTGTTTTGCTAACATCATGTTTCACATTTTAGTTTGGGGTATATGGCCCTGATGATTAAAGATGTTCTTCTAGAAGTTTTGATCTATGTATTACATTTATGTCTTATGATTCATTTGACTTAATTTTAGTATATGGTGCATATGGGTTGTTTCTATTGTCCCAGCACCATTTGTTGAAAACCCTGTCCTTTCTCTACTGTGTTTCCCCTACCCCTTTGTCAAAAATCAGCTGTTCATATCTATTTACATATCTGTATATGTCTGTTTCTTTGTTGTGTTGATTTTATGTCAATATCACCAGTCTTGTTGACTGTAACTTTATCATTATACTTGAAATCAAGTAGTTTTAGTAATCAAAATTTCCCTTTTTTTTAATAGACTGTATTATTTAGAGCAGTTTAAGGTTCACAGCAAAATGAGTACAAAGGGTAGAGATGCCCCATATGCCCTCCACCCCGATACATATATATAGCCTTCCCACCTTATTAACACCTCCCACAAGAGTGGTACGTTTATTATAATTGATGACCCTACACTGACACATCATTATGACCTCGAGTGCATAGTTTACATTAGGTTTCCCTCTTAACATTGTACATTTTATGGGTTTAGACAAATTTACAATGACATGTATATACCATTACAGAGTCATTTTTCTGCCCTAAAAATCCTCTTCTTTTTCAAGGTTTTCTAGTGTAGGTTATTTGCATTTTAATTTTAAAATTGGCTTTTTAAAACTCTCTACAAAAATATCTGCTGGGATTTTGATTAAGATTCTATTTAATCTGTAGGTCAATTTGGGGAGAATCGATATCTTAATACTGAGTTGTTTTGCTTATAGATATGGCATATCTTCATTTACTTAGGCAGTCCTTAACTTCTCTTAGCAATGCTTGGCAGATTTTAGTGTATAGTCTGTCAGATTGATTCCAGTCTTTCATAATTTTGATGCTACTATAAATGGTATTGATTTTACAATTTCAGTTTTCAGTTGTCAGTTGCTATTATATATAAATACAAATTAACTTTTATGTATCAATCTTGTGTTCTAAACTCTTGCTAAATTCACTTATTAATTCTAGTAACTTTCTTATAGATTCCATATGATTTGGACAAAAATGATGAGGTCATCTACAAATAAGGGCATTTTTACTTCTTCATTTCTAATCAATCTCTTTCTTTTTTCTTTTCTTTCTTTGCCTTCCTTCCTTCTTCCCTTCCTTTCTCCCTCCATCCCTCCCTCATTTTCTACCTTCTTTCTTTCTTCTTTTGTTTTTTGATCTTATTGGACTAGAAGTATGTTTTATTTTAACTGAATGGAGAAATCTAACTATATTCCTATGAGAACCAAACATGGATACTCATCTTTATTGGGGTTCCAAAGGAAAAAAAAAAACCATGGTATTTCTTCTAAGAATATCAAAATTGGTAGGAAGAGGGGATTTGAATTGTTACTTTCTAAAGCATTTGTAAATCGCATGTATAATCAAAATAGGAAAACCTTATTTTTCCATATTAATCAATCTTGGGGGCAAGGAATTCTTGTCTTTACCTTCAGAACATTTCCAGAATTGGACTGCTCTCCAGTTTCCATCATTTCTCACAGTCATTTCCTACTTGGACTATTCCATTGGTCTCCTAACGAGGGTTTCCTTGTTTCTGTTCATTACCATTTATAGCTTATTCTCCACAATAGCATTCAGAGAAATCCTTTCAGAATGTCATTGAGACCATGTTACCCTCATTAAAATACTTTAGGAGGTGTCCTTTTTAGTTATAGTAAAATCCAGTGGCCTTACACTGGTCACTAAAAGGGCATATATGAGCTGGTTCCCAGGTATGATTTTTACTATGTCTTCTAACACTTCATTTTACTAATACTCTGTTTCAGTTACAATAGCCTTATTTTTGTTTCTTGAATACAGGATTAACACTTCCAATTTCAGGGTCTTTGCATTTGCTATTCTTTCTCCCTCAAATGCTTTTAACTTGGATATCTACATGATTTGCTCTATCATTACATTTATGTTTTTTCAAATACCACCTCACCTGAGAGGCTTTATCTAACTATCCAGTATGAATCATACCATTCTCTATGTTATTTAACCCTGTTTATTTCTTTCTGTTTTCTGCTCTGTACCATTTACTTCCTATTTCGGTTTATTTCAGTTTATTTATTTTATTGTCTGTCTCCCCATCACTAGATTGTAGGCTGTGTGATAGTATGGATAGTGTTTTGTTTACTGCTATATCCTGGTGCTTAGAATAATGTCCGGCATGGAGAGTGTGTCTAATATGTATTATTGAATAATAATTATTTTTGAATGAATAAATTATTTTTACCAACCACACTAACCTGTAGATACTGAAGTGCTGGCAAGTGATGAACTAACCACTGTGATTTCCTAAGGAATGAATACATCTTTTTGATACTATGTTTATGAACTTGTCAGCATAAGAACCAAAATCTACTCTAACATATCATGTTTTCATGGTCCCACAAGTTATGCTAAATTTAATGTTTGGCCTAAAATGATAAGACAGCCTATAGATCTATTCCTTGCCACAGTGAATTATTTAACTTATTTTTGTATGAGTTGCTTCATTTACCTTTATGCTTTCAACCATAAATATGAACCATTGATTAAAATGAGAAACATGAAACTACTGAATGTTAGGGTACGGAGTCGACCACCCCTCAATTAGACAGAAAACACTCTTGACAATGCAAGTCACACAGCGAGGTTTATTTCCAGCTAGCTGGGGTGCAAGTATCTGCCCAGCACAGCGGGTTTCAACAAGGACCCTGAGCACTCAAAGCCAAGGGTTTATATAGCATTTTCAAGGCACTTTTTCATAGCTACATACATGTCTTGCACCCCACTTTAACAGTTTAACTTTGTTTAACTTTTTGCCACCCCGGCGTCACCTTGGTGGTTAAGCGAGATTTAGGTTTAGAAGAAATTTAACTTTATTTACATTTCCTTCTGCCTCAGCCTCCTTCAGTTTTATGGTGGGGAGGGCGACACCAGGCCTCAAGGAACTTAGCCATTTGTCTCTGGAAATTGGGCTATTGAGAAGACAGCTTCTTTGTTGTAAATCACTAGGACATTTGTAAACCAAGGGAGACTCCTGTCTTGCAGGATTGTGATCTCTGCAAGTTAACTATTTGTTTTTCATTAACATCTGGTCCCTGTGGCACCACCATCTAACCGTCCTGGTGGTGTATGATTAAGTTGTTTTTTAGGTTTTAGCTAGTTTCTCTTATCTCAAGTCACCCAAGCAGTGTCCGCTGGTAGGGATGCTCAGTAAAATGGCTTCCCGGCCTTCAGGATGGCCATTCTTATGCTAACCCACTCTTACACTGAATATAATCAAGATAATAAACTAATTAGAAGAACGACAAACTTTCCAGGTGTATGAAAAGGTTTGACCTCATCTGTGAGACTACTTTGACACAAAGGAGGCATCATTTTTCTAACTATAAATAATAAATCACTAAGAATAATTATAGAATCTTATTATATCCACAGTTGCTACCTTGTATATAATTTTTGTTCCTGTGAAATTGCAGACAAATCTAAATATTTCTGCCTTTTCTTTGATAAAAACCAGAGCTGTAATTTTATGTAAATATTGCATTTACAACATAAAACATTTCTGAAAGAAAAATCTCTAAATTTCTTTGCAAATGGAAAGAGAAAATTCTTGGCAAGGGGCAATATAATTTAAAGTAAAAATAAAGGAATGAAACCTTGCTTGATGCTTCCTTAAAAATAAGTTTCAAGAATCACCTTCAAAAGTTGAAGTTCTTGGAATAAGAGAAAATTTAATGAAGCCCTTCTCTGTAATTATAGTTAAATCTCTTTAAAGGCAAAAATGTTGAACAGCTAAAAAAAAGTTTTGCTGATTTTCTGTTTTTCCACAGTTAATTCTGAAGCTTAGAATTATTTATATGTCAAAACCAGGAGGACATTCTACTACTAAACATTCCAATCTGCTAATAATTAAGAGGGACATAAAATGTACTATTTTTTCTATTCAAAATATTGAATTTAGCTGCTTCTATACTAAGCCATCCAAAAGCAAACACAAAATGAAACTAAACACAAATAGAAAAAAGTTTTTTCCTCTTATTTTGAATTATTTTTATCCACACTTCCTCTGCATCCTCACTAATCTATTATTCCTTTTGTTGGCAAGTGGTGTGTCTTATTCTTATTTATGTATACATGTCCCTATGTATCACCTTCCTTATTTCCCAGGACATGGAAGAGAATTTTGCATTTTAATATTTCAATAGATAGATATTTTATTTTTAAATCCACAATCCACAAATAGATTTCTGTGGTGCATGGATTTGATGTATGATGAAGCCAATAAAGAACTGTCTCAGAATGAACAATATATCAATGGCCTCATGACAGCTAGATAGATTAATTCAAATTAATACCAAAATAGACCACGATGTATTAGTTTTCCAATAGTACTTCATCTTCTCACTTTTCACATAGTGGAAATAGGAATTCCCACTATGCAGTGTAGATAATATTTAGAAACCTTTGCATTCTCAAATTTGAGTGACTTGTATAAATAAAATCCATGACAACAACTGTAAGAAAAAACAGTTGTGTGTGACAAAAGGACGTGTTTAGGAGATAGCAATGTAAGTGCTAAAAAGCTATTAGAAATTTTCTTAAGCTGAAGTGATAAAACTTCCACTTTCAAGTTTTGAGATATAGAAGTCCAAAGTTCAGTTTTCAGGAGAAATTAATTTTTCACATTCTGGCATCAAGAATAGGCCTAGTCTTGATATCTGTCTGTGATTAGAGGGAAAGACACAAGACAAAGGTAAGGTCTGGAGTAATTTAAAAACCAAGTCTCTGATCTCCCAATACTTGAGAGAGGGAAAAAAAAAAAAAAGGAGAGAAATATCTATGTGGAAAAGCCTTTCATATTTAGAAAAATTACTTCCACTCAATCATTTAGATGCCTTCAGGAAAAATTAATATAAAACTGTTTTGGGGCGCCTGGGTGGCTCGGGGGTTAAGCCTCTGCCTTCGGCTCAGGTCATGATCTCAGGGTCCTGGGATTGAGCCCCCCAATGGGCTCTCTGCTCAGCGGGGAACCTGCCTCCCCTCTCTGCCTGCTGCTCTGCCTACTTGTGATCCGTCAAATAAATAAATAAAATCTTTAAAAAAAAATACTGTTTTAAACAGTAAACCTGATATCAATTGCTAGCTAAAATGTCTAACAGTAAATTCAGTGTCTCTCACTGTTTTCCCTAGCAAATCTTTTGGCTCTGCTTCCTGCCATGTGTTGGTTTCATCAGTGAGGCTGTTATTAAGATCATGGTATCAGTTCCAAATTTTGGATCAATTTATAACAGTAAAAGAGAGGGCAAATAGTCATTTAAAGAATGAATTCTAGAAGACAAAAAGAATAATTGCATCATGGTTTCCTGAAAACCTCTCACACCCCATTGGTCCAAACTGGCTCACATATTCCATTCTTAAGCCAATCACTGATGAGGATGGATGGGGTTACTATCTGTTCACTTGGGCCCAACTTAGCTTTTGGAGGTGAGGTAGTCTTCTTCTGGCACATAGGGAATATATGTGGAAAGAAACGATACCTATACCAAACAAACAAAAAAGGAACTCTGCTAAAAATGAGATGAAAGAGGAGAATTGAGTAAAATTTCTATTTTTAAGTTTTGAGATATAAAGGTCAAACACATGGTAATGTACACTATAATGACATATATATTATTAATTATTATAAAAATACATCTTTATATTGTTGATGTAAATTGATTAGTAATTTTTTTTTGAGAACTCAGTCTTAAAATTTCAGCTTTTGTATAATATTGGGTTGTTGTTAATAATTTTGTTCCCATTACAGAGTCAGATTGCTATAAAGGTGACAAAATTTTCCATTATTCCAAACAAAAAGAAAAAATAGCTAAGACATATTTAAGCTGGCCTATAAAATAATTAATTGAAGTGCTATTTCTTACTTTATGTGTTCTTCATATATAATGAAATTCAACCCAGTGCCCCAAATATTAGATGTATATCCATTTGGGTATCCATTCCTAACTCAGCTCCATTTAACCCTGAAGATTAAAGTCCTTCAACCTGCAGATTTTACTTTTTCCAGTTCCAAATACATTAATAAATTGGAATCCCATCTCTTCTTAGCAAGTGAGGTTAGGAATATTAGGCAACTTCTCCATATAAAGTACATGCTATATTTGGACTCCCATGCTTTCATGGTCAGAGACACACTTGGGTCCTGAAACTTCAACTTTCCCACCTCCATTTCAGCCACTGTACACTTTGCCATTTGTTGGAAGGTCACACGAGCTTTCTAGCCATATGTTTTCAGGTAAGAATAAAAAAAATACAGGAATAGGTGTTGTAATCTTGCCTTCTAGTGCCTTCTTTCTCCAGTTGTCAATTCCATGGTTTCCTATAACAAATAAAGAAGGGATTGTAATTAGTTTTTTTTTTAATTGCTTCCTTGATTAATAAAAATAGAATTTTTCAGTGCTAATTCTACCAGAGTTTTGGAAGTCAGGTGATCTCAGACTTTAAATTCTCTTGATGCTCCTTGCAACACATTTCTTGCTGATTTTTTCCTACACTCAATGTTTGAGGTGCAGCAGTCATTTTTGAATGTTCAAATATTTGGCATCTATTTTGGGACTAAATCCACATTTCCATAATTGCTATTCTAGTTGCATTCTCATTTCTAAGAAAAATTTGGACCTGTGAATGCCCACACAGCAATGGCAAAGAAGGAATACTTATGGAGGCAACTAAGAAGAAGTGCCATGCTTATAACTGATATACTTTTATTTCAGTATCACATTATTAAATTAATTGTGAATTTCATTTTTAATTAAATCTTTTTATTTTTATTTATTTTTTTAAAAAAGATTTTTATTTATTTATTTATTTGACAGCGAGAGACCACAAATAGGCAGAGAGGCAGGTAGAGAGAGAGAGGAGGAAGCAGGATCCCTGCTGAGCAGAGAGCCCGATGCCGGACTCGATCCCAGGACCCTGAGACCATGACCCGAGCCGAAGGCAGCGGCCTAACCCACTGAGCCACCCAGGCGCCCCTAATTAAATCTTTTTAAAAAGATTTTATTTATTCATCTGAGAGAGAGGGACAGAGAGAAAACACAAGCAGGGAGAGAAGTGGAGGAGAAATAGACTCCCTGATGAGCTGGGAGCCCCCTGCAGGGCTAGATCCCAGGCCCTGAGGATCATTACCTGAGGCATCTGAGCCACCCAGACGCCCCAATGAATTTCCATTTTTATTTAAAAGACAAGTAAGTTGGGGCTATTACTCTTATTTTAGGAGGAGAGGAAACACCCCACATGGCTCTTAGACCAGAGTACTGGACTCCACACTGTTCCTATTCCTGTTTCTTACTGTTTTTCTGCAACCACCTGTGATTTTTGCTCTAAGTCCCACTATTTATTGTCTCTCAACTCCAGTTTCACCTTTTATGGCTTAGAGCTCCATCTGCCTAGCCTTTGTTTGGTTTCTTTTTACTGGGAGACTCTACCTTAGTTCTGAGTCACATGACTGTGTTGGCAAACTATGGGCTTGCTTTATACTGGATAGATAATAGCATTCCAGTTTCCAGGAATCAAACCCTGTCATCTTGCTTCTTATGCTCTAAAATCCTTCCTTCTGTTCCTACCAATTATAGGACAGTTTTGGGATACAGACTTCATAACGCAGGGCAACATTTTCTTCATACTCTTAGATTCTGGGAATTGTACATTTCAAGTTATGCCAGATCAAAGATAGAGTGATACATCTATTCTCAATTCTACTCCTCTCTTTTCAGTCCAGAATTTAAGTCACAGAATGTCTTGTGGTCTATGTTATAGTACTTAGAAAAATCCCATGTATTTGCAGATTATTTAAATGTAGAGTCCAGGTCTAACCTATCTAATTAAGGAAGCAGATAAAGACACATTCAGCTCTAAAAATTACTATGTATTTATTGGTTCAAACATAAATGTGATCTTGTTAGTTTCTTAATGTCATACAGGAGCTTAAATATTACTTCCATTTTGGTGTATTGGCTAGGGTGTTGCGAGCTGCTATCCAAATAAAACCTAAAATGTAGTAGTTTAGCACTCTAGAAGTTTTTTATTTATGCTATATCCCTTAATTTGTGTTCAGTGGGCAGGCTTGCATGAAGCAATCCAAAGATCCTGGCTCCTTCCATGTTACGATACTTCCATCACATAGGTCATAAATACATTCTTTTACAGTTGGAGAAGGAAAGAATTCATAACATCTTCCTGTTTCATCCACATTTTAGCCAAATGTGACACAAGTCACCTCTGCTTACATTCTTTGGGTCCCAGGAGAAATGGAGACTTGAAAAGGGTGGGACAGTCCCTTTCCAGAAATCAGTCTTTTCTGTGAAAGGAGAACACAAATTGTTAGAGGACCAACAGCGACTGGTCAAAAACAGTGATATTACTAACCAGGGATGTTGTCTTCAGAATCATTCTAGAAAAACACAAACACACACTCATCTTGGAAAATATTTCATAACCCTGAAGAAGCGAGATTTGGAGATCTAAGCCCTTGGACACTTGAGTTTCTACTGCAAACCAAAGGAAAAAAGATGCTGAGAAACTCTATTTTACTTGAATATCTATTTTTTAATGAAAATCCAGACTTCTAGTTATGCTGGACATGTGAAGTAGTCCAGGGAAACCCACGAATAATGGTTACAAAAATTGAAAAAAATTTTAAACAAATCCGGCGTTTTGAAATAGTGAAACATTAGACAAAGCAAGCAGAAGCAACAGGAGGGGTTGCCTTTGAAAGATAAAGGTGATAAGAATTACAAGTATGTGACTTTTCATTTTTGTCTGAGCATACTTTCTCTCCTTCCCCCTACTGCTCAGCTCTAGTAGCAGAAAAGCATAGCCTTACTCCCTCAAGTAAGAGTGGATGACATTTGAAGTTAATACAGTATCTGGAAGCCATGGAGCCACATATGGGGTAACTTCTCAGATCTTAATATAATTTAAACTACATATGTTTGGGAACTTTGCCAGTTATCCATTTATTGCTTCTCAGCTCCAAATTCATGTTTTTATTGTTTACAACAATGGATGTGAGTCCTGTGAATAAATATTTTGTTTTCCAGCTGACAGTAACATTGTTGATAGAGGGCACTGGATAGGTGTTGGAGGAAGGAAGAGTTGTACTTCCTGGTCCTGAGGTGCTTCCAGTCAGCCTCTTGGCTCACTTTCAGTACAGCCTCCCAAGTTCACTCTAGCTCCTACAATGTGGGTGACATATCTGGTGCTCTATTCCTACAGTGTGCAGCACTGGAAGCCAGCATATACCTTAGCACCTCTCTCAGGCAGATACCTTGCAGTGAAGCACCTCCCTCTGTGGAGCTTTCCCTGACATTCTAAAGGGTGGATTTCTGGCAAATTCTGCCTACACAGTGCTACAGTGACTTTCTCTATCACCCAAAGCACCACAGCTGTGCCTCTCTAGCAAGATCTTCATCTGAGCCCTGAGACCTCTTCCTTGGACTTAAGATGTTAAGATATGATTTCTTGTCAAAACTTGCCTTTTCCTGCACAAAGACCTTGTAACATTTTTACACATGCTATCTGTAGGAAAGTGAGACAGAGGATGGAGAAATTCACACAAAGCTGGTGCGGAGGAGTTTGTAAGTGTGTTTTCAGGAGATCTTTGAAAAGTTACACTGCCATGAGATTTTTGAAAAGAAGGCATGTAGGTCAAGCTGCAGACTTTTAGTTAAAATTGAAAAAATTTTAGAACAAGCAATCTGAAAGGGGGTTGAGGTTATGTTCATAATTTTCCTCTTTTTAAAAATAATGTTTTATGGGAGGCATCTAAAATAAAATTTTGGAATTTAATACTTTGTTAAATGAAAGATGAAAGAAATGGTATATCTTCTGTTTCAACTATTAAGGTTATTATGATACTTGATTGGTCATTCAACCTGTTTAGACCAACTGCCTTTAGTAAAATCCATTAAGAAGTGCTCACTTCGTCTTAGACACAATGAGGTAGTGTCACCGCAGTTCAGCTAGTGTTGGGGGTAGGAATGGACATGGGAGTAGGGTACGGCTGGGTATTGGTCAAATCCAGTTTTCCTTAGTAGGTGAGATTCCTATGTAGTGTTTGAGTCTCTAAAGACCTTGATGAAAATTTGCCTGTGTAGCAGAAAAACCAAGAGGGAAGAAACCTGATTGTTTAGTCGCTTATGACTGGTAAATGTCTTGGGAGTGTTCTTAGGCAGTGGAATAAAATTACATATTTTACTCAAATGTGCCTTTTTTCTTTTTCTTTTTTTCTTTTTCTTTTCTCCATAGCCAAGAGGTGTAGAAAACTTTGGGATAGGAGGTTGGCCATTCTGAATGGAATTTGTATTTTTTCCTTACAGCTATTAAAGTCACTTAATGGAAAACTACACACACACACACACACACACACACACACACACGCACACACAAGAATACTGTTTGGGGATCCTTAAATAGTTTTAAGATCAAACTGTAATTTTATTTTTATTTAACTTTAAAAATTCTAATTCTTTTATTGAATTAGCAATGATCTTGTGCTTTTTTTAAAAAGATGTCTTCGGTTCTGAGAGGTTTTGTAATAATAAGGTAAGTTCTATTTCAGAAGGGAAAAAAATTGTATCCTGGAATTGAGGAAGTAAGTAAACATAAGGTGGATAGCAATAGAAGTTTCCTATTCTAGGAAAGGGAAAGCCACAGGCTAGAATAAGCTGTATGGAACTGGACTAGAGGTAGAGACGTCAGTAGGAACTCATGTTTAACCTCATATAGATGAATGGATACAGAAATAGGGATACGTGTATAAACATTTCCTAGTTCAGTCTGCTCAGGGGGCCAAGAACCAGTGAAAGCATAGTAGTAGGGAGCACACCAAGTACCTAGATCATGGTTTCTTTGGGCAAAAAGAATCAGGGCTCCTTGGAGAAATGACCCATTCTAGGGGTGAAGGAGGTAAATTTTTCAGTGCCAGAAATTAAGAGAGTCTTCAAAAGTGGGGGGCACGTCAAAGGAACTCAGGAGCTAACCTGAAAGAGATCCTAATAGCCAGAGCTGAGCAACAAAAGAAGTACTCTAGTGTCACATCATAATCCCACTTATAAAATGAGTATCCATGAATACATGGTGATACAACTACATGATTGAAAAAGTAAATGAGTGGAGAAGAGACAGATCTTCCTTATAGGACCGTTTAAAGAATTTGTATAGGTACTTCCTCCTCCAGGACACAGAGCTGAATCACCTCCTCTGATCCTGCATTTGCACTTAGTGACTTGGTTCCAGAGAATAGAACATGGAAAGGGGAGGAGGGAACTTCACTTTGGGGAAACATGACAAACTCTGCCTTGGCCAGGTGCAAGGTTACATCATCAGTGATAAGTCAGGTTGATGTATCTTTCATGTGATATGGTGAGAATGGTTATTTCACCTTTGTGGTCTTCCCTCCAAACACCAGTATTCCCAGACTAACCATAAGGAAAGCATTTGCCAAACTCACTTAAGGAACTTTATACAAAACACTTAACCTCAAAACTGTGAAGGATTTATAAAACAAGGAAAGTCTGAAAAATGGTTATAGACCAGATGAGATGAAGGAGACATGATAAGTAAACAATCTGGCATGATAATGAATAGGATCCTAGAACAGAAGAAGGACATTCGCAGGGAAAAAAACTATTGAAATCCAAATAAGTGTAGACTTTAGTTAATAGTGACGGACAAATGTTGGCTTCTGAGTTGTGACAAATGGTAATGTAAGATTTTAACAATAGAGGAAACTGGATGAAGGGCATCTGAGGAACGCTCTATATTATTATTATTATTTTTCTATAAAGCTAAAACTATCCCAAAACAGAAGAGCTTCTTTATACGTATGTTTTTTAAAAAAAATAAACATGTATAATCTCAATCTGACATTTTACCTCATAGAGCAATAAAAATTATACCATCTGCCTGTAAATTCCAGAAACTAAATCCATGATGTCTCGAACAGGTATTCAGGTGAATTGAGCAACAATTATAGATACCATGAGGAAAATGAGGAGAGAAAAGAAATTGTGCATATAATTCTTTTAAAATTAAATTAATATTAAATTTTTTAAAAAAAGAAAAAAATTCTAATTTATAAAATTTATTGCATGGAGCCAAGTTTAGAATCTTTCAGAGACACTGATCAGCAGATGTGGAGGATACAAAGGATACAGTAATTCATTATAAAGTACTGTTTTAGAATTTCAAGGTCATTCAACCCCACACAAATATATATATGTATATGTAATTTGATTTCTATAATTTATAGAAATTATAGAAATCAAATAGTGATTTGATTTCTATAATATATAGAAATCAAATAGTGCTTTTAGTACCCCAAGATAAGTTGCACTATTAAATCTGCTATTAAAGAGATTGGATTATTTCCCAATTCCTCAATATCTTGATTCATTGTGCTCTTTTTATATCCTATATAACTGCCATGATTTAGCTAGGATATCTTCCTAGAAGAGCCCTTGAACAATTTTTGCGATGTAAGTGTTTTCTGGAAAAGAACTCTTAAAATAAGTTTAATAAGATTTATTATGTTTCTTCTAAAATTTCTGGGTAAGAATACTTTAGAATGAAAAGAATTTAAAACAGAGCATTCTAAGCCTTTGGAAGGTGGCTGATTCAATTTAAGACCAATTAGATTCATATTTCAAAATGACACAGGAAGAACTTTGCTGAGGTCAAAGTCATGGGGAAGTTTTATTTTTTTGTAAAAGTCTGTTTCTACCCTTTGTGGGTTTAAAGGCAGATTGAATAGCCAACAGGTTTTAGAGTCAGAGGTAGGATTAAATCTTCATGCACCATCTATGTGAACTTTTGGCAAATAAGCTTTTTTAAAAATCTCTGATTTTTCATAGAAAATGAGAAGGTAAGAAGGCCTGGGTGGTGTAGTCAGTGAAACATCTGACTCTTCATTTCAGCTCAGGTCATGAGATAGAGACCCACGTCAAGCTCCATGCTCCGTGCAGAGTCTCCTTAAGACTCTCTCTCCCCCTCTCTCTGACCCTAACTCCCAGCTCTAGCTCTCTCTCTCTGTCAAATAAATTCTTAGAAGTAAAAAAGGAAAATAATGGTAATTGCATCCCATGAATGAATCAAAGGAAGTAATGTGTCAGCACAATGCTTAGCACATAATAAACAATTCAAAATATAAAGCCTCTAATTACTAAATATCTATGATTCCTTTTCCCCAAACTCCAACACTTAGCCCAGTCTCATAATTTCATTGTTTTGCATATTAGTTCGTGGAGTTATATGCTGCTACACATCGTCATTCATTGTCTAAGGGGGAACAGATGAGGAATGTAACTCCCAGGAACCTACCTATGGCTGACAGCAGAGCTGTATCTGTACCCTGAGGGTACCCATTAAAGTGTAGGGGCTTCCCTGGGAGTTTCAGTGCTCAGGTCAGTCCCTTCTCAGCCTTTAGGAATTAGTCAATTATGACCTAAGTATTCCTCCAAGTTATGGCTCTGGCTGGCAAACTGACCTCAGCTGTTGTTTTTTATATTCACTTGTCTCTCCCAGTGTTTAAAGGCAGCATTTTGCTCTGTGACCTCAGTTGCTGGATGGATCTAAGAAGAGTTGTTGGCTTTCAGATTGCGCGGTGATGACTTCCAAGCTCTTTACTTGTCAGAAGTAAAATTGTAAGTCCTGATATTTTTTTATTATTTTACAATGTGGCTGTCCTGACAGCATTACCGCTGTCCATTCACAGTATAAATGCAGCTTGTTCTTACAAATTCTTGACATTGTTTTCTCGCTTTATGTCCAAGATAAGTGTTCTTTTTTAAGCTTCTCTGAGAAAGGGACAGGCAGGGCTACATAGGGAGAGATAGATGAGGGGTGGGGGTTCTGTGATCAGGCTCACAGAAACCCCCCAAATGTGGAGGTGTGAGGAAACCAGAGGTAAAGAAACACTCCAGGCTACCCTGCCCTAGATGTCTGAGGTGGGAGTCTTATTTATGACGATCTCCCGTGGTCAAAAAAAAATAAACAGACCCTAAAAAGAAGTAAACACTAAAAATGTCATCACTAGCCCTGCTTACACAAAGGTGCTGTCAGTAGTGAAGTCAAAAAGATTTAAGTCACCCGGTTAGCTTTCTGTAAAGACCAACTCTAAAAGCCCTCAGTGGCACCTCTGTCAGGATCCCTGTCCCTCCTGAGGGCTTTTTTTTTTTTTTTTTTTTAAACTGTATTCTTGCTTAGTAAAAATCTATCACTTTACTTACTTTCCTTTGCTCAAGAAATTTATTCCTCTACTTGAGAAGACAAGAATCTAGCTCTCCCCCTTCAAATCTTTCTTGGTTTTAATGTATTTTCAAGTTCCTTTTGTTTTCCTGAATGTGTTTCGTCTTTTACAATCAAGGTTTTATTTAGAGTTTCAAGTCCTGTGGCTTAGGCTGTTAGGACTTGTCTTTGTCCTTTAAAAGGCATGGAGATAAGCAAAAAGCCCTTAGGCACATACTGGTTTCCTGACCCTCTTTCCTCTTCGTCCCTCACACAGTTGGAAGTTATGACGGGAATTTAAAGGTGCCATTACCTTTAATACAGAACATCCACGGAATTTTTTTTCTTTTTGGTGTGTTTTTGTTTTTGTTTTTGTTTTTTTTTAAGATTTTATTTATTTATTTGACAGACAGAGATCACAAGCAGAGAGGCAGGCAGAGAGGAGGAAGCAGCTCCCCGCCAAGCCGAGAGCCCGATGCGGGGCTCAATCATAGGACCCTGAGATCATGACCTGAGCCAAAGGCAGAGGCTTAACCCACGAAGCCACCCAGGCGCCTCTCGGTTATTCGTTGACTTGTTCTGAGTATCTGTCTGCTCTGAAACTCTTCACAACTATATTGTGGAAAGTTCAAATCCCAAAGTAAGTGATTTTTGAATCCCTGAGATGTTGTAGCTGTTATTCATCAACAGAAGGAGTTATTCAACCTATATGTGCCTGGCTCATAGAGGACGATGAACAAGATATCATTAATTGCATTCCATTTTCCCTAAGGTATTTCTGCCTGAAAAATGCATAGAGGAAAAAGTTTTCCCTTCTTCCATTCTACATTCTTTGGCTAACGTAAGATACACTAATAAGAGAAAGATAGGACTAAAGCATGAGTCTGAAGAAAGTGACCAAAGCAGGAAGATTTTATACCTTTTGGAAAAACCAACAATAAGTTTGTGATGGATTGATGAGATGAAGAGATTAGGGCTGGGGTAGTAAATTAGTGAACAAGGATTCTTGGCCCTGAATTCCCTATTTCTAGTGATAAGGATGCCATCTACCCTCCTAGTAGAGGGAGGGTACCTTTCATATGGAAGATTTCTTTCTTGCCTTCAGGGGTCAAAGGAGAGTCAGAGTGTCCTTGTACTTGCTGATTCTCAAGTGACTTTAAAGAGATGTGCCAAAATGGCATATTTTGGGGTGACAAGAAAAAAGTACTCTTGAAAAACAAAAGGATTAGAGGAGCATGTATAGACTGATAAGAAAACAGCGAAGAAAGAATGCCTAGATATGCCTTCCTGGGGTGAATATTGTGGGGGATGGCAGCGTGGGCGGGGGGTACTAAAGGAGGGAAACCTTGAGGGGAGTACCTGGAACCGTTATGGATGAAAAAAGCTATGTAGGGTTTTCCCATCCTACAAAGGTATGGATGAAAAAAGCTATGTAGGGTTTTCCAGTAGTCAGAAACAACATTAGCATAGATAATAGGGGAAGTAAATTTCAGCGTGGCTGGCCTGCTAGGTTGATGGAAGATGACAGTAGAAGAGAGATGTATGAATCAGACCATATGATCATCTTTATGTTAAAAGGAGTCTGGGCTGTATTTTGAAGATGAGGTAGGAAATGCTGGAGTATTTTAGGCAGAAGAATAGGACCCTGGGGAGAAGGGTGCTTTAGAAAAATCATACCAATAGATGTATAGAGCAGTGGTTCTCAAAAGTCAGCATATGTCAGAATCTTCTGGAGTTTGTTGAAACCGGGGCTCTGGGTGTTACAAGAGTTCTCTGCCTTTAGGGCCCGTGGTTCTTGGTTAGGCAGCCACTTGGAAAAATGAAGAGGTAGGCAGAAGGAAGAGATGTGGGCAGCAAAGCCAAGTGTATTGAGTTATAGTATAAAGCTCCTGGAGAGGGAGGGGTGCCTGAGATGGTTCCCCTGGAGTTTCTTGGTGTAGGGGTGTGTATGATCTCTTTTGCAGAACTATCTTAAGCAATCAGGGTGTGCTGAGTCATGAAAACAGGGCTTTGGTCATGTATCTGTTTTCCTATTAGGTTAATATCAGCCTGCTGATTTTTTTTTTTTTTTTTCCCTGACACCTGGGGGCTAATGCCTATGATATTGACAAATGCTTTATGGTTAATTGCCTTGTTTTAGGATATTTTGCCAGAGATCATTTCTGCAAGGGCTGCAAAGCGGAAAGCTGGTACAGTCCTGTTTAAGCTGTGAACAAGATGTCAGTGCTGTTTTATCTTAGGGGGTCCTGCCTCCCTATTTTCTTGTTGGAGACCCTGGCCCTCACTACCTAACTATCCAACTAACTCCTAAAAGGGGCATAACCGGTAACTTTTCTGTTTCTAAATCTGGATGGAGTCTGGGGATTTGCATTTTTAACAGGTTCCCAGGTGATAGTGATACTGTTGCTCTGTGGATCCACTGAAAATCACTGGTGCGGAGGTTAAGTAAAGCAAATGAGGGGCAGGCTTGGTAACAAGGCCAATGAGCTAACGTGAAAGCAATAAAATCAACCAGGCACAAACAAGATGAAGCAAAGGCGGCAACACCAGAATTATTGACTCGGTGTAGTTATGTTTTAGTAAATAGACAAATTTAAAATCTCTTGCTATAGTATGTATTCTTGATGCGTCATTTTGACACCCTTCTCTCCTTCCTCTCCTTTTGTCTTTCTCCTTCCCTAAGGAGTCTTCCATGCTGTAAAATCAAAGACCTTAGTAGAGATCCAGGAAGGAGTTAAAATATGCAAAATAAATGGAAAAAACAAGAACAATAGGGTTACTAAATATTCTCCAATTTTAATGATTTGGTATTTTGAACAATTTTTACATTCTTGTGGGGGGCATCATAATTGTAGGTCCTAAATCCTTCTAACCTCTTAATTTGGCTTTGAGTAAATAATTGGAGAAAAAGTCAAAACAAAAACAACCCCCTCCCCCAACAAAACAAAACAAAAAACAAAGAAATTGGAAAGAGATGACACATGCCGGGTCATGAAACATGAGCATGAAAACGGTAAAAACAAAACCCTCCCCAAACAAATAATTTTTAGGTGTAATAATTTATCATTAGTTCAGTAAATATGAATGAGGATGAGGTAAGGAATTTATGCTGTGTATTCCCTCACCATTGCTGCCCCCCCCCACACACCCCTTGGCCCTCCAGTGAGTGGAGGTAGCTTTGCTCCTGTAGTTAGGTTTTGTTTTGTTTAATAGGGTTTTGGAGAAGCAAATGAACAAACTGAAAATGTCCCTCAGTGTGTAAAACTACTTGTTTTACTATTTATCAAGTGAAGATTGTACATACTATTTTAAAGTGGAAGGCCAACTAAGGGGCGGGATGGCGGGTAGGGGGAATCTGATGTTGCAGAGTTTGACATTCAGGTCAATTGGATATAGGTTTCTGCCGATAGGTCTTTTGGGGGGTATTATTGCTCTTAAAGGTGGTTTGGTCCTTGTATATTTTTTGGATATAAAATATCTACATTTGATTCCAGGAGTAGAAATACAGTGTCCATTCTTTTTCATGAATGGACTCACTTGAGTGTCCGTTTCTTGCTTTTAAGTTGGTGTCTGTGGGTTTCCTTGGTAACAGTCATCCTGCCCAGCATTGGTGCAATGTTATCAAACACTGGGCCCAGTAGAATGGATCAGTTTTTGAGAATGTATGTTTGGTTTGCTGCACCTTCTGGGATAAGGAAAGAAGGTACTTCATCTCTGTGAAATTAACCTTTTATAAAAATCTCAATGAAAAATGGCTTTTCCATGGTTACTTAGCATTCCTTATGGAACAATTAGTGTGATTGCTTTTTAGTTTTGAAAATCTTGTCACCCTATCCCAGATGACCTCAATTCAGCCTTAAATTGTCTGGGACATTCTTAACCTCCCCAACTTGTCACAGAGACTTTTTTTTTCCCCCCTAATTCAACTCTAGGAAAAGTGCTTTATTGCCATTTTCCCACATAGTTGTATTTCATTGCTTTTTCCTTCCTGTTCCCATAGCATCTTCTAGATTTTTATCAATGAAGGGATTATCAGTTCTTCAAAGGTAAAGAACTTTTGTTTACTTAGCTCTGCATCTCCGTGAATCTGAATGCATTTATTACCTCAGATTATTGCCAGCCTCTTTCTTCTTCAGAAGCCCCTGTTCTTTTAATGTGAACTTCCTTTTATCATCCCACCGAAGGAGATGTGCTACATAGTCTTAAACTGTCTTGGAACTGTTTTCCAGAACTCTGATCTATAAATCGTGCATCCAAAATAAAATGGCCACCATAAGAAGATTTGAGATAAGTGCAGAAATGCAGTTGGTGAGATGGAAATCACCATTTTTTATTAATACTAAGAATAAAGAATTATTTCTCTCGTAAAACTGTTCTAGGGATGCCTGGGTAGCACAGTCAATTAAGCGTCTGTTTTGGCTTGGGTCATAATCTCAGGGTCCTGAGATAGAGACTTTCACTGGGCTCCTTCCTTAGCAGGGAGTCTGCTTCTCTCTGCCCCTTTGCCCCTCTCAGCCTCCTCTGTTCATGCTTTCTCTCAAATAAGCAAAATCTTTAAAAACAAGCAGAAATAACAACAAAAAGTTTATATCAAACTGAACAATAAGAGTTCTGTGTTCTCCTAGTACCCGTAAATACGAGTAAATAGGAATATGTAATACTAGTAAATACAAAATGTTTAGAGAGGCATTTGTTTAAAGCTACATTTTATATTAGGACCTGAAATACATCTTTTTACCGTTTACTCTCTTTTCAAAAATTACCATTAAAATACCTTTTTTTTTCCTCTGCATGTTCAATCACAAGAAATGATTCAGAGTGTTTTATGCATAGTACAATCTGTAGTGTCTTACTGATACATTGGTATATTCTAATGTACTCAATATTGGCTTGTTAGTTGAAGTGTAAAGTTTCTTAAAGATCTTTTTGTCTGTATTGAGGGTCTTAGCCTCTGGACTGCACAGCTTGTCTTCCAGATTTATAATGTAATGTGTTTCTAGGTCCTACATAATGTAAAACGCAGGCAAATTACTTTAAAAAGAGTCTTGCCTTTTTGCAGCAGCTGCTGCTACTGCTGGCATCATTGTTATTCATGTACAAGGGTATAGCTGAAAAGACCAATTCATGATCAAGTAAGAATAACTGAATCAAAAAGGTGTTATGGGAAATCAGAAAATATAAAAATAATTCTTTGAAAAATCAGTGCAATCTTTCAACATTTATTCTAAAATGTAAAATAACTCTACTAATATTAAAATACTTGTTTCCTCCCCCCATCTTGGCATTTTTTTTTTCTTTTCTTGACTATTACTTGTGATTTTGCTAAAATTAACAATGAAAAGCCTATGGTTAATGAGTTAAAAGTTCTAAGACGTTGAGAAATCTAACCTTCCTTCTTGAAGCTGGTAGCCTAGCAGCAAGCTCCCATTTCCTCCATTAGCTAGATTCTGGATAATGACACACTGTAGACCTGGTGCTGTGAAGAACAGATGTTGGCAGATGTTTAACCTTTTGTGAAATGAAGCAGGTTTTACAAATGTTATGTGTTAGAATTAAAATTGTGAGGGTATTTGGCCCAGTTCCCAAGTATCTCAATGCTTTTACTGAACAGATTAGTATCTGTTAAATTGATTATAGAAGAAAATTGTGCACATGAAGATTAGTTCTCAAACATCATGTTTATGCAGAAGGCAAAATAAAAATTACATTTTTTTTTGTAACACAAATTTAGGTGGGGTGCATCATTAATATATGACATAGAGTCTGTCTCATTTTATAGAGTTACCAGATGTTTTTTACCTTGTACTAGATCATTCCCAGTAAAATCCACTTACCATAAAATGTTTCAGAGAATTTTACAATTGATGCTATCAGTTGCATCCAGTAAAACCAAATCATAAGAAAATTAAGATGTACTTCATAAAGAAATCATTTTTCTACTTCAGAACAGAATGTTCAAGGATTTGAGAAATAAGGTATGTAAGAAATATGTATGTGGCTATTTGTAATAATAAAGGAAAAGGTAGCCTTTCAGTAGGTAAATTTGGCACATTATGTAGTATACAGTTTATATTCTAGTCCAATCATCTACAGGTTAAAAAAAAAAGCCAACACCTTGATAATTTCTGCAGTTATGCTTATGTGTTTTGAAATGAGAAATGGCATTTTAGATCTCCTTTCATAAAATTCTAAGTGGATTCTAAGAGACATTTAAAGACATTTAATGAGAATAAAAAAAAATAAAGACATTTAATGAAATACTTTCTATTTCTTTAGAAGCATGGAGGCATGGGGAAATTAATTAACATAGTTTGTGTTTAAAGTCAAAATTAGTCACTTTATTTTTTTAAGGAAAGTCACATATATCTCAGGAATCTCCATTTATTTTATATCTACTGCTGAATGTGTGGCCATTATTCATATCCATAACTGACAGTTGTAGGACTGTATATATATTACTTGTTAATGCCATCTTATAAGAGTGGTGATCAGAGTGATCCAGCAAAACTGGAGGTAGGCAAACTTTCATTTTGTGTTTCTCATCTCTGTCTTCTATGTCTATATCTCACTATTTCTATTCTTCTATTCTTCTTCTTCTTCTTCTTCTTCTTCTTTTTTTTTTTTTTTTCCTGTCTCTAGACATCTTGGGCCTACATGGGTACTCTGGTGACCCAGGCTTCTTGACTTCAGGGTGCCATCATGGTGCCCTCTCTTGGCAATAACATTTAGTACTTCCTTGTTATCTTTTCAAAAACTTTGTTCCCTTGTTAAACTTCACCTCTTCTATGACGGGAGACACTGGGAATTGCATTCCAATTTCTAAGGTGACAGTTGACAAATTAATCTGAATATAAGGGCTAATGACTTTTACAACTTAAGGGCTATGTCCTTCCCATAGGCATATCTGCATTGTAACAGTTATTTTAAAAATGGTATATGGGATACCTGAGACTATAGCAAGGAGTTAAGGGAGAAATTTGAGGGGAGAGGATACTTGTCAGGCACCTCAAATATCAGTGTATTTGCAAGGAAAATTAACTCTAGGGTTTTTTAAAATTTTTTAAGAAAATTGGTGACAAATGCATCTAAAATACAATACTGTTTCCAAAGCAAAAAAAATTGTTATGATCACAATATCTTAAAATAACAAATTTAAGGTGAAGCTACCCACTTAAGTATGTATTTGGAATAGCAATACACTGGAAAAAGTCAGTAAGAACATTAACCTATAGGTATACCTGACACATGAGCCGAGGGAAGATAAGTGATTGGAAGGAAATAGAACTATTGTTTAACTTCAAGAAAGTGACTTTATGGAATAAGGAGGTGAATTCTTTTTCTTTTTTAATTAATGTTTTTAAAATGCCATAAAGTAGTTCTATTGCTTTGTCTAAAATCTTACGGTTGATGTGTCACATAAAATAGAGATAAAAATATGGTCACTGTAAACAAGTGATTGGAATTATGCTTTAAACATTGCTTATAGCCACCTAGATGAAAAAAATTTAAGAGTATTCTCCAAGAAAGTAATTCTTAGTCATAGATATCCAAGAAAAATTAAACCCACATCACTAGGCATGAATCCATACACTAATTTTTTTTGAGGTCTTCGAAGTTGACTCTAATGTAATGTCAGAACTGACATCCTCTGGCCGAGGGTGAGTAGGTAATATGTGTAGAGGGACCGATCGAAAACTAGAACTTATTGTTTGGTAGATACTACTTGTGCTTGCAGTATTTCTAGAACATTTTGTGTTTCTAGACATATAAAAAGGTTATTTGTTCTTAGAGCGGACTCTCCTTAATTATTAAAATGGAACTGGTGTCACTTAAAATTGATTTTCCATAGTCCTTTCCCCTGCTTCTGTGAATCTTGAAGCATTGTGTTAAAAGGTGCCGTGAGAATGCTTAGAATTCTGAATTACCTCATGAAATGTTAGCTGTCTGTCCACCTTTGCATGAATGAGAATGTTAAACCACTGAGATTTTGAGGCAGTTTGTTAATTAATGCAACATAACTATGCCTCTGACTGACACACATAGCTCCAGGTCCCCATAATCCTCTCCTCCAAATTTTTAAAAATTTTATTCGCATTATAAGAGAGTGCTTTTATTTCCAAGTGCAGTCTGTCAATTTTCATGATCTAAGTTACATGAGAAAAAGGAGCTTTTCTTATTTTGTTTGTTTTTGTTTTGTTTCACCTATATATCTCAAGTATTAGGGCAGATTTGTATCTCATTAAGTATTTTTTGAATTAATGAATGTACTTTGTATTTCATTGTGTTCATATTTTCAATTTCTTTTCTGTATTTAAAATTGATATATCTCTGACTCAAGCTATTCTACCATCTCTCCCCTCGATTTATAGCCAAATGCTTATGCCATGCACTTACTTTTCCCTGCCTTTAAAACCCACTGAAAACTCACCCCTATCATTTTATTAAACTTCTGGAAATACGTCAGTAATGATCTTCTTATCTGTCAGTGTGGTAGACCTGTTCAGTTATTCTCTCACTTGGTCTTTTTTTTTTTTTTTAATATTTTATTTATTTATTTGACAGACAGAGACCACAAGAAGGCAGAGAGGCAGAGAGAGAGGGGGAAGCAGGCTCCCCGCTGAGCAGAGAGCCCGATGTGGGGCTCGATCCCAGGACCCTGAGATCATGACCTGAGCTGAAGGCAGAGGCCCAACCCACTGAGCCACCCAGGCGCCCCTCTCTTACTTGGTCTTAATCAGCAGCAATCACTTGAGATGCTGATCACTTGAGACCTTCTCTTCCTTTACTGCCAAAGCACTGTCTTAGTTATCTTTTTCACCCTCTGGAGCCAACTCTCTTTTTTCTTCTCAGGTTTCTCCTCTGCCCATTCAAAAAATGTTAGAATTCCTAAAGATTCAGCCCCTGCTTTCTTCTAAGGCTATCCTCTCTCCAGAAGCAAAAAATCAATCTGCTTACAGGCCATTACTCCAAAAAATATTTTCCTAGCTCCTATGTCTTTATGGAGCTCAATATTTATATATTCATTCAAAAGATGCTTGTTGAACTTTGATTATGTGACACATTATTACAAGCACTAGAAGCACATGGAATTATAAGGCTGACCACAACATCTTGCTGTAATGGTGCTTTTGGGTATAAGGGAGATGCTGAAGCTTATTTCAGTTGTGAATATTACATTTTATGATGTCATTATTTGTGTTATAGCTTCTCCTCCATTGGAGTGTAAGAGCTTCAAAAGGAGGGAGCATATCTGATTTTTTTTTTCCCATTTTATTTTCCCTTCCTAACATAATGCCTGTAGGAACTCAAGGACTATTTCTCGAATGAATGAGTATACAAATAGTTGATATCCATATTTTATGTAAGAGACTAATTTTACTTTATTTGCCTCCAAATAAATCTATTATACTCTTTTATATTTGCTATTCAAGTACACAGACACCTAAACTAAGAAGTGCAATTTCATATCTTCCCTTAGTTCCAACTAGAGTAACATGTTAAAAATATCAGCCAGATCATCTACAGATGTAAATATAAGATATAAAGATAAGCATTCATATTTAGGGTGAAAATTATAAAAGTCCCTTGATCCTTCTGAGAATTCCAAAGGGGTTTGTGAATGTTTTTAGTTGTTTTTACTTTTCTATGTGAAAACTCAGATTCAGAAATGACTAATAAAGTTCAGGCTGAAATTTATGTGCTTTAACCACAACACAGCATTCCTTTGATGTATATAAGGTTATTTTCTAGATGTTAGTTCTATACAGATGCTAAAAGCCATATTCTGAATGTAGAAATATTATTTTTTAGTGGAGATGGTATTTTCAGACTAAAATGGTGTTGCCAACATTTAAAGGAACTGTTGTCCTACTGTATTCCATTACTATGACCACAAAGCCAGTGCCACCACATATGGGTGTGTAGTTTATGTGACACACAGCCATTTGAGAGGGCACGTGTGGGTTGAAATTAGTTAATGGGATATGTGGGAAAGTGTCTAGTTTTCACATGTCACTGAATTTTGAGATATACTTTGAAGAGTTTATAGTCTGACACTACAATTGACTTAAAAATCCCTGAAAGGAATAAAAATAAATAAACAAACCCCTGCCTAACCCATTGTGTATCTACCATATCTAGGGCTCCCAAGGGCCTAGTAAAGCCAATAACCAAAGTGCTCCACACCAGAACCCACCCATTTTAGCCTTCCATGCGTGGATTTTAAGAGTTCACGAGACTTCTGAACATGAGGGAAGGCTCTTTGGTGTTTGAAAATGGGAACTAACATTTTAGTCACAGTTGCGCATCTATCCTGGGAATTCTTGGCACATAACCAGGGAGGTTTTCATATCCCCTATGAGTCTCATGCATGAAGATCAAAAACAAAAAACCTTTGAAATTCCAGTTAGTTGACAGACAGTACAATATTAATTTCAGGTGTACAGTGTAGTGATTCAGTACTTGCATATATCACAGGTGCTCATTGCAAGTGTACTCCTTAATCCCCATCACCTATATGACCCATCCCCCCCACCCAGCTCCCTTCTGTAACTATCAGTTCTCTACAGTTGAGTTGGTTTCTTGGTTTACTTTTTTTCCCCTTTGCTCATTTGTTTCTTAAATTCCACATGAATGAAATCATATGCTATTTAGCATAACGCTCTCTAAATCCATCCATGTCTTGCAAATGGCAAGATTTCGTTCTTTCTTTTTTTATGGAGCTATAATTCAGCATGTGTATGTATATATGTATGTGTATCACACCTGCTTTTCCATAGTTGATGGACCCTTGAGCTGTTTCCATATTTTGGCTATTGTAGATAATGCTGCTATAAACATCGGGTTGCATGTATCCCTTTGAATTAGTATTTTTGTATTCTTTGGGTAAATACTTAGTAATGAAACTGCTGGATAATAGAGTAGTTCTAGGGTGCCTGGGTGGCTCAGTGAGTTAAGCCTCTGCCTTTGGCTCGGGTCGTGATCCCAGGGTCCTGGGATCGAGTCCTGCATAGGGCTCTGCTCAGCAGGGAGCTTGCTTCCTCCTCTCTCTCTCTCTGCCTACTTGTGATCTCTCTCTGTCAAATAAATAAATAAAATCTTAAAAAAAATACAGTAGTTCTGTTTTTAACTTTTTGAGGAACCTCCATACAGTTTTCCACAGTGGCTACACCCAGTTTGCATTCCCCCTAACAGCACAAGAGGGTTCCCCTTTCTCCACATCCTTGCAAGCAGCACCTGTTTCTTGTGTTACTGAGTGTAGCCATTCTGACAGGTGTGAAGTGATTATTGCATTGTAGTTTTGATTTGCATTTCCCTGATAATCAGTGATGTTGAGCATCTTTTCATGGGTCTATTGGTCATGTGTAGGTCTTCTTTGGAAAAACATCTACTCATGTCTTCTGCCCTTTTTTTTTTTTTTTTTTTAGATTTTATTTATTTGACAGGGATCACAAGTAGGGTGAGAGGCAGGCAGAAGAGAGAGAGAGAGAGAGAGAGAGGAGGAAGCAGGTTCACTGCCTAGCAGAGAGCCCAACGTGGGACTCGATCCCAGGACCCTGAGATCATGACCTGAGCTGAAGGCAGAGGCTTAACCCACTGAGCCATCCAGGTGCCTTTCTGTCCAGTTTTTAAACTGAATTTTTTAATATTTTGGGTGTTGAGTTTGATAAGTTATATTTTGGATACTACCTCTTTATCGGATATGTCCTTTGTGAATATCTTCTCCCATTCCATAGGTTACTTCTTAGTTTTTTTTGAATGTTTCCTTCATTATGTGGAAGCTTTTTATTTTGATGTAGTCCCAATAGTTTCTTTTGTTTGTGTTTCCCTTCCCTCAGGAGACGTATGTAGAAAGAAGTTGTCACAGCTGATGTCAAAGACATCACTGTCTGTGCTCTCTTCTAGGATTTTTAATGGTTTCATATCTCCTATTTAAGTCTTCTGTGTATGGTGTAAGAAAGTGGTTCAGTTTCATTCTTAGGCATGTTGTGTCCAGTTTTCTCAATGTTATTTGTTGGAGAGACCATCTTTTTCCTGGATATTCTTTCTTGTTTTTTAGAAGATTGACCATGTAGTTGTGGGTTCATTTCTGAGTTTTCTCTTCTTTTTCATTGCTTTTTGTTGTCTATCTTTGTGCCAGTGACCTACTGCTTGGATTACTACAGTTTTGTAATATAACTCAAAGTCTGGAAGTGTGTTGCCTCTAGCCTCATTTTTCTTTTTCAGGGTTACTTTGATAATTTGGGTCTACTTTGGTTCCATACAATTTTTGATTGTTTTTTCTAGCTCTCTGAAAATGCTAGTAGTATTTTTATAGGGGTTGCATTAAATGTGTAGATTGCTTTGAGTGGTTTAGACATGTTAACAATATTTGTTCTTCTAACCTATGAGCATGGAATGTCTTTCCATTTCTTTGTGTCATCTTCAATTTCTTTCATCAATGTGTTAGTTTCAGAATATAGATTTTTCACCTCTTTGGTTAGGTGTATTCTTAGGTATCTTATGATTTTGGGTACAATTTTAATTGGGATTGATTTCTTAATTTTTCTTTTTCATTATTGGTATATAGAAATACAGCAGGTTTCTGTGTATTGATTTTTGTATCCTGTGACTTTACTGAATTCATTTAACAGTTCTAGCAGTTTTTTGATGAGGTCTTTAGGATTTTCTATATAGCATGTAATGTCATCTGCAAAGAGTGAAGACTTGTTCCTTGCTGATCTGGATGGCTTTTCTTTTTGTTGTCTGATGGATGCGGTTAGGACTTCCAGTAGTATGTTGAACAACAGTGGTGAGCATGGATATTCCTGTCTTGTTCTTGATTGTAGAGGAAAGGCTCTGTTTTTCCCCATTTAGGATGATAATTGCTGTGGGTTTTCCATATATGACCTTTATTATGTTGAGGTATATTCTTTCTGAACCTACTTTAGTAAGGGTTTTCATCATGAATGGATATTGTACTTCATCAAGTGTTTTTTCTATTTATTTTCTATCTATTAAGATCATATCGTTCTCATCCTTTCTCTTATTGATCTAATGTATCACTCTGATTAATTTTCAAATATTAAACCACTCTCGCAACCCAGGAAGAAATCCCACTTGATAGTGGTGACTTTTTTTTTTTAAAAGATTTTATTTATTTATTTGACAGACTGAGATCCAAGTAGGCAGAGAGGCAGGCAGAGAGAGAGGAGGAAGCAGGCTCCCCACTGAGCAGAGAACCCGATGCGGGGCTCGATCCCAGGACCCTGAGATCATGACCTGAGCTGAAGGCAGAGGCATTAACCCACTGAGCCACCCAGGCGCCCCTTGTGGTGACTTTTTTTAAATGTATTGGTGGATTTGGCTTGCTTATATTTTGTTGAGTATTTTTGTATCTTTATTCATCATGAATATTGTCCTGTAGTTCTTTTTTTCTGTCATGTCTTTATCTGGTTTTGGTATCTGGGTAATTTGGTTTCATAGAGTGACTATGGAAGTTTTCCTTCCTTTTTTAGTTTTTAGAATAGTTTTAGAAGGATAGGTATTAATTCTTCTTTAAATGTTTGGTACAATCCAACTGTGAAACCATCTGTTCTGGACTTTTGTTTGTTGGGAATCTTCTTGGATTACTGATTCAATTTCTTTGATTACTGATTCAGTTTCTTTCCTCGTTATTGGTCTGTTCTAAGTTCCAGTTTTTTATTTCTTGTTTCAGTTTTGGTAATTTATGTTTCTAGAAATTTATCTGTTTCTTCTAGGTTGTCCAATTTGTTGACATAGTTTTTTGTAATACTCTCTTATAATTGTATTTCTGTGGTGTTAGTTCTCTTTGCTCATTTGTGATTTTTATCTGCTTGGGTCCCTTCTATTTTTTTTTTTTTTTTTGCAAAGAACCAGCTCCTGATTTCTTTCTTTTTTTTTTTTCTTTTTAGTTTCTATATTCTCTGTTTCTGCTCTAATCTTATTTCCTTCCTTCTCCTGGCTTTAGGCTTCACTTGTTCTTTTTTCTGGCTCCATTAGGTGTTAGGTTAGGTTGTTTATTGGCAGGTTTTTATCTTGAGGTAGGCCTGGTATTGCTATAAACTTCCTCTTACAACATCTTTTGCTTCACAAAGGTTTTGGACCATTGTTTTCCTTTTCATTTGTTTCTATGTATTGTGGTATTCCTCTTGGATTTCTTGGTTGACCCCTTCATTGTTTAGTAGCATGTTGTTTAACCTCCATGTATTTGTGGTCTTTCCAGATTTTTTCTTATGGTTGACTTACTTGTTTTTATGGCATTTTGGTCAGAAAAGGTACATAGTATGACTTAAAATTTTTTGTATTTGTATCTTTTTATTTCAGGCTTATTTGGTGACTTATGGTCTATTCTAGAGAATGTTCCGTGTGCTTGAAAAAAATGCAGACTCTGCTGCTTTTGGATGGAATGTCCTGAATATATCTTTTAAATCCATCTGGTCCAGTGTGTCGTTCAAAGCCATTGTTTCTGGTTGATTTTTCTGTTTAGATGATCTGTTCACTGATGTAAGTGGGATTTTAGAGTCCCCTGCTATTATTGATAAATTCTTTGTTTTTGTTTTATATATTTGGATGTTCCCATTTTGGGTGCATAAATATTTGTAATTGTTAGATCTTCTTGTTGAATTGTCCTCTTAATTAAATAGTACCCTTCTTTGACTCTTGTTGTTAGTGTTTGTTTTGAAGTCTAGTTTATATAATACTCCTGCTCTGACTTTCTTTAATATTTATATGATAAATGTTGCTCTACCCCTTCATTTTCAATCTGCAGGTGTCTTTAAGTCTACAGTGAGTCTCTGTAGGCTGCCAGAGATGTGTCTTTTTGTTTCTTTTTTTTAATCTATTCTGACACCCTATGTCTTTTAGAGTGTTTAGTCCATTTCCATTCAGAATAATTATTGATACCAGGATATTTTGCAAACAATATATCTTGTTGGCTTGCTTTTGTTGATTTTGATGTCTCCTGGATCCAGAAGTCTATTTGCTTCCCCAGATTAGGGACATTTCCAGCCATGACTTCTTCAAATAAATTTTCTGCCCCCCTTTTCTCTTTTTCTTCTGGGACTTTTATAACACAAATGTTTTTTTTTTTAAATTTACTTAGTACTCTCTACACCTAATGTGTGACTTGAACTCATCACCTTAAGATCAAGATTCAGCTCCTCTTCTGAGTGAGCCAGCCATATGCTCCTGTATATCATTAAGTTTGATGAAATCACTGAGTTCCCTATTCTATTCTCATTTTGCATCATTCTTCTTTCTTTCCAGCTTCATTGTTTTCCATTACTTTATCTCCTAGGCCACTAATTCATTCCTCTGCTTCTTCCAGCCAGCTGTTCATTACATCAAGCCTGTTTCCAATCTCATTCATTACATCCTTCATCTCTGATTCTTTAACTCTTATCTCTGTGGCAAGAGTCTCACTATGTCTTCTTTCCTCAAGCTCAGTGTGTATCCATATGATCGTTGCTTTAAATTCTCCATGAGGCACGTTATTTATATTTGTTTCTCTTAGATTTCTGGCTGTGGTCTTAGTTTATCTTTCATTTGGGATGAATTCCTCCTTCTTTGCATTTTTGTCTAAGTCTTTTGTGTGAGACAAGCCAATTATGTCTCATGCTTCTGTAAAGGCCTTACGAGGAAGATGTCATGAAGGGTCCAGGGCCTGGTGCTTAAGGGAGGGTCTCTGACATGTGCAGTGTATGCTCTGCTATGGTGTTCTGGCTGTTCTATCCTTCTGGCTAGTCACTTGCAGGGGTTCTCCTTGCCTACTGTGGGTCATATTTGGTCTCTGGCCTGAATGTGGGGAGTTTTAGTGAGGTGTGCTCTGGTTCACTTGTATAATGAAATCTTCACCACCCCTACCAAAACTGAGGCCCTGCAAAACTGGTCAGGAGATGTGGTGGTGTGGGCAGGGGTTTGTGCTGGTCTTCTGGGAGAGGGGCCTGCTGTGCTGGGACGGAGGCAGGCTTGACAGAGAAGGCACTCCTCCCAGTGGGGCTTACTTTAGACAAGTTAAGGCAACGAGTGTCTACGCTGCCTTGCTTCCCACAGGGGTTTCCGTGTTTATGGTGAGGGGTAAGGGAGGGAAATGGCACTGGCCAGCTCCTTTCTTCCCAGAGAGGTCTCTGTGAACTTCGCCTTTTAGGGACAAGCTCTGAGATCAGCAAAAATCTCCCCACTGTGTGCTCTGGTGCTCTTCAGATTGCTGTTTTCTCGCTGTCTGTCCCTGGGTTGTTTGCCTGCTCTTCTCCTCAAGAGCCATGCTTTGCCCTCTGGGCTGTATCTTAGCCAAGCCAGCTGACCTTTAAAACTCCAGGATTTCAGTTCCTTTGGTTGCAAGAACTAATGAAATTCAGCCTCTCTCATTTCCCAGACTTTGGGGAAATGTTCTTCTTGTGTGTTCTCCTGTGTGCTCCTCTTCCTTGCCCCTCTCTGTGACTACAGCTCCCTGCCCTCCTTGGTACCTTCCATCTGTTTATCCCCCCAAACCACATCTCCACACTTCCAACTTCTTTGTGGCCTCTTCTCTCTTTAGTTGTGGAGTTTGTTCTGTCAGTCTTCAGATTAAAATTTTTTTTAGGGGGGCAAGGGAGCAATGAGGATGATTTGATAGGTGCCTAGTTGTGTTCCTAAGATGAGGGGAGCACCTAGGGTCCTCTTACTCTGCTACCATCTTCTCTCCAAAAAAACAAAAACAAACAAAACCCGTGGCTTTTTTTTTTTTTTTAAAGATTTTGTTTATTTGACAGACAGAGATCACAAGTAGGCAGAGAGGCAGGCAGAGAAAGAGAGGAGGAAGCAGGCTCCCTGCTGAGCAGAGCCCGATGCGGGGCTCGATTCCAGGACCCTCGGATCATGACCTGAGCCCAAGGCAGAGGCTTTAACTCACTGAGCCACCCAGGTGCCCAAACCATGGCTTTTAATGGTAAAACCTTCTCTTTTGTAGCTACCATTAAAATGGTTTTGTATTTCAGATAAAATAGTTAAATCTAGATTTACATTTATAGTATATTTGTCAATCTGGCCCATCTTTTCACTTGTAGTTGATAGGCAGAGGTTTGTAATGTTGCTTGGCAAATGTGAGAAAACAGTAAAAGAATCATTTAAACAAAGTCCGTCTAGAATTGTTCTTAGAATCACTTAGCCTTATACCCAAACCAGGAGATTTTTGAGAATATCATCATTATTTATGTTTTATGTACTACTGTTGACTTCTTAAAGTGTAGGAAATAAATTCAGTTCCATTAGGGGCAAAACTAGAGGGGGGAAAAAAGACTAATAATAAACTGAGAATGCTGATATTTGAAGAACTGCACAGTTCAGCCTAATTAGTCTTGAAATGGTGACATTTCCCAGTGATAATTATCATACTTATTTAGAAAGTGAACAACACTTTCTAAGAAATTGCATCTTCATATACAGTTGTAAAACCATAGGCTTATATTTAAGTAGATTATATGATCTACTTTTTTTTTCATTTTCTTTTATTTTATTTCTATCCAGTGTTCCAAAATTCATAAGCTTGTCACCAAAGTTTTAAGTTTTTTAACATTCACAGTGTCAAGCAACGGTCACCACATCAATTTTAGAACATTGCCATCACTCCAAGAAAATTCCATACTCATTAGCAGTCATTTCTTGTTTGACCCCAAATATTGCAGCCATAAGCAACTACTATTTTCTATATCTATAGTTTTTTCTATTTTGGATATTTCATATAAAAAATGTAAATAAATAAACATGGTCCTTTATGACTGGCTTCTTTCACTTAGCATATTTTCAGAATTCCTCTATTGCATTATCCTTTTTCAGCATCCCTCTGCTGTGTTACTGCTTCACTTCTGGTAATTACTAAATTATCCATTTTACAGATAAAATGTACCTTCACCAGTTGGTGGGCATTTGGGTTGTTTGCACTTTTTGACAGTTATGAATAATACTGTTGTGAACATTAACATAAAAATGTCTATGTGTATATATTCCTATTTTCTTGGGTATATATCTATGGTTAAATCCTTATAGAGTTGCAGGGAAACACGGTAACTCTGTTTAACATTTTAGGAAGTGCCAGACTACTTTCCAAGAAGCTGTATCATTGGTGTTTTCGGTTCCCAATTTCTCCATTTCCATATGAACACTAGTTATTATCTTTTCTATTATAACCATACTGGTACCCATGTAATGGTATCTAATAACTTTGATATACTTTCTTTGATGGCTAATGATGTTGAACATCTCCTGTATTTATTGGTCATTTATGTCTTCTGATTTTTTGCAGTAATGGTTTATAGTTTTCAGAGCATAAGTTTATAGTTCTTTTATTGATAATTTTTGATACTATGATAAATATGAATTTTACTTTTCAGATTGTCCATTGGTAATATAGAAATAGGTTGTTTTGGGGGTACCTGGATTGCTCAGTTGGTTAAGCATCTGACTTCAGCTGAGATCATAATCTCGGGGTCCTGGGATCAAGCCCCATCTAGGGCTCCCTGCTCAGCTGGGAGTCTGCTTGTTCCTCTTCCTCTGCCCTTCCCCCAACTCATGCTAATCTTTCTTTCTCGTTCTCTCTCTCAAATCTTAAAAAAAAAAAAAAGAAAGAAAGAAAGAAAAAAATAGTTTATTTTTGCATATTGACCTTTTATAGTTTTGTTGTTGTTGTTGATAATGTTTTTTAACTCATTTGAGTTCTGTTTTTCTTTAGTGGATTTCTTAGGATTCTCTGTAACAAGATGTCATTTGCAAATAGATTTATTTCTTCCCAAAACATATTCCTCTTATTTTCTTGCCTATTTGAACTGGCTAGCACCTCTAGCATAATGTTAAAAAAAAAAAGGAATGAAAAGAAAAAGAAAAATAAAAGGAAAAAAAAAGAGGTGGGTGGGGAGCAGAGCTGATGGCCTCTTTCTTTTTCTACCCTGCTTTTAGGGAGTAAGCATTTAGTCTTTCACTATTAAATATGGTTTCATTCTTCTTTTTTTTTTTTCTCTTTAATCCTAGACAACCTATCAGGTGTTTTTTGTCGTGGAAGTCTTATTTTTGGTCAAATGCTATTTCAGTATATATTAAAATGATCATATGTATTTTATGCTTTATTCATAAGGTATAGTACTTTTAATATGTGTCTTTTTAAATTCAACTTCACTGTCCTGGAACAAATCCTATTTCTTCATGATGTATAATCCTTTTGATATGTTTTTGTTTGGGTTAATTTTTTTTTGTTGAAAATTTTGAGTCTATATTAATAAAAATATATTGATCTGTAGTATTTTCTTATGATGGCTTTATCTGGCTTTGGTATCAAGGTAATACTGACCTTATGAGTTAGTTAGGAAGCCTTCCTTCTTCTTCCAGTTCTGGGGAAGTTTTGGGGGAGAACAGATAATGTTTCTTTAAATGTTTGGTAGAATTCCATCAGTGAAATCATCTGTACATGTGCTTGTCTTTGCAGAGTTTAAAAATTTCTAATATTATATAAGCTCTAATTGGTGTAGGCAGGGTCAGCTATTTGTTGTTTTCTTGTTTCAGTTTTAGAAGATTGGTTCTGTCTAGGAATGTGTCCATTACATCTAGGATATATAATTTCTTTGCATAGAACTGTGCTATATCCCCTTTAAATCCTTTTATTTCTTAAAGAAGTAAATAAGTAGTAATGTATCTTCTTTCACTCTTGACCTGAGTAATTCTTTTTTTTTTTTTTTATCAGTCTAGCTAAGGTTTGTAAGTAAAAACAAAAAATCCTTTCAGAAACCGACTTTCAGTTTTTATTTTGTTTTTTCTAATCTCTATGATTTATAGTCCAGTATTTATTCTTGTTTAATTTGCTTTCCTTTATTCAGTGGCTTGAGGCAGCAAACTAGGTTATTGTTTTGAGATGACTGCTGGGTTGTTTTTTTTTTTTTAAATGTTTACATTTATAGCAATAATCTTCCCATAAGTACTTCTTTAGCTGCACTCTGATACACTGTATCTTCATTTTAATTCATTTCAAATATTCACTAATTTCTCTTAATATTTATTTGACCTATTTGCTATATAGATAAGTCTTTTTTTTTTTTTAAAGATTTTATCCATTTATTTGACAGAGAGAAATCACAAGTAGGCAGAGAGGCAGGCAGAGAGAGAGAGAGAGGGAAGCAGGCTCCCCGCCGAGCAGAGAGCCCAACGCGGGACTTGATCCCAGGACCCCGAGATCATGACCCGAACCGAAGGCAGCGGCTTAACCCACTGAGCCACCCAGGCGCCCCTCTATATAGATAAGTCTTAAAATTTTCACTGACATGTAAGTATTATTCATTTCTTGATTACTGATTACTAGTTTTACTCTAATTTCACTCTGTACTTACTTTGTACAATCTCAGTCCTTTAAAAATTTTTTTTATGACCAATTGTTGTCTATCCTGGATAATGTTCCATATACATTTAAGAATGGATATTCTCCTATTGGTGTGTAGAGTATTGATATATATCTGTTAGGTCTAATTGATAGTGTTTAAATTTTTCATTATTAATCTTTGTGTAGTTCAAATACTGAAGGTAGACTCTTGAACTTTCATTATTATTGGAATAGTATGTTTCTCCCTGTATTCTGTCAATTTTTGCATCATGTATTTGGAATTTGCTGTTAGGTACATATATGTTTATAACTCAGATTTTGTTGATGGATTGGCCTGCATTTTCTTTTCTTTTTCTTTAAGATTTTATTTATTTATTTGACAGAGAGAGATCACAAGTAGACAGAGAGGCAGGCAGAGAGAGAGGGGGAAGCAGGCTCCCTGCTGAGCAGAGAGCCCGATGCGGGGCTCGATCCCAGGACCCTGAGATCCCAGGACCTGAGCCAAAGGCAGCAGCTTAACCCACTGAGCCACCCAGGCACCCCGCCTGCATTTTCTTATAAAATGTTTATCTGCAGTAATATTTTTCTGACTTAAAGTCTGTTTTGCTTGATAAGAAGATAGCAGCTCCATCTTTCTTATGGTTGCTATTTGCATGACATAGAATTTTCCAAGTATTTGTACCTTTTTTTTTAAAGATTTTATTTATTTATTTGACAGACAGAGATCACAAGTAGGCAGAGAGGCAGGCAGGGAGAGAGAAAAAGGGAAGCATGTGGGGCTCAATCCCAGGACCCTGGAATCATGACCTGAGCCAAAGGCAGAGGCTTTAACCCACTGAGTCATCCAGGTGCCCCTAAGTATTTGTATCTTTGAATCTAAAGTGTCTTTGTCATTTTACTGTTTAATATATCTCATGTCATTTTTCTTTATTTCTCCTTTACTGTTTTTTAAAAAGGGAACATTTTTAGTGTAACATTTAAATTTCTTAATTTTTTTTTTTTACTATATTTAAAAAGTATCTTCTTAGTAGTTAAATGAGGGCTTAGGTAGGAACCCACTTCAATTTTTTTAAGAGTAGGCGAGGGGTCAAGGGAGAGGAAGAGAGAATCTCAGGCAGGCTCCACACCCAGCACAGACAGCACTCATACCCATGAGATCATCACCTGAGCTGAAATCAAGAGTTAGACACCAACTGAGCCACACAGGAGCCCCTCCATTTCACCTTTATAATTATTCTAGTGAAACATAGAAATGTTCTTCCAGTATAACTCTATTCTCTCTTCCCTTTTGTGTTGCTATTAGTTATACATGTTACATCTGTATATATTACCTAAAAATACATTATTTTAAGTACTACTTTGTATAATAATTTCATATCTACTAAGAAAACTGAGAAAAGGGAAACCAAGTACATATTTAGTCTGTTGTATTAAACTTATTTACCACTTTAAGTTCTCTTTGTTCTGTAGATTCCCATTACCATCTGGTAATGTTTACTTCTGTACAGCTTTCCTTCTACCTACCTCATTGGTGCTGCTTTCGTAAAATTCATTACATTTTCTATTTGGTATAGTTCCAACAATGCAATTATAAACCTATTTATTTCAAAAAGAAACAGAAGAAAGGAGAAGTATTAATTTATAGTGTCTCTTGTAATTATAGAATTACCTTTACATATATTCCGTGTAGGTTTGAATTACTGTATCACTTGTTTTCACTCTTAAGATCTCCCTTTATTTCAGCTTTTTTGTTTTGTAAATGTTTTTACATCCTCGTCATTTTTGAAGATAGTTTTATGGCTATAAGATTCTTGATTGACCGCTTTTCTTCTTTCAGTAGTTTGAAAATGTGTTCCCGTGTTTTCTGATCTCCACTATGTCTGATTATAAGTCAGTGGTTAATCATACTTGGGTTTCTTTGAATGTGACTGGTGATTTTTTTTTCTCTTGTACTACCAAAAATTTGTATTTGATCTCCAGAATATTTTCTATGATGTATCTGTTGTAGCTCTCTTCATATTTCTATTGCTGTAACTCTCTTTGAGTTTATATTACTGTAGTGTAGGTCCCTGACATTTAGCTTTTATGACTGTAACATAAGTGCTTGACATTAAGCTTCTGATCATTGAGACATTTATTTCAAAGACCTACATCTTGAATGAACATATTGCTGGCTATACAACTAGATAAAGATCCAGACTATGCCCACTACTAAAGTTCTGCTTTTAGAAAGCCCTGGGTGACCTGGATAACAGACTAATTGAATACCCCTGTATTTCCCTTTCTGCATTTGAATTTTCATTCTTGTTTTAAATATGAAGAGTAAGCCTTCAAAAGCCTAGGCACTCCACTCTCAACTCCAATAAAGGCAGAACCCTATTCCTTTCCCTTTCTGTGTGTCCATCCTCTGTCTGCCTCTCTACCCACAGCCTCACTTGTGCGGCCCTAGTATGCCCTGTATCCTCTGTGACTTATGAATAATAAATATTTTTCCTCAAAGTTTTCTGATATTCATTCCTTAGGTGCCTCTTGTAATTATAAGAACCACAAGGGCCTTTACAGCCCCAACATTTGGCTCCAGTCAGGGAAATGGTGGGGGGGGAGGAGTCTTGCCCTAAGTACAGGCTCATTAAGTGCCCCAGGCATTCCTAGCTTATACCATCACTGTCAGTAGGCTGGAACAAACACAAAATAGCTACTTGGAGTTCACTGAGCTGCTTGGAGGGTTTAGGTTGATGTGTGGGTTTTTTTTTTTGTTTTTTGTTTTTTTTTGTTATAATACTGGACATTCAGTCACTTTTCTGTTTTTGGATGTTTCCTTCTATTTCTCTCTACTCTTTAGTACTTCGATTATGTAAATGTTGGTATATTTAATGGTGTCCCACATTTCTCTGAGGCTTTGTCCTTTTACTTTTTTTCTTACCCTTTTTTCTCTCTGTTCTTCAGCTTGTATAAACTCTATTGATCTATAAGTACCTTTATTCTTTCTTATGCCAGTTCAAATACACTATTGATCCCCTCTAGTGATTTTATTTTTTCCTTTGTGTTACTGCAACATTTCCATTTCGTTTTTTACTCTCCTTGACAATGTCTTCACATCTTCCATTTTTTCCCTCTAATTCTGGTTTCTTTTAGTTCTTTAGACCTGTTTATAGTGGTTTCTTTGAAGCCTGTGTCAATTAAATGTGACATCTGGGGCCTCTCACAGTTTCTGTTGCTTGCTGCTTTTCCTGTGTATGGGTCATTTTTTGTCTCTTTGCAAGTGTAATTTATTTTTCAGGAATATAGATATTGTTGTGGTTGTGGTAATTTAGAAACTGATTCCTTTCTTCCATCTTTGATATTATGTTGCTGTTTAATGACTTGATGCAGTTATTTTCTTTTGCTCTATGACAAATCATCACAAAGTTGGCAGATTAAAACAAAATAAATTTATTGTTTGGAGGTCAGAAGTCCAGAATGATTTTCCATGGGGTAAAATCAGGATATAACCACTTGTCTGCTTTCCTTCCGGAGGCTCAAGAGGACCATCCACTTCCTTGCTTTTTTTCAGGTTCTACATTTAATCCAGTTTTTTGACTTGTGGTCCTCATCTATTTCAAAACCAGCAATAGCTAGTCAAGATTTCTCATGCTGCAGCACTCTAACACTAACTCGACTGCCTCACTCTTACGTATTGTAAGGATTTTTATTGATACCCTGGGCCCACCTTGATAATCTAGGAAAATATGTCAGTTGATCAGCACCCTTAATTTTACCTACAAATTTAATACCTACCATTTTTACTTGTTAGCAATTACACTACGACTCACTTTGAAAAGCCATTATTCTGCCTGTCACACTTGCATAGAATGATTTTTGTGAAGTGCATTTCTCTAGTGTGAGGTCTCTGAAGCTGCTTCCTGTAGGAGCAGCCTTGGGCATGAGCACAGTCATCCTGGATAACTTTATTTTGCAGACTGGAAAACAAGGGTTCTTAAATATCGAGAATCCTATCAAATGCAATATTTAGGTATTTAGGCAATAAATAGGTATTTATCAGCAGAGCTCAGATGAAACACTATTTATTTTACGTACCAGTTCAGCACATATTTGTTCTCATCAGTCTACCTTCCAAATATTTCCAAGTGAGAATTGCAGTGATGGTGGTTACATAAATTCATCTTCAAGCAGGGAATGGTGTTATTAATGATTAAGTGGACATACACTCATTAGACAAGACTGTCACAAATTAAATTTATCTTGTAAATGCTAAAACATTTTTTTTAAAGGAAAATTTTCTACTTTGTTGGGTAGTATTGGTTGACAAATTAATTTAGAAATGATTTGCAAAGCTTAAAAGTTAAATTTATAGCTGATTGTCTTGGTCAGTGTGTTCTGAATATATTCCAATACTTGTGATGTGATTTGGGTTAATTTGGACTGAGGTAGTAAATGTAATTGTTACATGGGCTATCAGAAATTCACTGTCAGGGTGCCTGGGTGGTGAAGTCAGTTAAGCATCTGACTCTTGGTTTTGGTTCAGGTATGATCTCAGGGTTTTGGGATTGAGCCCGCATTGGGCTCTGTGCTCCATAGGAACTCTGCCTGAGTTTTTCCCTCCCTCTTCTTCTGCCCCGCCCTGCTGCATGCTCTCTCTCTCTCTCTCCCAAATGAAGAAAAAAGATGACTGCCTCTCTAGAGAATAATGAGGAAAGAGATCAAATTGCAAGACACTAAGTACTTTGTAGGCACTGATTTTTGTCATAACCACAAAGTCTAATAGTTGTTGTTCAGTAGTCGTGGGGGGGGGGGGGTGCGCGCGCATGCGCGTGAGAGAGAAACTGGATTTTATTCCACCCTTAGAAATTTTCATACTGTTTTTATTGTAATTCATCTGTAAAATGTTATAATACCAAGAAAAATAGAATTTTGCCTGAATAATAAATGCCAGGATGTATTATCCAGATCAGCATTAATAGCTATATATTAACATTTGTCAATTTTATAAAAATGCATCCTCGAACAGTTTTTGTTTAATACTAAATGAAAGGGGTGCCTGGGTGGCTCAGTGGGATGAGCCTCTGCCTTCGGCTCAGGTCATGATCCCAGGGTCTTGGAATCAAGCCCTACATCGGGTTCCCTGCTCGGTTGGGGAGCCTGCTTCCTCCTCTCTCTCTCTGCCTGCCTCTCTGCCTACTTGTGATCTCTGCCCGTCAAATAAATAAATAAATAATCTTTAAAAAGTACTAAATGAAAGAACTTTCCAAGTACTATACCCCTACAGACAAGCCTCACAGCAACTGAATTGTTAAACAAAAAACATATGTAGCTGAAGCAGCATGTAAAGATAACATACACTGAATAAGTTTGGATTATCAATAGCAAGATCCTATATATGAAGTGAAAGAAGGAAAATAAGAGGTAGTACTAAGGAAGGTAAATATACTTAGAATTATAAATGAGAGGGAGAATCTGAAGTGAGAGGTGAAAGAGAACACGTTAGTTGTGCCAGATAAAAAATGCGTTAGCACCCAGTTCTTAAAGCAGATATTTCATAACCAAAAGAGCTACCGAAACAGGGAAAGCTCATGATTGGTTTGGTTTCTATTAAAAGGGTTGAGACTTTTGAAGGGGAACTTGAAAGATATACTGAAATTCTAATGGTTTTTCCATGTGTCTGCAACTTCCATTTAATGAAATTTTTCTATAGGTTTCCTGCCTCTTGAGTAGAAGATATCTACCTATCAAAATAGTGAATGGTTACTATAAAGGAAATTTAGAAAAAGAGAATATAATTGTTACAACTCCAAAGGCTGCTTTTTTCTGGATATCTTGAACATAAGAAAATGAAGAATGTATATTCAGTATATTTGGTTAGAATGAGTGTAGAAAAATTATGTAATATCTATCTTATGCATGATCTTATCACTAATATTGCAGACCTAGTCAGGATATGGGTAGGCGTGGCTGTCCAGCATGAAGACAAAGGATAATAAAATACCTCCATGGTTTCTATAAAGGGGACCTTGTACCTCACTGGTTTTTCCTTGCAGAAACCTAAAAGGGGTCATTTTATTTGATTTGTTTCTTTGAATTTGTACTATGCTGCAAACTTCTCAAAATGAACAGGTTGTTGTTGTTCTTGTTTTTTGTTTTGTTTTTGTATGAATTTAATCAACAAGGATCATTTGTATAGGATCTGAGTAAGTGAAGATCTTAACTAGGACAGCACTACTCACTTATCATGCATTAATTGATTTAAGGTAACTGGTTTAACATCTTAAGCCTATGTGATATTCAAAAACAGCTATTTACTATCATTGTGGTTAAGGTGATGTGTGTCATACAGTGTAATACTTTTAATAATCATACTAATAATGCTTTTAATAATGCTAACTTTGTCAAACTAGCCTTATTAAATTATGGCTAACTGAAGGTTAAACTACTGATAATCAGATTCCCCTGATTTGTGTGTGTGTATATATGTGTGTATATATATATATATATTTTTTTTTTTTAATATTTTCTCTTTATTTGACAGAGATCACCAGTAGGTAGAGAAGCAGGCAGAGAGAGGAGGAGGAAGCAGGCTCCCCGCTGAGCAGAGAACCTGCTGTGGGTCTCGGTCCCAGAACCCTGGGACCAGAGCCAAAAGCAGAGGCTTTAGCCCACTGAGCCATTCAGGCACCCCTTATTTGTATATATGTTTGACCGGAGGGGGCGGGGTGGAGACTAATGGTTAACATAGGAGAAGTTGAGCTGATATTGTCTTTAAGAAAGTGTTAAAACAAACAACAACAAAAAACCAAAACAAAATAAAACAAAACCCCACCTACTTTGGTGGGAAACTATTTGAGACCTGATTTAGAACAGTAAGTTCAGGGAACTTCTTCAATAAGAAAGTAAATACCAGGGATGCCTTGGTGGCTTAGTCATAAAGCATCTGCCTTCAGCTCAAGTCGTTATCCCAGAGTCCTGGAATTGAGCCCCACATTGGGTTCCCTGCTCAGTGGGGAGCCTGCTTCTCCCTCTCCCGCTCCCCTTGCTTGTGTTTCCTCTCTCACTGTGTCTGTCTCTGTCAAATAAATAAATAAAATCTTTTAAAAAAGTAAATACCAGGAGAATTCGAAAATTCTCATTTTTCTACCACATTACTTTGTTCTATGTCTCTATCTTTGGAATTCAGAAATTGTTGGGAGGCAGGAAACAATTTAATCTTCTTTAAAAAAAAATAGCAGCTGCTTTCAGTTGAACAGTCAAAGAAATGCAATGGGAACAACAAAACCAAGATGTGGAAAAACACTGAGCTGATCTGAAGCTGTCATAAGCCAAGAGAACAGAAGAAATGGCCTGTGACTTTGCCATAAATAATACTGAGGAAGAAAATGGAGATCTATAGATTAAAGGATCAAGGATGACTGCTTGAGTAACTACGGGAATGTTATTTTCTTTGGTAAAGATTTATTTATTTTTTAATATTTATTTATTTTAGAGAGGGTGGAGGGGTGGACAGAGGGAGAGAAAGAATCTTAAGTCAACTCTGCACTGAGCATGAAGCCCAACACAGGGTGGGATCCCACAGACCCTGAGATCACACCGTGCGCCGAAACCAAGATTTAGGGGCTTAACTGACCATACCACCCAGGCACACCAAGATTTATTTCTTTGAGAGAGGAAGTGGGGGAAGAAGGCGGGGAGGGGTAAAAGGAGAGGGAGGGAATCTTCAAGCAGATTACCCACTGAGCACCAAGGCTGATGTGGGACTTGACCTCATGACTCATGAGATCATGACCTGAGCCAAAACCAGTAGTCAGCCACTCCGCTGGCTGAGCCACTCAAGTGCCCCTGGAGGAATGTTACCCAGAGAGAGATAGGTGGGAGTAGAGGATGTAAAGAAATTAAGAATTCTGCTGGAGCCATACTAAGGTTGATTATATCTAGTAGATGCCCAGGAGATATTGGTTGGAAGTTGGATATACAAATATAAAACTTAGGAAAGAGGTCAGCACTGAAATAAACTGGGGTTCATATAGAAATTAGGAGATAGGGAAAAGATACTGTAATCAACAAATATTTGGATATACTTGTCCATATTTCTGAAGGAAAAGTAAAAAAAAATACTGTATAGGGTTGGGAAGTCCCTATTGCACAATTTAAACAAAATTAACATGTTTAAGTGCTTACTATAAAAGTGCTAGGTATGATTTCGAATACTTTAAATTTGTTAAAATGATAGTTTCATAAGTACTATTATGAGTCAGTTAATGTCTGTTATTAACACTGAACACAAAATGGTCAAGGCGAGTTCTACCTAATAGAGGCTAAGGAATTGGATGCACCAGTAGCCCAGGAACAGCCTGAATGCTTCTGCCAAACTCCGGGGGAGTTCTCAGGCTCCATCTCAGTAGTCATGAGATCACGACACTTTTTGTTCGGAGCTGGAGGGTCTAAAGGCCTCTTTTCCCATTTAAAACTAGTCACCTTGCAGAAGCACTTGTGGGACTGGGTAGGACATGCATATGAGCTGGTGAGGAGATACTTGCTTTTGTTAGACTGCTGGTATATCACAAAATTTTCTATTTGATTCGCTTATGTGTCAGAAAAGGATTTTAAAAAGCAGTTTAAAGAAAAATGAGGGGTGCCTGGGTGGCTCAGTGGGTTAAGCCGCTGCCCTCGGCTCAGGTCATGATCTCAGGGTCCTGGGATCGAGTCCTGCATCGGGCTCTCTGCTCAGCAGGGAGCCTGCTTCCCTCTCTCTCTCTGCCTGCCTCTCCATCTACTTGTGATTTCTCTCTGTCAAATAAATAAATAAAAACTTAAAAAAAAAAGTGAAAGGACATTGAAAGTTCGTATTGAGTGGGTCTTCATCTTACTATCTTATATTTGAGAAAACAACTCATAGACTGCTTTGGGTTGTCCTGATTTTCAAAGGCTAAATCCTAGGCTGCATAGATCATAGTTCTGATTCCACCTGCAATTTTTAGGAGACTGCTACTGTGGAGTAGATGAAAACTGTTTGCCTCGTGTCAAAATGACCTTCATGTAAATCAACCTAATAGGCATTTGCTAGTTATCACCTTGGTTACAAAATTTTTGCAGAAATGAAATTGACATAGTAAAATGCATTCAACCTAATTTTATTGTGGAAAATGTAAGCAAAAATTAGCCATCAGACAAACACACACATACAAACATTTGAATTTGATATTATACACACCCACACTCACAAATATTGTACAGAGTTCAGGCTGATATTCTTTGATAGTGCTTGCAATTTCCATGCATAAATCATAGAATATGAGATTCATGAACCACACTGGCTGAAGTGAATAATGATTCTGTAAAGTTTAAATCTGACTTTTTGTGAAAGCAAGACATTCTAGAATGAAGAATAACCTTTAAAACTCTATGGGACACATCATATTGGTGACCATTATTTTGTAAAAAGAAGGAAAAAAAAAACCAATCTCACAGAATAAGAAAAGATTGTGTTTCAGTTTGTTTCTACTCCTTGGTTTTTCTCCTAACTCATTTTTATTTAGGTACCTAGGGAGTCCTACTGAGCTCTGCACTTTCACCTGTTCTGTGATGCATGCGTGGAGTAGCTGATATATCTTCTTAACACTGTATGAAATGTAGAGCAAACAAGCAATTTGTAAAGGATTTATTTTAAAAAGCTATAAGGGATGAGACTATGGCAATGGAGCTTGATTAGCTAAAAATGGATTCTCTAATGAGGATGTGATTACTAGCTAGCTTCAAGCTTTATGATTATTTGCTGGAAATACCACTGATTTTCTGAAAGAATTTTAAGGAGCGGATTTCAGAATGGAATGGAAGAGCAAGCACTAGTCCAGAGTCACGTATGTATCTTTCTCTCCTGAATTTTTCTCTTCTTTATTAAATAGTATACTCTCTTCTCAGTTCAGCCTTCCTATCTGTGAAATAGGGATATGGTGACTGTCCTTTCTGATATAGTGTAATTGTAGGGAACAAATGGATAGCAGAGAAACATGCATATAGTATAGTTATACAAATGTTATAATATATTTTTAATCACCCAGATTCACCCAATCCCAATGAAACACTTTTAAATCAAGTATAGTTGAGATACAATGTTACATCAGTTTCAGGTATGTGGGATTTGAGAATTCGACACATAGTTCTTGAGGTGAACATTGTATAGTGGTATCTGTCACTGTAGTAAGTTATTATGATTGACTGTGTTCCCTGTGCTGTACTTTTCATCTGTGACTTATAACTAGAAATTTATACCCCTTCACCTATTTTTGATCATTCCCCCACTCCCCTTCTCTCTGGCAACTACTGGTTTTTTCTCAGTATTTGAATCTTTTTTTCCTCCCCACATATAATTGAAATCTTATAGTACTTGTATTTCTCAATCTGATTTATTTCACTTAGCATAACCCCCTATAGATATATCCCTGTTGTTGCAAATAGCAAGATTTCATTTTTTATGACTAATATTACATTGTGTCTATATGTATGTATACACACATATATGTATGTTATATACAAACATTTCATGTGTTTATTCATCTATCAATGAACACTTTGGTTTGTTTCTATATCTTAGCTATTATAAGTAATACTGCGATAAACATAGGGGTGCATGTATCTCTTCAAGTTAGTGTTGTCATTTTCTTAGGGTAAACATCTTATAGTAGAATTACTAGATCATTGGTATTTCTATACTTAATTTTGTAGGAAATTGTCATACCGTTTTGCATAGTACTGCATCAGTTTACATTCCTACCAGTAGTGCATGGGGATTCACTTTTCTCCACTTTGTATGTCTAGTCTTCTAGATGGCTGTTCTGACTGGTGTTAGATAATACTTCATTGTGGCTTGATTTGTATTTCCCTGATTAGTGACATTGAGTATCTTTTTGTGTGTCTGTTGGCTCCAAATGAAATATTTTAATATTTATTTGGCTTTTTGATCAATACCTTAAAAAGTTATAGATTTTCAAAAGATAATTTTAAAATTTAATTGAAAAAAATTGACCTATTTGAAAACACAGATGACTTTTGGTTTCTCTGTTAGTTAACTTTGCAAAGACTTTGGTATCAAAAGCAATTCTTGGAGAAATTTTTGAAAAACATTCCTCAAAGGAATATAGAAAAATATTTCTGAATATTTCAGAGGCTTATACATTTTTAAAGGTTCTTGATTACTTGCTCAAATTTACTCATACCTTCTATTGTGAAAGCACCATTATTCAAGGAGGTATGGACAGTTTGGTTGTCTTCAAGCAAAACTAAAACAGAACAAAACAAAAACCCAACAAAACAAAATAAAAACAAAAACAAAGCTAAATCCTAAAATCAAAAAACAAACTTCTCAATCTCCTCTTCTTCTTGGGCCATGACTGTTCTTTTGCTTAATATGTCTATAAACAGACCTGTAATTTGTTGGTTCATTTGTTCAACATCAACTATTTGTTGAGTATCTACTGTGTGCTAGAGTAGTAGGGATATATCTGTGATAAAAGCAGACAAAATCATTGTCTTCATAGAGCTTGCATTCCCTGAGCCATATTACCATGTGGAGTAAAGAGCATTCTCAGCAGAACTAACAGCTATTGTAAAGACCTTGAAACAAGCAAGGTTGGCATATGGGAAGATCAAAAAGGAGGTCAGGGTGGGTGGAGCAGAATGAGTAAGAGAAGAGTGGTACAAAGGAAGATATGGAAGTACCTAGGGCTAGATAACATACAGGTGTTGAGATCAAGGTAAGAACATTGAGATTTATAGACTTGGTGTGCATAAAACTGTTAGATAATGACTTTTTGCCATTCATTTAACATAATGACTTTTCCTCAAAATACTGCACTTAATGAATGTGACATGACATGATAATTTTATTACTTTCAGCACATAATCATCAATTTGGCATATGGTTTTTATTCAGAATAATATACGGACAGATTTGAATTATGCAGCATGTTGGGACAAACTAACCATGTTTGGGTTTTCATAATTGCACATAGTATGAGGGGTGGAAGAATAGAATCGTCTACCATTTGTTGACTATACATGCTCTATACAGGTGTTTTAAAGCACCTTCTTATTGAGCCTTAATTTGGCCCAGATGTTTTTTTGTGCTATACCTCAATTTCTCAGTGAAGTATGACTACGTAAGTAATCATGAGCCCTAAAACAGTTAAATATTTGTGAAGAATAGGACACAGAATTATTCATGTATGAAAGATGACTTACAAACTCCTCCATCACCCACCATTCACAGTCAAGACTTTCTTCCTCTTTTGGCAAGTACCTCTTATAAAAAATATGTCATATCCGATTTGTATATATTTACTTACTTTTACTTTCAGTTATTGCTTATATGAATTTGTTCTCACTATTCAATTTTTCTAAATGTGTAAACTACATATTTGGGGTTGAGGATAGAAGGTATAATAGTTTTCCTTAAAATTAATGGATTTTTATAAAATTAAGTACTTTTCACTTATGGCAGAGTGTTGAAGGATAAATGAAGCTCATTAGGTGACAGAGAACTGTGTTTTGAGATGGAAAGACCCAGGAAGAACCAGGGTAATTGAATAAAGTTTATCTGTTTCAAGTTGGTTTTCTTTCTGGAGCTCTAGATACAGTGTCAAACTTTAAATAGCAAGTTCTTTTGCTAGTAAGGACCAATGATAACCACTCAAATAACAAAACTTCTTCCTTTTAGGGTATATCCTCATGCTTACTTAGCTAGACATAATTGCATAATGCTGCATAATTGCAAAAAAATCTTTATCACAGCCAAGTAGAGTTAGAATCTCAATGTTTAATAATTTCTTTTTGGTTAAGCTTGATTTCTAATTTTTTTAAAATTTCAGATTCTTCCAAAATACTCCCTTTATATTGCTGAGTATTTTTGTAAATGCAATTTTCTCCTGTTTTCTCATCTTTGAATAAGGCCCAGGTGTACAGGATAGCTATTTAATATTTAGGGTTCATGGTATATTCTGTTCTCAGATCTAAATTTGGAAAACCCCAGTGTGGTTCCTAACCTAGTTCTCTAAAGCATTAGCTGCTCAGTGGTGTTGACTCTTACTGTTCTGTCGATGGAGACCTACAATTTTTCTTCAGAGAATATAGGTTATCCAGATCTATCCTCCTCTCGGAGAGTTAGAATGAGTTTGAAGGTACAAGCAACTCTAATAACCAGTAGTCTTACTTTTAGCAGCATGGAGTTCTTTCTCCCCGTTCTAGCACTGTATACTCTACCAATAAAATTCTTCCTATTACTTGTTTGCCTTTTCCTGACACTACCAAACAGCCCTTTCTGTCTTCTCCTATTTTTCTTTACTGTGTTCCCATAGAAAATCTCTATATTTACATCTTTCTTATCTCTACCATTATCTCATACGTTTCAGATCCCTAAGAGATTATCTTTCTGCGTTAGCCATGGACAGAGCTTTTATGCCAGGCTCCCTGAAGTCACTGGTCATCTAGATAACTGATGTAGTTCATGTACCATGTCCTGATCTAATTTGTTAGATGGTATAAATGGTATAAAACATAACAACATAAGTACACAAAATCAGTTCCAGACTCTGTTCAAGACCAGTTTGTTGGCGTAGCAAGAACTTAATGGTTTTATATCCAGAGTAATCTGTTCCTCTCCCCCCCCCGCCCCTCCCCCTTCTTCCTCCTTACCCTGTCCCTCCCTCTATTGAGCTGCTCATAGAAGACTTGTTATTTGTACCGTTTCTCAATAATTAGAATTCTGTGGAAAACCATATAGCACTGTTCATCCTTGTTCACATCCTACTCTATTGTGTACTGGAGGCATATTCTCTAATAGGAAGTAGAAATTATTACACTATTAGGATTGAACAAAGTGGGGAGCATGACTCTTCCTCAGCATGACTCAGAGGATAATTCCCGTGTAGTTGGGTTGTAGACATGTGGTTTTAGATTTACCTTACTCTTGAATACCATAGTGTTAAGATAGTATAATCGTTCAAATATTTTTTTATTCATTGAAGAAAACAATGTTATTTTTTGCTACAGGGATACATTACATAAAATAATCCATTCCTAGTAATGATGAAGGTACATTCTCCAAATGTTAGGTGTAATTTCTTTATCATATGCTGTTATTGTCAGATAATTTTCAAATTTTGGAAATACAGGTAGTATAATCAACATGGTAATCACTTTTCAAAAGCCCCTCTTATTCTGATATCAGAAATACTTAAAAGCAAAGGTCCAAATTTATAAGGTCAAGTGATTAAGACCAAATAGGGAATACAAATAGATGGAAAAGGCATACTATAATATGATTGGGTGTGGGGGGAACCATGATTAAGTAGAGAATATGTTCCTTGTCTAGAATAGTCCAAAATAAAATTTACATTTCTCAGAACACTGTTGTGGCACATGAATACATATGAGCCACATTGAGGTTATGGACTCTCAGATTATAACATGTGCTTGTTCATTTTTTTTTCCCCTAAAGACTTACCCAGTAAGAGAAGAAGAAATAACCGGATGTACTCCAGGGTAAGAGGGGATTTCTTAATCTCATGTATAGGAAAATCAGACTAGTTTATGGGGAGAAAAATATAAACTATAGGGGAGAAGAAGAATGAATTGAACAGATGCTAAACCCATTAGAAATTTGTGGAGATGGCAAATATAACCTTATTTAAGATAAATTGTTTCTTGTCTTCTGAGCCTAAAGCCTAAAGCCTAACTTTGAGATTCATTGAACTTCTTATCTTTTATGTCTTTGCTGAAAACTAATCCCAATGAGACCTTCTGTGACCAGCCAATTTAATATTGTGAGCACTATGGCACTCCTCATCTTCTTAATCTTGTACTACTTATTCTTTTACCCACAGCACTGACCCATAACACTGATGTTATATAACAAGAAGCAATGTGTATGTATCATAGTAACATACTAACATGTTATATATCATAATCATTGCTTACTGTCTATTTTTCCTCACTAAGATATAAACTAGATGAAGGAAAATACCTTCATCACTTTTATCCTCAGATGTATCACAAGGTCCTAGAATAAATCTTGAAACATGGTAGGTTCTCAATAAATAATTGTTGAGTGAAAAATGGAGGTGAACATAGGTATGGATAATTGCAGGTAGCAAGTAAATTTGCTGTTGAATGACCCAGTATTCTTGCAAAACAGGAAGAAGGGCTATCTATTTAGAGATAAGGATTTGAAGGAGTAGCAGGGTCTTTGGGTAGAAAGAAGCTAAAGCCATGAATAGAAAATCATCTGTCCTATTCTATTGAAACCCTATCTAAATGTGGATGCTTTAATTTTGCTATGGTAAGCTTGGTTCTGTGATTTCTTTTTTCCCCTCTAGCAGAACACTGAAGCCTGTGGCAAAGGAATCATGTACTTAAATTGAATTAAAGTAGTGGATTAGTGTATTGGCTGTGACCCAAGAGCAGGGAGCACTGATAAGGTAACAAGACAGTGATTAAACATTGATACAATAGAGTCTAAAGAGGAAGTAAAGCCATGGACAGGCATTAGCTTAGAAGGAAATTTGGGATTTTTTAAGTATGCAGAGATATCAGACAATAGCAAGCAGTAATACTTAGAAAATGGTGTGAGGGGGCACCTTAGTGGCTCAGTGGGTTAAAGCCTCTGCCTTTGGCTCAGGTCATGTTCCCAGCGTCCTGGGATCAAGCCCCCATCAGGCTCTCTGCTCAGCGGGGAGCCTGCTTCCCCTTCTCTCTCTGCCTGCTTTTCTGCCTACTTGTGATCTCTGTCTGCCAAATAAATAAACAAAACCTTAAAAACAAAAAACGGCGTGAGAATATTATGGCCAGAATAGTCTTTTGTGAAAGCAAGTTACATGAAACCAGAGATCATTATCTGTTTGGATAATTGCTGTGTATCCAGAGGTGCTTAGCACATACTGGGTCCTTAATGCATGCTTGTTGGATGAAAGGTGAGATCCAGAATGTGACCATCAAAATAGGTTCCTATGGTTCAGGGAAAGGAAAGACTTTTGAGATGAGAATATCAGTGATCAAATTGCTGAAGGATTCATACCTGCTTTTAGATGCCTGTATGAAGACAAAGCAGTTGGAGGCCTTGTGTTAAAGACCTTAAACTGCAGAACCACATGGCTAGTAGGTTTTCACATGGCAGACTGGATGGAGGGTAGATGTCATGAATGTTGAAAAAAAGAGGGATTTTCTGTATCAAAGTGGAAGAATAATAGTTTTAAAATGAGAAAAGACTAATTTGATCCATACTAATTTTGCTTCCAATGCCTGAAATATAGGGGAATGGCTGACAGAACAAATTTTCCAAAAAGTTATAGCAGGAAAAAACCAAGTTTCATTTAAGGCAAAGGGGTAGAAGTAGCATTCTTTGAACATTCAGAAGTATAAGAGGATTGATTTACAATGAAATAGTTCTTCCAGAGGGTGCATGGCTAAGAGGAGAAAGGCTGAAGAGGGGACAGGGGGTAATTATGGGGGAAGAAATCCTTCGGATGATTTAGAAGAACCTACCAGTACCCCTGGAGAAGAATTGATAAACCTTCTCAAAGAGTAATACCCAGTGTTTTGAGAGAATCAGAGTATATTTCAGTGATATTAGCATTTATTACTTATAACTGAAATAAGGCTATTATGTTCTGAGAGTATCACTATAATATTTATTGAACATTATTGTAAGAATTAAATGAAAACACAATGTAGTACTTTTCATACGAGGTAACCACTATCCTTTATAAACTGGGTTTCAGGAAGTGTAGCTTGCCCAAAGGTACAGACAATAAGTGGAAGAGTTGAGGCTTAACCACAGAAAGTTTGATTGTTAAGATTTTATTTAATGAGAGCAAGAGTGCGTGAGGGGAAGAGAGAGAGACAGCAAGCGTGAGCACTGGGTGGGGGGTAGGGGGCTGTGAGGAGTGGGGACAGGAGGGAGAGGGAGAGGCAGACTCCCTGCTCAGCAGGGAGCCAGAGGCAGAGCTCCACTGCAGGACCTGAGGTCATGACCTGAACCAAAGGCAGAGACAACTGACTGAGCCATCCAGGTGCCCTGAAAATTTGATTTTTTTTTTAACATTTTAAAAAAAATTTATTTATTTGACAGACTGAGATCACAAGTAGGCAGAGAGGCAGGCAGAGAGAGAGAGGGGGTAGCAGGCTCCTCACTGAGCAGAGAGCCCAATGTGGGGCTCGATCCTGGGACCCTGGGATCATGACCTGAGCTGAAGGCAGAGGCTTTAACCCACTGAGCCACCCAGGTGCCCCTGAAAATTTGATTTTTAAATTCTTCATTCTTAACCTCTGGTACATCTGCCATACTTTAAATCTCAAGAGTTCTTCATATCTTAATATAAAGTAGACTTCCCTTCTTGATTTAGATGTTAGCTTTTCAGTGTTCCAAGTGCATCTGACTCTGCCAGCCTCACACAGACACAACTCTCAATGACATAAACATGAAACTGTAAGATAACACTCAATTTTTAAGATGTGTGTTGAGTACAAAATAGTGTTTTAAAATAGAAACCAAATGATTTGAAGTTTTGGTATGAATATATAAAAATTTTACTGAAAACAGTGAATAAATTCTAATTTACTGGCGATATTGGAGATTGGGAAAGAAAGCAAAGATAAAAAGAACAGGCATTTATATGCCTACACTGTATATTATAGACACATGATTTATGCATAATCTAATTAAGTTCACGTAAAAGTTGTGTAAGGAATGTATATATATGAGGAAACCGTTTCAGAAAGGTTAAGGTCTTACAGTTATCCAATGGCAGATCTGGGATTTCTGAAGTCAAGTACAAAATACTCTGAAATATTCCAAAAGTTTCTTTCATTACTCTTTGCTCCCTGATTGGAATATGATCCAATGAATAGAATTTAGCTCTGTGCACACATTTTATGGGAAAATCTATGTAAATGAAAGGCATCTGGTTAAATATAGGGGTGCCAGATAGTTTAGTCTGCTATGTGTACTAAAATAGACTAAAATTGGCCTGCCCACGAACAGAAAAAAATGATATTCTATATGGGAAATTTGATAAAATTCACCATATTCCATTTTACTTCATGGAGATTTAATTAAAATGTAAATTTTAATCTTAAATGAAAACAATAGCAAGAGTTATTAACATTTACTGAGCACTTACTGTGTGTAAGACATTCTTTAAGCACTTTATATATATATTAAATGAATCTTCACAAGTCCTTCATATCGTGGGTTCTGTCTCTCCAGCCTGATCAGCATGTTTTATATCCGTGGTTCAACAGTGTTGATCCACAGATTGGTGCTGGTCTGGCTTCAAAGAATACATCCCAGATAAGATAAATTAAACAAGCTAGGAGGAGGACCTTACTTTAAAAAATATATTTATTTTAAATAAGTTTCCCTAACAAATGAAAGCTCTCCCTAATGTGACAAAATAGATATCTTACTGATTTAATATCCAGTATGTTGCATTAATCAGTTTATGGATTACTTACGGCTCTAACAATTAATTCCATACTGGTATGTGACATATGAGTTGTATCAAAATATTGAACATGTTTAATACATCTGTAGATTTTAATTTTCCAAAATAATGATCCAATCTCAGAAATGAAGATTGCGTTCAGAGCAACCAACCATGCTAAAATGTAGACAGAGCTCTTTTTCCTCCTGTAAGTGACAACATTCAAATCTCATTTATTTTTTCAAATGAAGAGTTATCATACTTAGTCAAATGCAGTACATACAGATCATGACAGTGACTTTATAGAAGGGTTCCACTTCTCCAAAAGAAGGATCCCATTGAAATACTAGAATGTTCTAGGATACAAAGTAGGGCTTACAATAGTGTACTTACTAAGTATAGAAACTGAAGTACAAGCTGAAATCCCCAGTGACAGTGATCTTGTAATTAGGCCAATCTTTAGTATTTTGGGGATAAGATCCTAAATTAATCTAAAGTGTAGGTCTATACAAAGTGAGTCTGTATACTGAAACACAAGGTCACATTATAATACCTTTTTTTCTACAAGACTGACATTTTTTGATGTGCTTGTTCAGATATTTTTATTCAATATTGGACACTTAGTAAACTCAAGATAAATAGCATGTGAACTTGAGTGATATTTATGAACAGAGCTGGCTTTAATTAGAGCAGGTCTACGGAGTGTAATGTGAAGGGTACACAGTGGTATGTCCTTTATTCAAAATATCTCTCTTGCTGGCCCTACCTTAAGGCAGGAAACTAATTTATTCTTAAGGCCTTGAAAGCTACGGTTAAATGACAAATGTTACTTCTGAAAAATCAAGCACTGCTTTCACATTAGAATTCACTTGTTTTGTAACTTTTTGATCACTACTATATGTCTTACTATAGACCCCCTTTCACTAAATTTACAGGGCTCCAAAAAAAAAAAAAATGCAATAAGTGATATTTATAAATTAAGCCAAAGTCATTTTCTCTTTGTTTAAGGACACACTTATAAATAATATCTATATTCAATATCTGCTTTATTTTCCAGAAAAATCACAAAATAATTCCATATTACTTTGAATTCAATAAACTATTTTGTTCCGTACAATCGTGAAGTGACTATTTAGACTAAATACATTGAAGTGATTAATAGTTTTTCTCATAAAGAAATGGTCAGATGATAAAAAAAAAAATTGTGTCTTCCATGGTAGGCAGAGCTACTGAAGAGCCCACGCCTTCACCAGGTTCACAATGAATGGCTGATGTGAACACTGTAGTTTTGCATTATAGAATATTACTCTAGATGAAAGGAAGAGTGGACTATAATCCTCTGGTTTTCTGCATAGACTTAAGCAAATGAGGCTTTAGCTACTTTTCTTCCCTTAAAATATGTGACCTTGTCAATAGGCAAATATTCCATGTATTTTTAATGAAATTATTTAATAAACAGAACATCATCAAAATTTATGTGGTTCCCTATAATGGGAAGAGTTTATTGTACTGTACTGTTGTGGGGAATATTTCATGGATAAAAAAGAAGAACACGGTGATTACATATTAGATGTTAGACAAGGCTGTGTTTAATTTTAATATGTTTAATTATATATCAGAATTGTTCTGAGATACTTTGTGTTCAGGGAAGTACCATTTTAGAGAGGGATAAGGTGAGATTTCTTAAGAATATTCCTTCGTATTAAGTTACAATTCTCATTTAAATGCTTCTTCCTTTTAAGATGTCCTTCCTACAATTTCAACCACCAAATGAGTTTTGTTCTTAGCCTAAGTAGGAAAATAAATAAAATGCTTCATGCATTTATTCATTCTTTCATCCAGATGGTATTTGTTGAATACCTGCCATATGCGAAATGCTGAGGACACTACAATGAACAAGGCCGTGTTTGCACTCAGAAGCTCTCAGTCGGATGCAGAGAGCCCAGACAACCAAAGACGACAATCCAGTGTGATAAGAACCATAATAGAGAAATGCACAATCTTGGCTTTTCTAACCACCCACAGAGAGGGGATGGTGAAACTGGAGTGATGCTAGATACATTTCTAGGAAGGCTTCCAAGAGTAACTGAAGCATGAGTAGTCTTGAAGAATAAAGAAAAGATCATCAGGGTAGAGGAAAGAAGTTCTAAATACAGGAGGAATCAGTACATTTAAAAAACAGAATCATTAAAAAAGTAAAAAACAAACCAAAAAACACAATCTATCTAGGGAACTAAAGTAGTTAAGGATGGCTGAATGTGAGCTGCTTTAAGGGAACATGGGTAGATGCATGATGAAAGGCATGGTATAGACCATGTAATGAAGGGGCTTATAGATTATACCAAGGACTTTAATTACCACCTAAAAGGCCATGAGCAACCACTTGAACAGAAAGGATGGGATTTGGATTTTAGAACGCTTATCTTAGCATTAGAGTGGTGGAAAATGGTGAGGTGGCCACATTGGAGACAGAATTATTAGTCAGAAAACTTTAATGGATGGTGAGGTTCTGATCTAGGGCAGTAAGCGTGGGTATCTTGAAAAGGAGACATCATAGCTGTGATGATTAGATGTCAAACAGGACCTTCTTCCTAACTGATGTGGAAGCAAGCAGGGTAGAAAAGTTTTCTCAGATGTAGCCTTTTTTTTTTTACTTTGACTTTTTACTGGTGAAATTAAAATTATAATAGGAAAAATAGATTTGCTGAAAAGTGTAGACAAGATAGAGCTCAACTACATTGTTTATGTCAACTCCGAAATACCCTTAGGACATTGTGACCAATGCCTACTTCTGTAAAGGGAGAAAAACCTATGGAGCAAGAACAGACCATGGGGTTGAATTTCCTGTGTCGGAGTCCTAGATCTATTTACTAGCTAGGGAATACTTGAAGAAATACTCAACCTATGTAAGCCCCACATGTAAACTTTTTACAAGCATCAAATGAAGTATTTCATAGTAAATGTATACCAGGGCATGGCATATAATATACTCAACAGATTTTGCTGTGTTATTACCACTATAAAAATAGAAAGCATTTGAGTCTTAGGTTCAAGAGAAATAAGTGGACTACAGAAATGGATTTAAAGTTGTGGATTTGAGAGTCCTCAGCATGAGTGATTTTTCTTTTTCATCCAGTTATCTGCTGTTGCAGTCTTGCTACTACAGTCACTGCTTAACAAACTCAAAATGATTGGGCCTTCACATAAGCTGTGCATCACTTCTGGTCTTAGCTGGGCTCTTTTATATTTCTGTAATCAGCTGTGGGTTGCTGATTTGGTATGGGTTGTCTCATATGTTGGAAGGTTGGCCAGATGTTTACCAGTTTAGAATGGCCTCAGTTATTTTTCATGTGTGTCACAAATTTCCCCAGCAGATTGCAGTATGGTCTCATGGAGAAGCAGATGTACAAGAATAGACAAGCCCAATTATACATAAAAATACATATACATTCTTATCAAGCCTCATTGAATGATGGTTAATAACATCCCTTTGTTTAGGCTGTAAGAAGTCACTTGGTTGATCTCAGTCACTCTAAGAGGTGGCTACAATGTTAGAGGACAAAACGGCATAGATATGGAGTATGAGACATTGAAACTATTAATTCAATCAATCATTCTGTTTATTGACATAGAGCCATGAAGTCACACTGTGACCATAAAGTAAAACTAGATTTCTCCTTCTCATTAATTGGACTCTTTTTCTTAAAATTCCTTACTTGTAAATCTTTATTTTACATCACTGCTGTGTACCATATTCTGCAGCTGGACTGAATTGCATATAGTTTTCTTAACACTGGAAGATACTTTATACTCCTTAGACATACTCTTTCCTTCATGGACTACCTGGCAAACTCCTCCTACTTGCCCTTTCTCAGTCCACACATCCATCCATCTATCTATCTATCTATCTTTCTTTTTTTGCCTTTATTTATTTATTTTCTTTTAAATTAATTTTTAATTACCATATATTGATTATTATATGTGATATGTGAATCGCTGGGTTTACACACTTCATAGCACTCACCATAGCACATACCCTCCCCAATGTCCATAACCCAACCCCCCTCTCCCTACCCTACTCCCCCGAAGTGGACTCTTTCTATTCCATGATTTCTCTTCCCTCCCCCACAGCTGCTCTGTGTGAGTTGTTACCTTTTCATGTACTAGTAAGGAAGGTTTCTATATCAGATTTCTGAAGTGGAGCCACTTTAAGACTTCTTGTTTTAAAAGCAACACACATTGTTTTGATAAAAAATGATTACTATCCTTGAATAACTCATTCCACAAATGGTTTATTGAGCATTTTTAATCTTTTAGATCTTGTTTTGGATTCTAAGAATAGTGGTAAATAAGTTAGACCTGTTCCTTTATCTTATGAACTGACTTTCTGCTGGGGAAAACAGACAACAGGTAACCAAAAAACATAAGAGACTTTTGAACGTGGTATAACATAGGTAAAAGATAAGGCAGAAGACAGAATGAGTTTATCAAGAATGATTTAGAGTGGTAGGAACAATGGACAGGGTAGTTTGGAAGGTCTTTCCCAAAGACCTGTGTTTTGAGTTGAAACATCTGGGAAGAGATCTGTCATGTGAGATCTGGGGAGAGTATTCTAGGTGGAGGGAGTAAAAAGTACTGAAGTCCTGAGGTAGAAACAAGTGTAGTTCATGGGGATGTCAAGAAGATCAGACTGCTGAGGAAAGATGAATGAATTCAAGTTTAGAAGCAGTCAGACCCTTGGAGCTTTGCGTGCCATGGTAGCATTTGGTGTTCATTGCAGATATAAAGGGAAGCCAGTGGACAGTTTTAAGCAGGAGAGTGATATGCTATAATTTTCAAGCACTGAAGATAATTAGGACAGTTTATTGGCTATAATTAATGCCTCCTGGTCCAGAACCTTCATCTGCCTAGAGCATATGACCTCTGCAAATCAACTCTGTTGGTACAGTGTTTTTTTTCCAGTCACTTCCAGTTTAAAATTCAGTTTGTCCTGATAAACTGTTGAGACATATGAAGGTATCGTTGCAATCTTAGTTACTATACACAGTTTAATACTTTTTCTCCATCTCTTCCTCATCACAAAACTCCAAGGAGTTTGTATTTCACCTACCACCTAAAGAGTAAGAATTGTTCACATAGAACGTAGGGAGGTATGAGGAAATTGGAAAGTTTTCTGGTTGATGTGTAACCAGTTCACAACCAGCCTGGTCTCCTGATTTTATTCTGCATCCCCTAAGAACCCTCTCCACAGTTCCCTGCTGTTGGGAAGACCACACCCTTTCTTCAATTATTCATTCTCTGGCAATAGGTCTTTTCTTAATTTTCAGCCAATATGTCCCATTGGCTCCACTGAGGGTTTCTTGGTGGGTGGGGTGAAGGGAAAGGGATAGTGGAGGAGGAACTTGTAAACTTAACTATCCTCATGGCCTACTTTATCTTAATGAAAACGTAAGAGTTACTATAAAACAGCTGCTCCACAAGAAACTGAGTTAGCTTTAATGTTTTGCCTTCCTTTTATGCTTGTCTCCTATGGTTCAGCAGCTTATCCTGTGTTCAGTGATCTACAGTGGCAAATTAGCCCTAGTCGCTATATCTAGAACCATTCCCTGACCCCAATTCAAGAAAAAATATCTCATAGCGGGGAGAATATCTTCAAGGGAAGATAGATGTACAAACCACACCTCCCAGTGAAAAGGGTAACGCATCAAGGAAAACTATGGTGCTAACAATGTGACCCTCCCCCAGGGGGAAAGGCAAAAACTTCTAATGTTCTATAAAGACTATTCTTCTAGAAAAACCTTTTCCATCAAGAGGCTTTTAAACATCTCCCCCTGCTGGTAGGAGAGGACCAGTACTTTTTTTTTTTTTTCCCCCTGGTTTTATCAATGGACCCTAACTCCAGATAATATCTAAATTCAGTTTAGCCGTCTACATTTTTCACTGAAGACAAGGCTAGGAATTGTCGCAAGAGAGGAATATACAGACAAATACTCTAGGTATTGTTCCATTGCATATGATTTTTTTAAGTATAGCTTTTTATGCTATATAAAGAACAGATTGGGGTGCCTGGGTGGCTCAGGTTCTGTTCTCAGGGTCCTGGGATTGAGAACTCTGCATCAGGCTCCCTAACAGGGAGTCTGATTCTCCTCCCCCCTTCCCCCACCCCTAACCCTAGCTCTTACTTTACCCACTCTCTCAAATAAAATCTTTAAAAAGAACAGACTATGAAGTGGTGACATAGGTGGGTGAAGTTGATAAGGCACGTGTAGAAGCAAGAATACCTGTTAGGAGGCTATTATGGATAATTCAGTAAAAATAAATTGGATGAATCAAAACCATAAGGGGCACCTGGCTGGCTCAGTTGGTGGAGTGTGCAACTCTTGATCTTGGGGTTGTGGGTTCTAGCCCCACACTGGGTGTAGAAATTACTTAAAGATATAAAAGAAAATGCCGTGTTTTGTTTTCTTCTGTAGCGTGCCTAGCAGAGATACAGTCATTAGAGCATTTCTTCTATGTTGGCTTATCCCTTTTGAGGGAACATCTGACACTTATCTAAACTTTTTGACTGTATCTTGAGGGAGAACAAGGAACACTGTGCTGGAAAAAGTCACAGCATTTTAGAGGTATCTGGAATGTTAACTTCACTGCAGAGTCATACCATCTAGTAAGAACGTTAACAGGAAATGGTTTTAAGTAAAGCATTTCTCCATGGGCCTTTGAAATTTCTGACTAGGCATTTAATGGTTGAATTTTATTTTGGTTTAAATAGGATATAAAGTCTGAAAGAAAAATTGAATCTAGAATCGAAGATATAAATACATAAGCAATAGCTAGTTAAGCAACTTGAAATAGATACTTAGTAAACCTTAGTACTTTTTGAACAGTCTTTTAAAATTCAGTTGTGTTCTTTAGGACAGATTATATGGATATTTTAAAGACCATCTCTGTTGATTTTTTTCGTTATTAAAGAAAATATATCAAGATGAATGGATGGCTGTATTGTCTCTATTAACCTCCCAAAATATGCCATATAATTTTAAGAGGCAAAAATCTGAGGATAATAAAATAGGATAATAAATCTAAGAAAAATTAAAATTTTACCTTTATAAAAATGGGTAGAAGTGTGATTATTTTAACTTGAATGATGCATTATGTCAGTGTTCTAATAGTATTACCACCAGATTCACCTAACAGGGGTTTGGTGGTGAATTCAAATTTTTAGTATACATGTTCAGTGAGAAATGAATTTAAGGTCAAACTTCATTGGCAATGAATACTGGTATCTGTGCAGTTTCTCGCCATTTCTCTTTCTCTTTATCTTTCACTCTTAATTTCTTTCATCTCTCTCTCTTCTAAAAGCCCTGGCAGGGTCCCTTAGAAACAGAACTTTATTGGCCTGTTATGTATATTTTCATACTACATATAATTCAGCTTGACAAATTCTCTTTATTCTCCAATCTCCTCTCCATCGGTATCTTAGTCTCTTCTTTTTTTTTTTTTTAAAGATTTTATTTATTTATTTGACAGAGAGAAATCACAAGTAGACAGAGAGGCAGGCAGAGAGAGAGAGAGGAGGAAGCAGGCTCCCAGCTGAGCAGAGAGCCCGATGCGGGACTCGATCCCAGGACCCTGAGATCATGACCTGAGCCGAAGGCAGCGGCTTAACCCACTGAGCCACCCAGGTGCCCCTCTTAGTCTCTTCTTATAATGTAAAAATGCATAGCAAGTTAGAATGACACAAGTGTAAAGAGTAGGGCTGAGTGGTGTGATCTTAACTGAGCTGAATTAAGTTAGTACTGCAGAAATTTCCTTTGGTTAAAGCAGGGGTAGAGATCTTAGTGCTTTATGCACTGGACCCTTGCTTAGACTCTTTTGGGAGTCTGAGTCTCTAAGATTACACCTTTCCTGAGGTCACAAATGATACTGGAGGTAAAAGTGTGGCTGTCAGAATAATAATGTAGATTTATTCTTTGGGTGAGAAATTGTAATCCTTGAGGCATCTGGTTGGCTCTGTGGGTTAAGCCTCTGCTTTCAGCTCAGGTCATGATCTCAGGGTCCTGGGATCAAGCCCCTCATTGGGCTCTCTGCTCAGTGGGGAGCCTGCTTCCCTTTCTCTCTCTGCCTGCCTCTCTGCCTACTTGTGATCTCTCTCTCTCTCTCTCTCTGTGTCAAATAAATAAATAAGTAAATCTTAAAAAAGAAAGAAAGACTAGGGCATTAGAATGCAGCTGCATATCCAAGGAAAAATTAGAAAGTGACCATACATGCCTAGGGAAAGGTAGAAGCTCAGAAAAGTCCTAGGAAGAATAAGTTTACACCTTAGGCTGATTCTTGTCTCAGACAGCCTGTAACAAGACAGTAAAAACTGAAGAATGGGGAGAACATGATTTCCAGAGTTACCACATTATTAGACTCAAATATCCATTTTTCAATAAAATTCACAAGGCATACAAAGAAGTGCTCCAGGGGGTCCTGCAGGATGAAATGATTAAAGGACACTAGACAGTACGTCTATGTCCATACTACTCAGAACCATATGAAGAAGTGTCTCTATAAAGGTAAATATATGGACAGCTATAAAAGCTAGAATCGTAACAATGAATTTTAACTCTACTTCTTGTTTTCTACATGATTTAAGATAATAATACATCTTAAAACAGCCTAAAAGCTATTATCATTGTAACTTGAGTTTGTAGCTCTACATTTTATTCTCTACATAATTTAAGAGACTTTTAAAAAGAATTATTAGCTTCCGTTTTAGGACATGGACTGTGTAAGATGTAATTTTGTGACAACAACAACCAAAAGATGTGTGGAAAGAACTATGAAAAGAGCAGTTTATGTATGTTACTCAAGTTAAGCTGGCATAAATTCAAATTTGAGTATTATAATTTTAGGATATTAAATGTAATCTCCATGGTAACTACAAAGAGAATTGCTAGATAATATATACAAAAGGACACAAGAAAGGAATTTAAACATTACAATGTTAAAAAGAAAAAAATCCACTACACCCAAAAGATAGTAATGCAAGAAATAAAAGCTTTAAGGCATATGGAAAACAACTAACAAAATGACAGAAGTTAGTTCTTCTTTATTAGTAATTACATTTTTGTTGAATTAAGATTAACATACAGTGTTACAGTAGTTTTATGTGTACATCAGTAATTAAATGTAAATATTAAAATCTCCAAATCAAAATACAAATATTTACAGAACAGATAAAGAAGGTTCAACAATATGGTATTCACAATCGATGTTAGAGCCAAAGACACAAACAGATTAAAACTGACTCAATGGCAAAGATAGTCCATGCAAATAGTAACCAGAAGAAATCAGGGGTGGCTATTCTAATACCAGACAAGATAGGCTTTGAGATAAAAGAAAAAAAATGTTAGGCGAGAAGGTCATTGTATAAATACATTTCAATGCAAGAAGATAAAACATTTATGTACCTAATAATGACCACCAAATATATGTAGCAAAAACAGAATTGAAAGAGAAACACAGTTCTATAGCAGTAATAGGAGACTTCAGTACTTCATACTCAGTAATGGATAGAACCACCAGAAAGGAGATAAGGAAATAGAGGACTTAACAATAAACCAACTAGGTCTAACAAAGAAAAACATTCTGTCCAACAGCAGCATATATGCTCCTTTCAGGTGCACAAGGGACATTTTTCAGGAAAGAACATGTATTAAACCACAAATTAAATCCCAGTAGATTATAAAAGACATTACACAAAATATCTTCTCTGACCACAATGGCTGCAGTTTAGAAATCACTAACTGAAATAAAACTAAACTTTGCAAATGTGTGGAAATTAAATATACTCTTAACCCACTAATGCTTTAAAGAAATCACCACTGAAGTTAAAAAGTACACACAGATAAAAAAATGGAATCATAATGTGCCAAAACATGGGATGCATAGGAGTGTTAAGGGGAAAATTAATCACTATAAATGTTTACATTTAAAAAAAAAAGAAACAACCTAACTTTACATAATAAGCAACTAGAAAAAAAACCCAACTAAACCTAAAGCTGGGAAAAAGAAGACAATAATAAAGATTAGAGCAGAGATAAAGAATACAAAAAAGGAAAGACAAATCAAAAGTTGGTTCTTGGAAAAGATTAGCAAAATAGACAAAAATATAGCTTGATTCTTAAAGACTTTTTAAAGATTTAAAAAAGACATTAGTAAAAAAAGAAAGAATGGAAATATTACTGACTCTAAAGAAATAAAATTTTGAGTCTATGGATAATTGGATGACTTGGATGAAGAAGACAAATTCCTGGAAATACAGAACTTATCAAGAGTAAATCATGAAGAAGTAGGAAATGTGAATAGACCAATAAGTAGTAAAGATACTGAATCAGTAATCAAAAATCTCCCAGCAAAGAAAACCCTGGACCTGACGGATTCATTGGTGAAGTCTACCAAACATTTAAGAAGAATTACCATGATTCTTCACAAACTTTTCCAAAAAATTGAGAAGGAAATAATTCTTAAACTCACTCTGTGAGACCAGCATTACTGTGATACCAAAGACAAGCAAAGACATTATAGGAAAAGAAAACTACAGATAAATATTCCTCATGAATATTGATGCAAAAATCCTCAAAAAATACTAGCAAACTGAATTGAGCAGCTTGTAAGAGAATTGTGCACTATGACCAAATAGCATGTATTCCTGGTTTGAAAAGATAATTTAATACATGAAAATCAATGTAGAATGAAGGGAGGAGGGAAACACATGGTCACCTTAACTGATGTACAAGAATTATCTGAAAAAATTCAGCATGATATGACTGACTAGAAATAGGAGGAAATGCCCCAGGATGATAAGAGCCATATATGGAACACCCACAGCAAATATACTCAATGAGAAAAGACAGAAAAGTTTTCCTCCAAGGTCAGAATACCCACTTTAACTAGTGGTATTAAACCTAACATTTGAGGTTCTAGTCAGAACAATTAGGCAAGAAAAATAAAAGGTATCCAAACTAAAAAGGAATGAAAAAAAATTTCTTTTAATAGATGACAAGATCTTCTATGTAGAAAACCTTAAAATTCCCAACACACACACACACACACACACACACACACACACCCCTGTTAGAACTAATAATTCGGCAAAGTAGCTGATTACAAAATCAACCCACAAGTCAGTTGCATTTCTGTGTACTAATAATAACCTGACAAAATTGCAAAAAAATATACAACTTACAATAGCAACAACAATAGCATCAAAAGAATAAAATAATAAGAAATTAACCAAGTAGGTGAAAGACTTTTACACTGAAAACTATAAAACATCGCTGAGTGAAATGAAGACATAAATAAAAACCTATTCCATGTTAATAGATTAGAAGACTTAAAATTATTCAGATATCAAAACTACCCAAACTGATCTACAGATTCAATGCAGTCCCTCTAAAAAGTTGATTTCAGTTTTTTTTTTTTTGCAGAAACAGAGAAACCCACCCTAAAATACATATGGAATCTGAAGAGCTTCTATAACCATTTTGAAGGAAAAGAACAAAAAACAAATTTAAAAAAAGCCATCAAACAAAAACAAAACAAACTAAGAAAAATAATAAGTGTGAGGGAACTCACACTTAACTGATTTCAAAACTTACTACAAAGCTATAGTAATCAAAACAGGGTGATAACTGGCGTAAAAAAATACCCGTGAACTAGTGAAGAATAGAGAGTTTAGAAATAAACCATTTCATATGTAGCCAAATAATTTTTGACAAGTATGCCATGATCATTTGATGGGAAAAGGGCAGTCTTTTCAACAAATGGTACTGTCAAAACTGGATACTGAAGAATGAAATTGTATTGTTAATAAAAACCATATAAAAAATTCTGTTAAAATGGATCAAAGATTTAGGTGTAAGTGTTAAAACTATAAACTCAGAAGAAAACATAGGGCAAAAATTTCATAGCAATTAAATAAAACCTTATTAAAAAAAAAAGGGCGCTTGGGTGGCTCAGTGGGTTAAGCCTCTGCTTTTGGCTCAGGTCATGATCTCAGGGTCCTTGGATCAAGTCCCGCATTAGGCTTTCTGCTCAGCAGGGAGTCTGCTTCTCTTTCTCTCTCTCTCTATCTCTATCTGCCGGCCTCTCTGCGTACTTGTGATCTCTCTCGGTCAAATAAATAAAACCTTAAAAAATTTTTTTTTCATAGTATTGAATTTCTTGGATATGGAACCAAAGGCACAAGTCACAGAAAAATAGGTGAGTTATACTCATAAAAATTAAAAACTGTCTCAAAAGATAATATCAAGAAAATAAAAGCTAACCTACAGAATGATAAAAAATATTTGCAAATCATATATAGAAGGGGTTAATATCCAAAATAGAGAACCGGATCTCAAGAACAATAAAATAGCCATATTAAAAAATGGACTAAGAACTTGAACAGCTTTTTTCCCCCAAAGATCTAAAAATGGCCAATAAACACATGAAAAGATGTTCAATATCAGTGATCATTAGGAAAATGCAAATCAAGAGTATAATGAGATGCTATCTCATGTTCATTAAAGTGGCTACTATCAAAAGAAGAGAAAATATCAAGTGTTGGTGACAATGTGGAGAATTGGAACCTTTGTGCACTATTGGTGGGAATGTAAAATGGTGCAGTTGCTGAGGGAAACAGTGTGTGGTTCCTCAAAAAGTTAAACATAGAATTGCCATATGATCCAGCAATTACACTTCTGGGTATATAACCAAAATAATTTACAGTAGAGTCTCAAAGATATTCATACACTTACATTCATAGCAGCATTATGCAAAGTGGCTAAAATGTAGAAGCAATCCAAGTGTCCATCTGCGAATAGATAAATGAAATATGGCACATACATAAAATGATATTATTCAGGGTTAAAAAAGGAAGGAAATTCTAACATATGCTAAAGCATGTGAGGACACGATGCAAGCAAAATAAGCAAGTTACAAAAAGACAAATACTGTGTGATTCTGTGCAGGTGAGGCATTTTGAGGAGTCAGAATTACAGAGATGTTAGAATGATGATTTCCAGGGGATGGGGCAAGAAGAGCAAGGGAGTTATAATTTAATAGGTAAAGAATTTGCTTTGCGAGATGAAAAAGTTATGAAGATAGATGGTGGTGATAGTTGTACAAACTTATACATTTAATATTAGTTAACTGTACACTTAAAATGCTTAAGGTACTAATTTTATCTTAGAGTATTTTACCACAATAAAAACTAGAAAAATACAAATTAGTCTTTGAATTAGTGCTTAGTAACCAGTTTTTTTCACTTAAGCTCAATAAATCACTGCATTATCATTTTTATGTAAACAGTGCTTTTCCTGCTCATCATAAGACACAACTGGTAAAAGCATAGAAATGATTCAGAAATGAATGAAAGAAAAAAAACGTAGATTGAAAATTATATAAGGATATAAAAACATTACAAAAGAGATGGTATTTGGAAATACTCAATCAAAATTACTTTGTGAAAAATAGATGGCTAGAAATCTTATTTCTGGAGGAAAAAAATTGCTCAATTTGATTTTGCCTTAGTTTTATCCTTTTGGTACTACCAAGGATATAATTCTAAAAGGTGTACTTAGGAGCAGGTAAAAATGACTAACTTTACCTTCCAAATTTTGCTTAAGACAAGCTTATCTGCTAAAAAGAAAAGTTTATCTGCCTAAAGAACTAAAAAAAAATTCATAGATTTTATAGATTGGCTAACTCATTTCAAACCAATTCTGTATAAAAATATTTTTTGATTTCAAACTTCCTACTTCCCATGCCATTAAAAATGGGTGAAAAGAAACTTAGAGGCTTGTACTCATTGCTAGTACTTGCCATTACTTTGCATGATTCACAAATTGATTTTCTGACTTTATATCTGTGAGAGACAGTGGGCCTTTTTAACACTATAATTTTTCATAAGCTGATGAGTACGGAGATGATGAATGAGGCTTCATCCCAGAGTCTCCTCCAACTGGACTCTTTAAAAGAAGGTTGTTGTTTTGAAGTTATCTTTATTTTAATTTTATTTTACTTCCCATTGCTTCACGGAGCTTTCTGGAAATTACATTATTTCCTTATCAGTTATTAAACCCTACAGATTACTTTTGTTCCCTTCAAGTTTAGAGGTTATTTTTAGTACATGGAGTTGAAGAATGAGACATATGGGTACTTGTGCTAGCCCACATCTGATGATAAGACCGGCCGGTAGTATTAACTTCTGGTTGTGGCTACAAATTATTGTTTGGAAAGAAGTTCTAAATATGTATGAGAAGAGGCAGAGATGATATCCTCAAAAAGAAGGCAAGCATAGAGGAGAGAACTACTCCATCCCCAGGGTGTAGCATCCTGCAGGCATTTAACTTGGCAACAAAAGTCAAGTTTTCAGAGGGTTGAAATGTAACCATATGTGTCTTTAGTGTTTTTCTTGTCTACAGCTTCTTCCATTTATTGAAGGTGATTCCATCTGACACTCTTACATATCCATAGCTCATAAATTCTTTCTATTTTCCCTAGTGGTGTCTACTCTCAGAAAACTATAGGTTCCCTGGTTCTTTGCTTAGAGGTGCTTTCTTTTGACAGGAGATGAAGGCAATATAGGAAATATAAGGGTAGGTTGATTGCATTTATTCCTCCCTTTTACAAATATTGACACGAGATATATGTAAGGATGCAGGACATGAGAAAACTCCCTTATCTGTCTGTCCATCCATGCTTCCATCATCCATTCATTCAATTTAACTATGCTGTCTTATTCTCTCTCTTTTCTACCCTCCCCTTTCTCTGTGTGTATATGTTTATATATGTGTGTATATACACACACACACACACACACATATACATATAGATAAATATATATATACACATATGTATACGTGTGAGTGTATATATATATTCATCGATTCCTTTTTGGAAGGTATAGCCTACATACCATAAAATTAATTTTTTAGTATAAAATTCTGAGTTTTGACAGTTGTGTAACTACCACGACAATCAAGAGAAAACAGCCTTGTCACACAATATTTCTCTTGTACTCTGTTCTATTTAACCACTGCCCCTAACCCTTGCCACGGACAACCACTGATAGGTTTTCTCTTTCCTTAATTTTGTTTTTTTCTATATAGCCTTTGGGATCTGATGATTTTTACTATCATAGTGTGTTTCAGTTTCATCCATTTTGAGATGGGTATTAGTGGTTTCTTTTTATCACTGAATAATATATGTTGATACACTACTGTTTTTATATTTGTTCCTTTATTAAAGGATATTTGGGCTCTTCCTAGTTTCTGGTGATCATATATAAGCAAAGTCACTACAGACATTCACAAAAAAGTTTATGTATGAGGGTAAACTTCCATATTTCCTGGGTAAGAACTTAGGAATAGGATTCTTCCTCACTTTAAATTAATGCTGTGGTTTTATATATTTCATGGTTGTATCTCAACTGTGTTTAGGCAAAACCTCATTAGATCTGAATATACTGATAAAATTGAGGTTCTGGACTTAAAAGGTCAAACCCTGGGATAAAATCTACTTGGTTAAGGGATATTGTCCTTACATATACACTTTCTTATTCTACTTATCAATACATCTTTCAGAACAGCTTTATTGAGATATAATTCACATACCACAAAATTTCTCTTTTAAAGTGCACAATTTATGGGTCATTTTGTGTATTCATGGAATTCTGCATCATTGCAACAATCTCATTTTAGAACTTTTTTAAAAGTTTTTTTTTTTGTTTGTTTGTTTTGACAGACAGCGAGAGAGGGAACACAAGCGGGGAAGAGGGAGAAGCAGACTCCCTATGGAGCAGGGAGCCTGATGTGGGGCTTGATCCCAGGCTCCTGGGATCATGACCTGAGCCAAAGGTAGATGCTTAATAACTGAACTACGCAGGCACCCCTAGAACATTTTCATGACCCTAAAAGGAACCACACATTCACTACCTGCCTGTTCTTGTGCCAAACACTTACCATTTCCTCCTCCTCCAGTGCCAGAAAACCACTAATCTACTTTGCATCTCTAAGGATTCACCTATTTGGGGCACTCCCTGTAAATAGATTCCTACAACATGTAATGTTCTGTGACTGACCTCACACTTACCATGCTTTCAAGGTTCATCCTCTTTATAATATATATTAATACTTCATTTCTTTTTATTACAAAATATATATTAATACTTCATTTCTTTTTATTACAAAATATATATTAATACTTCATTTCTTTTTATTACAAAATATATATTAATACTTCATTTCTTTTTATTACAAAATAATATGGAGGTTACATTTTATCTGTTTATCAATTGAACATTTGTTTTGTTCCCCTCACCATTATGAATAATGCTGTTATGAACATTTGTGTATAAGTTTTTGTGTAGATGTATGCTTAGGAGTGTAATTGCTAGATCATATGGTAACATTAACACTTTGAGATAGTTCAAAATGTTTTCCAAAATGGCTGTAGTATTTCACATTTCCACTGGCAAAGAGGATTCCAATTTCTCTACATTTTCACCGACATTTGTTATTGTCATTTTTATTTTGGACATCCTAGTAGATGTGAATGGTATGTCTTTATGGTTTTGATGTGCATTTCCTTTAGAATGATTTTGAATGATAAGGACTTCGAACCTCTTTTCATGTAATTACTGACTACTCGTATATCTTTTGTGGAGAAATATCTATTCAAATCCTTTGCTCCCTTTTTGAATTGAGTTATTTGTCTTTTTACTATAGAGTTGTAAAATTTCATTATACATTCAGAGTACAAGTCTTCATCAATATAAGATCAGAAAATATTTTCTACCATTTCTTCCCTGTTTCATTTATTTTTACTCTAAACTTTATAATTCTCCCTTATGCTTTCTCTGGGTTTAAGTCTGCTCTTCCTTTTCTAGTTTCTTAATATGGAAGGTTGGGTAATTGATTTAATTCTTTTCTAATATAGGCACTTACAGCTATAAATTTTACTCTAAGCCTTGACTTAGCTGTCTACCATATATTTTGGTATGCTGTATTTTGTTTTCACTCCTTACAAAGCATTTTCTAATTTACCTTCCTTGCATATTCTTTAATCCATATGTCATTTACAGATTTCCCAACTCTTTCTGTATTTTATTTCTAATTTAATTTCATGGTGATTGAACAAAATAATATGTGTGATTTAAATCATTCTAAATTTATGGAGTTGTCTTTTGTGGCCTAACAGATGGTTTGTCCTGGGAGATATTTTGTACGGACATGGGAAGTATGTGTATTCTGTTGATTGGAATGTTACATACATGTTTGGACTAGTTGGTTTATGGTACTGTTCAACTCTTCAATTTCCTTGATGTTCTTTCTTACTGATCTATCTGCAAATGGGCTATTGACATCTTCCACTGTTAAATTATCTATTTTCTTTTTAATTTTCCTGGCTTTTACTTCATGTTCTTTGCTGTTTTGTTGGTAGGTGTATACATATTTATAATTATTATATCTAACTTATGGATTGATCCTATATTAATTATAAAATGTTCTTCTTTGTCCTTAATTTTTGTCTGATATTAGAATATTAGAATAACCACTATTTCTTTGTTTGTATCATGTATCTGTATCCATGCTTTTATTTACAACGTTTTTCTTTGCATGTGAAGTTTGCCAGCTAAATGAAACATATATTTGTGTCATGTTTTTATCCATTCTGACAATCTCTGGTTTTGATTAAAGATTCTTAAAAATCCATTTATTAAAAATAAAAATTTATTTTTATTTAAAATCTGTAAAATCTTTTCAGATCTATCAGAAGGTGATAATGAGTAATACGGTGCTGAGTGTTGAAGAGGATGTGGAGCAACTGGAACTCTACATTGCTAGGGAGAATATAAATGCTGAATAGTTGGGATGTTTTTGATAATATAGTTTCTTAGATAGTTAAGCATGTACATACTATAGTACTGAGCAGTCCCACTCTTGGGTATCTAGAGAACTGAAATTTTATGTTTACATAAAGCCTGTACACATGTTTGTAGTACTGTTCATAATTGCCAAGAACTGTTAACAGCCCAAATGTCATTTAATTAATAAATGGATAAAGAGACTAGAGTACATCTGTGAATGTACATCATAGGAATACTCTGCCTGCAATAAAAAGAAATGATTGATAAATGCAACAACTTCGATGAATTTAAACACATTGTATTGAAAGGTTACATACTGCATGAGGCTAGTTACAGGAAGTTCTTGAAAAACTATAGGGACTGAAGAACAAATCCATGGTTGCCAGGAATAATGTGAGGAAGAGGGTGACTATAAAGCAGTAGCAGAAGAGTTTTAGGATGAATACTTACTTCTATAAGCATACCTGAATCTACATATGCTTAAAATTCAATGAACTATATACTCCCCCCTCCCCCAAATCCACTTTTAATGTAATTAATAATATAGGTTTTATGTCTGCCAGTTCGGTCTTCCTTATCTATATAATTTTATCTTTTTTCCCATATTCTACTTTATTATTACTTTTTTTGTGTTAGGTCAATATTTTTGTAATGTACATTTAATTCCCTTGTTTCTTTAAAAAATATTTTCAGTTTTAGTAGTCACCCTAGGGATTGAAATTAACATCTTAAGACAAGCGAATTTGAATTATACCAACTTAATTACTAAATTGTACAGAAACTTTGCTGTAATATAGCTCTATTCTCTCTTCTCCTTTGAGCTATTGTCATACAAATTGCATGTTTAAACATCTTAAGCCTCTCAATAGAGACTTAAAATTATTGCTTCATGCTGTTACGTTTCAAATCAGATAGAGGAAAAAATGAGTTATAAAAAGTGCATATTGTCTTTTGTATTTTTCTATGGAGTTCTCTTTAGTTATGCTCTTTAGTCTTTACATGGATTCTAGTTATTGTCTACTGTCCTTTTCTTTTATACCCCCTTTATTTCTTACAAGTGAGTTTGCTAGAATCAGATTTTTTTAAAATTTAAGAATGTCTGGTTTTAAGTAGGTTACAGAGTAAAAAACAATTATGCTGACATACTTTTCTTTCAGTCTTTTCAATATGTCGTTCCACTACTCTCTGGCTCTCCTGGGTTTCTGATGAGAAGTTAGTAATTAACTTTTTTAATGATTTTATTTATTCATTTGAGAGAGAGAGAACATGCACAAGCAGGGGGAGAGGGAGAAGCAGACTCTCTACTGAGCTGGGAGCCAGAAGGCAGATGCTTAACAACTGAGCCACCCAGGCACCCCATTAGTTACTAATCTTACTGAGAATCTTTTATATGCAATCTCCTGTTTTTCTTTTGCTACTTTTTAGATTCCATCTTTGTTTTTATTTTTGACAGTTTGGCTATGTGGTGCCTAGATTTGATTGTCCTTGAGTTTATCTTATCAAGAAGCCATTGAGCTTCTATTCATTTAGAATGAAATTTAGCAAGTTTTCAACCATTTCTTCAGATCTTCTTTCTACTCTTTTTATCTCTCCTGGGATTCTCATGAGTATTGTGTACATTTGATAATAACTTATTGATCAGTGGACTCTATTTTTCTTAATTGTTTTTCTTAGTTACCTCTGACAGAATATTCTCAAGTTTGCTGATTCCTTTTTTGCCAGTTCAGATTTACTGTTAACTTACTGATTTTTTAAATTTTTATTTCAGTTGTTTTTCTTCTCAACTATAGAATTTCTACTTAGTTCTTTTTTTACAATTTTTATCTCTTTGTTGATATTCGCTATTTGGTAAAGCATTATTCTCATCTTCTTTAATTCTTCGGATATGTTTTTCTTCAGTTTTTAAAATAGATTTGTAGGGGTACCTGGGTGGCTCAGTGGGTTAAATCCTTTGCCTTCAGCTCAGGTCATGATCCCAGGATCCTGGGATCAAGCCCCACATCGGGCTCTCTGCTCAGCCGGGAGACTGCTTCCTCCTCTCTCTCTGCCTGCCTCTCTGCCTACTTGTGATCTCTCTCTCTGTCAAATAAATAAATAAAATCTTTATAAAAAATAAAAATAAAATATATTTGTAATGTTACAAAATCTTTTTCTAGTCCACATCTGGGTTTCCTCAGGAACACCTTCTGTTGACTACTTTATTTCTTATGAATAGCATATTACCATTTCTTTGCATGTCTCAAAAATTTTTAGAACTGGGTATGTTAAATAATATACCAACTCTGAAAATCAGATTTCCTCTCACTTGCCTCCACCCCACCTCTTCAGGTTTTGTTATTGTTCTTGTTGCTTCTTTTTGTCTGTTAGGTAACTCCACTGATATTTTTGTGCTAATTCTGTAAAATGTGTGTGTGTGTGTGTGTGTGTATGACACACTTTTTTTTTTTTTTAAATCATGTTTGGCCACTGAAGTCTCTGCTCAGTTAGCTTAGTAATCAGTCAATGATTGGGAATAGATTTCTATAAATGCTTGAGCCATCCTTTGCTAAGGGGGTCTGTATGTGTTGGCACATGTCTTCACTGCTCTTAGAATTCTTTCTTAGCTTCACATTCTGCTTATACAAAGCATCAAAATCAATGAGAGGGGAGACTGGGCCTTCTCATTTCTTTTCTGATCATATTCACAGCCCTGAACGTATGTGTGATTTTTCTGAATTTTCAGGAATTTGTCAGAGCTTTATAAAATTTCCTATGAACATCTAATTCTGTCATTTTATTCTTTTTTCTTTTATTCTCTTCCTCCCCCTCCCCTCCCCTCCCTTCCCCTCTACTCCTCACTAGCTATTATTTACTCCAACTGCTATTACTGCTTTAGGTAGCTGCATTAGAAACAATTGCTGCTCATTTGTTTTTTCTCCACATATAGCCTTAGGATGGAAATTTTCCTTCTAAGCAAGCTTTTGAGAAATAATAACAAAACACTGTGAATGGCTTTTGCTTTTGTTTTTTCTCCCCAGGGAGCTACCATATAGTGACTATTTTTTGGGATGGGACTTTTTGGACTACTCCAAACGGCCTTCTCTAATGGCTGCTGGGCTGCTGGTTTCACAACTTGTATATTGTGAGGTTGCTGGTGTTTAAGTTGACTGTGATTTGGTGACCATGGTATGGGAGAGGGTAAGTTAAAATGCCACAGAGTGTTCATTCTTAGAATCAGCCTTTTATTTCTTGAATAAATGTTTCTGCACTATTGCCTTAGGTTCATTTCTAGAGTTTTGATAAAGCTGATTTTCACCAATTTTTCCAGGATTCTTTTTGCTTCTATAAAGGAATGAATTTTGAGGTCTTAATCTATCATTCTGGAAGTGTATCTACTCTTGTGAATATATTTTTGAGTTTTAATTTTTTTCATCTATATTCCTAAGGCTTGTAACTTTATTTTAGTGTTGAATGTTTGGTATTGATATTTGATGTAATGCTGGTCTCATGATATCTACTGGCAAATACTCTTTTTCTATCTTCTATCTTTTGTGTAGGATAGGTGTTGTTTTCTCAATGGCTTGATTGAATTCAGCAGGGAAGCCATCTGGGCCTGTAGTTTGTGGGAAGGTTTTAAATTTTAGATTCAAGTTCTTTAATGTGCATACACACACACACACACACACACACACACACACACACACATTTGGCTATTGAGATTTTTCTCTTTTTGTGTCAGTTTTTAGAATTTGCATATCAAGAAATTTATCTCCTCCATGTTAGCTGTTCCACTTTTTGCATAATTTTTTAAATAAATTTTTTAAATTTTTAAATAAACATATGATGTATTATTAGCCCCAGGGGTACATTTTCTTTGAATTGCCAGGTTTACATTTCACAGCACTCACTATAGCACATACCTTCCCCAATGTCCATAACCCAACCACCCTGTCCCTACCCCTCTCCCTGCAGCAACCCTCTGTTTTGTGAGATTAAGAGTTTCTTATGGTTTGTCTCCCTCCCAGTCCCATCTTGTTTCATTTATTTCTTTCCTACCCCACAAACCTCCCGCGTTGCCTCTCAACTTCCTCATATCCGGGAGATCATATGATAATTGTCTTTCTCTGATTGACTTATTTCACAGTATAATACCCTCTAGTTCCATCCATGTCATCACAAATGGCAAGATTTCATTTATTTTGATGGCTGCATAGTATTCCATTGTATATACCACATCTTCTTTATCCATTCATCTGTTGATGGACATCTAGGTTCTTTCCATAGTTTCGCTATTGTGAACATTGCTGCTATAAACATTCGGGTGCACGTGCCCCTTTGGATCCTTACATTTGTAACTTTAGGGTAAATACCCAGTAGTGTGATTGCTGGGTCTTAGGGTAGATCTATTTTCAACATTTTGAGGAAACTCCATGCTGTTTTCCAGAGTGGCTGCACCAGCTTGCATTCCCACCAACAGTGTAGAAGGGTTCCCCTTTCTCCTCATCCTCGCCAGCATCTGTCATTCCCTGACTTGTTAATTTTAGCCATTCTGAGTGGTGTGAGATGGTATCTCATTGTGGTTTGATTTGTATTTCCCTGATGGCATAAAGTTTTTAATATACGTTTTACCCTTTGATGTCTGTGGATTTTCTATTAATGTAGATTTTTCAAGTCTTATTGTTATACATTTTTCTCTGATCAATCTAGCTAGAGGCTTACCAATTTTATATGGGTTTATAAGCCAGTCTGATCAGTTTCTCTATCACATCTCTTTTTTAATTCCTTTGTGCTGTTAGAGGTATTTCTGGACTCTATATTGTACTGATAAGTCTGTGCTTATACCAGTATCATAGTAGTATAACTTTATAATAAATTTTGAAGTTGGGAAATGGAAAGTTTCCAACTCTGTTCTTCCATTTTCAAAATTGTGTTGACTATTCTGGGTCACTCACATTTGCATATACATTTTATGATTAGTTTCCCAATTTCTGCAAAAATACCTGCTGGGATTCTGATTCATAGGATCTACAGATAACTTTAGGAAGAATTGTCACCATCAAAGACCTCATTACAGAGAGTGCAGAACTTCATTTAATTTGATTTGAGCAGTTATTGTGTGGGTGTACATAGAGGAGGTGACCTATAAAATCTTAGATAAAGTGCTTAAAGTTCAGTGGTGTTGATTTTTATCAGTTCTTTAAGAGGAGGGTTGGTAGAGGTAGTAAGAGAGTAGAAAGGTTAGAATTCTATACATAGAGGATAGGAGCAGAGGATAAAACATAGGAGGGGAAAAGGCACAGAAATACCAGTTTGAGGGCCTCAAAATACCAAGTGCGATAATAGGGCTAAGTTGTTTCTGGGGAGGAATGCAGTTTAGCATGGATAGTATGTAATTGCATAGGAAATGTGTGTAGTGCAGAAGTAGGCACATGAGATATAAGGGTCGGAGGGATTTAACTTCACTGGTTCTTACAGTTTGAGCAAGATATCTTGAATTTTGAGGAAGATACATGTACAAATGGATACTGAGGATGAGTGTATGTCTTATGGAGCTAGTGTTATGCTATGTCAGCATTCTTCAGTTTTGTGGCCAAGAAGCCAGGAATTAATGGTGGGATGGGGTTTTTTTGTTTTTGTGGGGAGAACATTTAAGATCTACTTTCAAGTATACAATATGTAAAGTTTTTTCCGGCGAGATAAACACAACACCAGGCAAGTGGGTGCAAGGCAAGATTTATTAAAAACGCTCTCCGGCGAAGTTTCAGGGCTCAGGAGAAGGGGAGCCAGGAAAGTTGTGCCGGGAGGAGGTGGGCACCCTCGGGTGAGGTTCTGCGACTCTGGAAAGCAGAGTGGTGGAAGTCGCGCCCAAGGCAGGGAGGAGGGGGCTTTTAAGGGGTCTCGGAGGAAGCTCAGGGGTCTTTTGGAAGTTTCCCTTATTTGGATATCCCGCCTGCTCATCGGGATCCCATTGGTCCACGGGAGCCCAGGGCGGGGGTCTCAGATTCCTGCTTGGGCCTTTGTTCTCTTGTCCGAGCTCAGGTCTTGTGGCGGGAAATTTCGCCATCTTTAGTAGCCCTTCCTGCCAGCCCAACACAATACACTGGGGTGTGTGTGTGTGTGTTTAAAGATTTTATTTATTTATTTGACTGCTGCTGCCCCTTGGAACAATTTGTTACTTAAACTGTAACCCCTGGAGGATTTTACTAGTTGCCAAGCACATTTAGATATGGCCTTAAAAAATACATAGACTGACAACAGGTCTTTGGGGAGAAGGACGATGTACGACCGTGAAGTTGGGCAGCTGGGGATGCCTGGCTCGCTCAGGGCAGAACGCCGCCCCTTCACAGAAGCTGGGCAGCCCTGAACGCCTGGCTGCCCGGGGCAGAATGCGGCCTGCTTCAGGGAAGCTGAGTGCCCGGGAATGCCCGGGCTTCCCTTTTTCCTTGTCGCTCCTTTCTCTTCCCAGAAGTGCCCATTGTTAGTTAGATGAGTCCTTTGAATGTGCTTGGTTAACTATAAACCTTACCCTCCTCCTTGCTTGCCTGCAAGACGTGACTAACGTTTGACCTTCATCAATCCTTCTGTTGACTATTGTTTTTTTTTTTTTTTTTTTTTTTTTTTTTTTTTTTCAGAAACAACAAGGGTTTAATATGCTACCATCCCACAGCACAGTGTAGTACTCTAGATTTTGTAAGAATTGTTGATCGTTTAGGTTCATGGTTGTTTTTTTTTTTTTTTTTTTTTTTTGATTTTTTTTTTTTTATTTTTATTTCCAGCATAACAGTATTCATTATTTTTGCACCACACCCCGTGCTCCATGCAATCCGTGCCCTCTATAATACCCACCACCTGGTACCCCAACCTCCCACCCCCCCGTCCCTTCAAAACCCTCAGATTGTTTTTCAGAGTCCATAGTCTCTCATGGTTCACCTCCCCTTCCAATTTCCCCCAACTCCCTTCTCCACTCTAAGTCCCCATGTCCTCCATGCTATTTGTTATGCTCCACAAATAAGTGAAACCATATATTGTTTTCTATCTAATAAAAGTGAGACTGTGGAGTTGCTCGTGGCAGCAGTCCTTTTCTTTTTTTTTCTTTTTTTTTTTTTTTGTCCCCTGCTCCCAGTCTTTTGCAGCTGACTTGTTTGTGCTTAATTCTTCTCTCCTCGCTGACTGGAAGTGGCATTTGACAGAGAGAGAAACAATGAGAGAGGGAACACAAGCATTGGGGAGTGGGGAAGGGAGAAGCAGGCCTCCTGCTGAGCAGGAAGCCGGATGCAGGGCTCTCCCAGGACCCTGGGATCAGGACCTGAGCCAAAGGCAGACACTTAACAGCTGAGCCACCCAGGAGCCCCCAGTACACTGTTTTTGACTACAGTCACCCCACTATACATAAGATCCCCAGAACTTACTTATCTTATAACTGGAATTTTGTACTCTTTGACTCTCCCAATTTACCCTACCCTCAGTCACCAGTCTGGCAGTTACCAGTCTACTCTTTTTATATGAATTTGGTTTTTTAGATGCCACATATAAATGAGATCATGTGATAATTTGTCTTTCTCTGTCTGGCTTATTTCACCTAGCATAAGCCCTCAAGTTTTATCCATGTTGTATTTGCAACAAATAGCAGGATTTTTTTTTTCATGGCTGAGTCATGTTTGTGCACACATGTGCATGTGTGTGTACATACATACACTGCAGATTTTTTTCCCCTTAATTCACCTATCAGTGGAAATATAGGTTGTTTCAATGTTTTGGCTCTTGTAAATAATGCTGTAATGAACATGGGAGGGCCATATCTCTTAGAGGTCTTGTTTTTATTTCCTTTGTGTATATGCCCAGAAGTGGGGTTGGTAAATGGTCTGGTAGTTCTATTTTTAATTTTTTGATAAACTTCCATATTGTTTTCCATAATGGTTGAACCAATTTACATTCCCATCAACAGTAAACAAATCAACAGTATATAAAGGTTCCTTTTTCTCCACATCCTCACCAGCATATCTTAATCTCTTATCTTTTGGATAAGAGCCATTCTAACAGGTGTGAGGTAAAAGCTCCTTGTGGTTTTGATTTGCATTTTCCTGATTAGTGATGTTGAGCACATTTTCATACACTTGTTACCATTTGCGTGGTATTTCTGGAAAAATGTCTATTTAGGCTTTTGTTCATTTAATTGGACTGTTTTGTTTTTGCTGTTGAGTTCTGTGAATTCCTTATATTTTGGATATTAACTCATCATAGATATGTGATTTATAATTTTCCCCCCATTCTATAGTTTGCCTTTTCAGTTTGTTGGTTGTGGAGGTTTTTTTTGGGGGGGGGCAGTGGTTTCCATATACACAGGCTTCATAGTACATAGTCTCACTTGTTGATTCTTTGCTTTTGCTCTTTGTGTTTTTGGTATCCTATCAAAAAAATCATTGCCAAGATCAAAGTCAGGGAGCTTTCCTCAGTTTTATTCTACGAGTTCTGTAGTTTCACCTCTTATATTTAAATGTTTAATACACTTCAAGTTAATTTTTATAGGTGGTATGAGGTTGGGGTCCAATTTCATTCCTTTGAACATGAATACCCAGTTTCTTCAACACCATTTATTGAAGGTAATCTCTATTCTTGTGTATTCAGTTAGTTTCCTTGTCAAATGTTAGTTGCTCATATATGTGTAGGTTTATTTCTGGGATCTTCATTCTGTTCCACTTGGTCTGTGTATTTGTTTATATGCCAGTACCATACTGTTTTGATTAGTATAACATTGAATATAGTTTGAAATCGGGAAATATGATGTATCTTGCTTTGTTTTTTCTCAAGATTGCTTTGGATGCTCAGGGTCTTTTGAATTTCATACAAATTTGAGTATTCTATTTCTGTGAGTAATGCCATTGGAATTTTGATAAGAATTGTATTAAATCTTTAAAATGTCTTTGAGTAGCATGGGCATTTTAATAACATTAACTATTTTGATCCATGAACATAGGATAACTTTTCATTTATTTGAGTTGTCTTTTGTTTCGTTTATCAGTGTCTTGCAATTTTCAGTAGTCAGATCTCTCATTTTCTTGGTTAAATTTATTCCTGAGTATTTTATTGGTTTGGATGCTATTGTAGATGAAATTATTTTTTTAAATTTCTCTTTCACATAGCTCATTGTTAGTGTATAAAAGTGAAAATTTTTTCTGTTTTTTTTTTTTGTATGCTCTAACTTTACTGAATTCATTAGCTTTAACAATTTTTGGTGGAATCTAGGATTTTCTATATATAAGATCATGTCATCTGTAGAGATAATTTTACTTCTTCCTTTCCAACCTAGATACTTCTATTTATTTTTCTTGCCTAATTTCTCTGGCTAGAACTTCTTGTACCATGTTGAATAGAAGTGGTAAGAGTGAGCACCCTTGTTTTGTTCTTAGATGAAAAGTTTTCACCCTTTCACCATTAAGTACGATGTTAGTTAGCGGTGGGCTTATCATACGTGACTTTTATTAAGTTGAGATATGTTCTTTCTATATATACTTTATTGAGGATTTTTTGAAGTACATTATTAGCATTTTCCTATTTAAATTCAATTAGCCTAGGTATAGTACATTATCAGTTTTTGATACAATTTTTTTTTTAAGATTTATTTATTTGACAGACAGAGATCACAAGTAGGCAGAGAGGCAGGCAGAGAGAGAGGAGGAAGTTGGCTCCTTGTTGAGCAGAAAGCCTGATGCAGGGCTCCATCCCAGGACCCTGGAATGTGTTTAATTGAGCCGAAGGCAGAGGCTTTAACCTACTGAGCCACCCAGGGGCCCCCAGTTTTTGATACAATGTTTAATGATTCATCAGTTATTGAGAGTTTTAATCATGAAAGGATATTGAATTTTGACCTAATGGTTTCTACCATGTAAAATATAAATGTTCTATTGAGATCCAAATAGTAATTTGAAAACTTAAAATCAAGTATTGAGTAATCTGGGTTTTTAACCTAAACCTCTTTATATTTTCAGATCCAAATTTAATCTATAAATTCCCTTTATACCTTTTATTTATATAATTTAATTCTCTTATTAAATACCATTTTGAGTGGACTCTTAAGCATATTCACTTTATGTTGATTAGAGTTATTCATAAAATTCAAAGGCAGCTAATTTCATTTTAATGATCATTATCAATTTAGCATTTCATAATGGAAAAAAAATCGTCCTTGGTTTTTAAAGTAAAAGGGAGTATAATTCTTCCTCTGTTGTTTTAATCATAATTTGATTGAGGCATAAATGTGATTTTAATGGAAAGTAATACTAATAAAACATTTATATTTAATACCTTTTATGCATTATTTTATTCTCACCCTACGTAGAACAGAAAAAGGGGAAAGAATTAACTTTGATTTTTTTCTTTATACTATCTGCCTCATGGCTATCATTACTTAGAAATCAAAGGCAAATCTGAGGATTATTAGAAGAAAATGCCTGTGGTTATTGGCTTGTAGGAGGTAGAGTCAAACTGGGATTGATCAAGTGAAGAAGCTGTGTTTAAAGGTAAGAGAGAGTGTATCACTCCAGAGAGATATGAAAGGCAGGGAGGAAATGTTGTTCAAAGACCACTTTTAATACAAGTGGACTTTTGTGTTAGAAATATGTTAAGCTTCAGAGTATCCTTTTTTGAAAAAAAAAAAAAAGTCTATGCGTTAATGGGGTGCCTAGGTGGCTTAGTTGATTAAGTGTCCAACTCTTGATTTTAGCTCTGGTCACGATCTCACGGTCATGAGACTGAGGCCCGTGTCAGGCTCCACAGTCAGCATGGAGTCTGCTTGGGATTCTCTGTCTCCTGCACTTTCTCCCTGCTCAGGCACAATCTCCCTCTCTTGCTCTCAATAAATAAATGAATAAATACTCAAAAACAAAAGTCTATGCGTTAACTATAAGAATTACATTTATATTTTAACACTTGTTGTAACATTGAGGAATTGAGCAAGAGCTCAGACAGGTAGAGCAGGACTTCTGGAGACTGTGAATAGTTGAGATTCTGCAGAATTCTGCTCATCTTAGGGGTGATTTCTAATCCCAGAGAAGGAATCACTGGTATTGGAACTTTCCTGGCCATGTGGTTCTACTAGCCCTAGGTGGTGAGCTTCCCTGACCCTCTCCACAAAGGAGCTCTTAGGTTCAAGTCTCAACTTACAGACTTTACTACATTCCATGTTGCCTTCATATTTTCAGTCAATGATACTGACCAAGTCTTTTCAATCTAAGATTGAAGTCACTAGAGAAATTTGTAGATGAGTAAAATGCACTATTAGGACCCAAGTGAGAGACAAAATACAGATGGGAACCATGGACCTAATAATAAGACAGCAAGAGTCTCAGATTTTCTAAGTTAGATTAAGTTAAAGGAGCAATCAAGTGGTTGAGATACATGACTACTTTGTCTTTCTAGGAAGGTTATTAAGAAGCTTTGAGCAAAGCAGTTACTAGAGACTGAAGATAAATATAAAGTAAGAAACACATTTGATGCCAACTTTAATGAGAGCATTTAAGACAAATGACAATAATATAAAACCTAGGTTTAGAGAGTGAGTTTTAGAGATTTTGACATGTCAAAATATGCCTGCCTGGTATACTGGTAAGGCAGGAAAGCTAGAGGTATATTTACTTGGGGCCACTGACTTTCAGAAAAGAAGAGTTGTTAACATTAGAGTTAACAAAGCAGGGCTGAGTTGATAGAGCTTGAATGGGCTCTCTTTAGAGCTCTATGGAGCAAATTCTGAAAGAACTCAGCCTATGGAAAGCAGGAACTATGGGTGATGGTTTGTATTAAAGGCTTAGTGGACAAAGGAAAGAAATAATTTTGAGTATAGACAAGTATCAACCATTCATATTTGTCTTCTGGTCCAGTATCCATAGGAAGTTATGTCTGAATCAAGGAGGGTTACAGTGAAGAAACAAAGCAGATTTTCTTCCAAGTTGCCTTTCTTGAGGCTGTGGCTTTCATTCTGGTACAAGAGCATGACAACAGATAAGAAGCATAAATCATTTTGTTTAATCCTTACTGTGAACTCAGAATGAAGTTATTACTATCCTTATTTTACACAGGGAAAAATGGGGTCTTTAGAATTTCTATTAATCTTTAAGATTAAAGTAGTAAGAACTGGACTTGAATTTGATTCTGAATCCCATGCTCTAGCATTGATTGTACCTGCCCTCAAGAAATGGAATAAACATGTAAATGGGAATAGCTTTTTATTATGGAGACTTGAACTTTAAGTCTTAAAAACAATAAGAATGCTTTTTTTATTGTCTTTTTTGGGGGTGTATGTGCAAGGGAGTTGAATATTTTAGGGCAAAAAAAGGCAATTAGATCGAAGCTGGGTAATAAGGACATGGGCAGCTCTGTGGGCAAAGAGACTGCTCTCTACTCTGGAAAATTTGGGTTTGGGCCTACATTGAATGGGTTTGGGTCTAGCTAGTAAAGAGACCTGTCCCACTCTCAGCTGACGAAACCACTCTTTAGTCTCCCTTATTTCTACTTCCTTTAGTAAATTAACATTCTGGTGAAAAACAGCAACAAAAACTATAATGGATAGTTGGATGAAAGGTAGACAGGGACAAGGGGCTCCTGCCCTAAGAAGAAACTACTCTTGAAGGAGCCCTGCACACTTTCCTAAGTGATAGGTGAATAAACCTGATTGGATGACAGGAACAGAGAGGGTTAATCAGATTAAAACAGCCCTCTAACAGGCCCATAAACCCTTGGACTTAGAAACTCTGATGGCAACCCTCCTGGGTCCCCTCCCTCTTAGGGAGTTTGATACTATCACTTTACTATTTCCCAGTAAACTTTGCTTTGCTGCCCACCACTTTTCCTTTGGTCTTCCTCTTCATTCTTTGAAATGGCATGACCAAGAACCACAGCCACCTAAGGAGAAGGAAATCCTTTAACAAGTATAGGTGTGCTTTTTGCTTGTCATTCCTAAGCAAGAGACAGACCCAAAGGATTTAATTAAAAGTAGGACATTCTTTGACATTTTAATCCTTCAATATCACTAAAGTACCATTAGAATTCCAAACTAAATTTAAAATAATCTGTGCTATTCATTTGAGAATTAATCTTAGAATTTTTATTTTTCTAAGTCAGATCTGCTCTAACACAGTCATTAAATAACAAAATTTTGTATTGCTATATGATGGGTCTATGGTATTGGATGGGTAGCTAGCCTCCTTCAAGCGGGCCATGACATCATTTAATTTTCTTCCAAGTTCTAGAAATATTCTTAATTAAAATAATGTATTGTTATGGTGAGCTGCATGTAATTTGACATCTTTCTTACAGCTTTATGGGTACATTTAGATGATGTTTCTGGGCAAGTAATCTAAATCGCCTTAGAGAACACTTAAAATAATCATTTGAAAAATACGTTAGAGAAATTGTTATTTTGTGTATTTTCTATATTAGGGTTACACTCCATTCTTCTTGTGCTTTCTCACATACAATGACATATCAAATTTAATAGACAATATTATAACATCCTCAATGAAAAATTTAAATTCACAAAAGAAAATTTTCTAGTTATTATATATTTTTGATGTTGATGAAAGATAACGGTATTATAACTTTTTAAATGTAATTCTGATTTTAATGTACACTATTATAAAGAATATGGAGGGGTGCCTGGGTGGCTCAGTCGTTAAGCGTCTGCCTTTAGCTCAGGTCATGATCCCAGGGTCCTGGGATCAAGCCCCGCATTGGGCTCCCTGCTCAGCGGGAAGCCTGCTTCTCTCTCTCCCACTCCCCCTGCTTGTGTTCCCTCTCTCACTGTTTCTCTCTCACTGTCAAATAAATAAATAAAAATCTTAAAAAAAAAAAGAATATGGAAAAATATGGCTATGATCTCAGACAAAATGCTATGGTCTTCTTTGTCTGTGGGTCAAAATTAAGTTTTGACTGCCAAGAGCAACAAGGATCTTCCAGTTATTGCTTGTTTTTCTTTCCTCCTTACTGTATAGAAAACAGATTTTTACTTATTTTTAAGACCTAAACTACTTTTATAAATAACAGTAAGTTGTGAAACTTACTATCATTTCCAGATGTAAACTTTTTGTTTTAGTCCTTTAAATAGTAACTCCGTGAGCCTCTATCAGAATGACTTCATTCTTTGAGTGGGATGATGGGAATCAATTTGTCTATTGTGAACTATCATGCCAACATAAAAATCCTTTCTTAAATAAGTAAGAAAGGTGTTTTTCACCTTAATTTTTCCATTGTATACTTTGGTCTCTAATCATTTAAATAAACTATTTCTGGGTCAGGGGATTGTCAACAGAAGTTCTGTGTAATAAAGAATTTACCCTTGTCCAAAAAGAGAAGTTTGGCCTTTGCCTTAGGCATCTGGGAGATAATCTCTAAGCCTTTGGCATGTCATGCCTGATGGGAATGGCTGTGTTTGTTTTGGGGTCTTTGAACCATGGATAGTCTTATGGTGGAGGCCAACAACATCAGAAAGACCAACAATGTGACTTAGAGCAGAGACTTTGGGTTACATTTGGGTCATGGGTATCACTGGACCTCCAGAGATTAGTCACATGGGAGATCAATCAGTACATCTGGAATGGAGCCCTGATAACAGCTCTGAACATTGAGGCTTGGGGAGAGTCACTGATTGGCAGTATGCTGTGTTTTTTTGTCATGTACTTGTCCATGACTTCATGGGGAGAGGACCTGCGTTTGGTACCTTTTCTAAACTCTGCCCTATGTGGTTCTTCCTACTGCTGATATTTAACCTGTATCTTTTCCTTGTAATTCACTATAAATATGAGCATTAAAACTTTATAATCATAGTTCTGTGAGTCCTTCTAATGAATTGTAGAACCTAAAGGTGGGCTTGGGGACCCTCAAACTTGCAGGTAGTGTTAGTAGCGAGGATAGTCTTGAGTTGGGAATCACTACCTCTAACCAGACAGAACTTTTATGCCCTTATTTTCCTAAATAGAAAAAAAAAAAAATAATTCAGCAACTAAAAAGTACAGTTAATGAATAAAAACTTGGGCATCGTCCTGTGTAGATTTGCACATGTAGTTTTCTACATGCTTGTTTTCCATATGCTCAGAAACGCAAAGTAGTGTGATAAACTTATATCTCAAGTTAAAAAACATTTAATGTGGTAAGACTTTCACTTTCAGGGAGAGCACGTTGTAGGACTGGGGCCGTAATGGACTCACCCATCACTGGAAATGGCCATTCTAGAATCCAGATTGTCAGGAGCCCACAGGGCAGCCACCTCCTGCTCTCACAAGTGGGGAGCTGCCCAGTACTCATCCCAACTACAAAGGATTTTGTCATTAACCATAGGACTGAAGGGAACCCCTCATTCAGTTGTATACAGATTCTTAAGTGTTTACCATTGTCACTGAAGTTTTGATTCAGCATTACAAAGAAAATACAGAGAAGGTGAAAATTTGTGGACTGAAAGAGACCTCAGTTTGGGTTCCAGCCTTGTCTTTAATTAGCTATGAAGATAGTCAAGCTGTTTTAACCACTTTGGGTCTTAATTTCTATTAAAAAGGAAAAAAAAAAGTTGAATAGATTATCTTTTAGCCCCACATGGCTTTAAAGTGAGATGATGTTTAAGTAGTTTTAAAAACTTAGCTTCTAAACATAGGTCAGATTTCCAAACTTGAGAGGCCAGAGGGAGAAATCTTGGTGTTCTCTCTGTGCCTGCTAAGCTAAGGAATGGAAGTAAACTGCTTCTCTCCCTCTTCTTCTCCCTCCCTCCCCCAAACAGGTGCAGTCTGGCATCTCTCTCATATGAGTCTGAGTTTTTGCATCATGAATAAGCTTAGAAAACACTTTTACCCAAATGTTCTTTGCATGCCTGCTTTTCTGTCATTTAGGGAGTGCATTTTTAATTAATACAGCACAGATTGTTTTTAACAAATTCCATTGCCTTAATTTATAAGAACTACGTTTTTAAATTATTTATGATTAAAAGCTGTTACTAATTGTAACATTTTTATGATACTTTTACTTCATTGCAATTCTGCTTCTCCTTAGCATTTCCAAAGCAAAAAAAAAATAATAATTTAGCAACTAAAAAGTACAGTTAATGAATAAAAACTTGGGCATCGTGCTGTGTATATTTGCACATGTAGTTTTCTACATGCTTGCTTTCCATTTTTTCCAAATGTTTTTTAACTTGAGATATAAGTTTATTATTTTTCGTTAATATGTGTCATCATAGGGTGGATAGAAGGTGGAGGAGAGTAATTGGGGTCAAGGAAAGAGAGGAGTAGAAGAAACAAGAAAAAAAAAATACAGGAGCAAATAACTTTAACCTAAATAAAAAGTACCTTGATGGTAACATTCCATTTATCTAAAACATTTGTAGGACTATAAGTGTTCAGGGACATAATTAGAAAAATAGGTCTTAAATGAATGCCTATATACTGATAATACGGAAAGAACTACTTAAAACGAAACATGAAGGGGCGTCTGGGTGGCTCAGTGTGTTAAAGCCTCTGCCTTCGACTCAGGTCATGATCCCAGGGTCCTGGGATCGATCCTCACGGGCTCTCTGCTCAGTGGAGAACCTGTCCCCCCCCCCCCCCCGCCCTCCCAACTGCCTGCTTCTCTGCCTATTTGTGATCTCTGCTGTCAAATAAATAAATAAAATAACAAATAATTTAAAAAAAAAACCGAAACATGAAAAACAGGTTAGATGAAGTTATGTGTGAGTCAGTTCTGAAAACAAACACCTGTGTGGTGTATATATTTGGGTGTGTGTTTGGTTGAGCAAGAGAAAAGTGAAAGGGCATGTGCCAGGCTGCTAGTAGGGACTTTGCAAGGCCAACAGGCCTTGGTGAGTGGATTGGAAGAAATGATAATCTCTTGTTCTACCCAATCCTGAAATTTTTCATTTGACTTAATGTATACATTCCTTTCGGAATTTGAAAAACATCAAATTAGATGTAGAAATCTAAACTGGTGGTATTTGTTAATTTTCTCTTTAATATACAAAGAACTGTATATTGATGAACCTGCACTACTACATTTGTGTACCTAGCTTAATACTAAATTTATAAAACATATTTTGTAAAAGTTTGAAAATTTTCTTGCATTTTTATTCTTGTTCAAATGCTTAATGAAATCTATTCAACTACTGAAACTATAATTCCACTGAGTGTTTCAGACTTTTTAGAGAGCAGGCGAAATATACATAAACATAAGCATTAATGAAATGATATTGTATTAAAAATCTTTGGCAATACATATTTAATGTTTATTTCTATGTATTTTTTAACTTAATTAACTAAATGAAAATTGTGTGTGATTAACTATGATTTCTAGAACTTTTCTTATGAAATGCTGTCAGATGAAGTCTTTGACCATTCTCCCCTTGACAAGTAAGTTGTATTTTTAATTAAAAAATAGCTCATATTTATTGTTAATATTGAGATGATAAAGATAATTACTCAGTTACCCTTGTATTCACGTGGTATCGCCCTCGCCCCGCAAGGACGACAAGACGCCCTGGTTCGGATGCATCTTCTCTCTCTTCTCTCTCTTTATTTCCGCAAGTATACACACTTATATACGCTTACATGACCAATCAGCGAGCAGGGTACAGGAGGGAGCGAATCAGGCCGTGCACCTAAACGAACAACTTCGCTAGCAACCAATGCTGTTTACTTCCTCTTTGGGCGTTCCGCTTAGTCTCACGAGGCAATCCTAACCTGGCAACTAGCCAGGCGCCATCTTTTAATGGCGGAGGCCGCCCTGGCCAGGAGCCTGCCTCCGACAACATGGCAGATTAATACCTAATTTTCTAGACTTCTCATTTGTATATCTACTTTTTACTAAAATGAGATCATAATTCACATTCTTTAAACTGAATTATTCTTACTGTACATTTTCAGCAGATATTCTTAGTAAATAGTGTAATATTTTACTGTATAGTAATAGAATAGAATATTCTAATATTATAATATTCTATAATAATATAGAATAGAATAATAGAATATGCTATATAGGTATAGAATAATTTAACACAATTTACTTAACCAGTCAACAATTTGAAATGTGGGTTATTTATAATTCATTCTGAACTTAATAGTATTGCATCCAACAATGTTGTACATAGATTTATTGGATATCCACAATTATCTCCTTGGTATAAGGACTTATTGCATCAAGGAATATAAAATATACAATACTGCTAGTAAGTATTGTAAGTAGATATATTTAAATGTAAAAACTGAGGTGGGGAAGAATCTCCTAAACCACTGGTGAAAGTATAAACTGACATAGCATTTTTGGATGGTGATTTAATTATACCTACCAAGCAAGGAAAAGAACAGTCAGTTATAAGTTATATTTTCTGTCAAATTTATAGCCTTTTTCTTTTGGCCTAAAGGAAAAAAACAAAATATGTTTTTTTCTTCTGTCCTGTTGAAATTTTTTTGAATCCTGAATGTGTTCCCAACATCAGAGCCATACTCTCCACTTTGTACATTTAATAAGTAAATCTTCAGAGTCTCTATATACAAAGAGTATACAAAATTTTGAACAAGATATGCCAAAAACAAAATAAAGTTGTGAACTCTTAAGATATTTTTCTCCTTAACCTTTGACCTCCTTCATCCATTTCTTTCGGCCCCAACCTCTGGCAACCAGGAATCTATTCTGTTAGCTTGCTGTTTTTTTGATTCCACATATAAGAAAGCATGTGGTACTTGTCTTTCTCTGACTTATTTCACTTAGCATAATGCACTTGAGGTCCATCATGTTGTCACAAATGGCAAGATTTGTCCTTTTTTATATCTGTGTGTGTATATGCATATATGCCACAATTTCTTTATCCATTCATCTATTGATGGCCACTTAGGTTGTCTCCATATCTTGACAATTGTAAGTAATGCTGCAGTGAACATAGAGGTGCATTTTTTTTTTAATTAGTGTTTTCATTTTCTTGGGGTAAATATCTAGAAGTAGAATTGCTGGATCATATTAGAGTTCTATTTTTAATTTTTTGAGGAACCTATAAACTATTTTCCATAGTGGCTGCACCAGTTTGCATTCCTATGAACAATATATTTTCTCCACATCCTACCACCAATATTTGTCACTTTTGTCTTTTGAAAATACCCATTTTGGAGTGCCTGAGTGGCTCAGCCAATTTCTGCCTTCAGCTCAGGTCATGATCCCAGGGTCATGGGATCGAGTCGCACATCAGGCTCCTTGCTATGAAGGGAGCTTGCTTCTCCCTCTGCCTGCTGCTCACCCTGCTTATACTTACTCTCTGTCTCTCTCTCTCTGACAAATAAATAAAATCTTTAAAAAAAAAATAAGCATTTTGACAGGTGTGAGGTGAAATCTCTTGGTGGTTTTGATTTGTATTTCCCTGATGATGAGTGATGTTAACATCTTTTCATGTAGCAGGTGGTCATCTCTATGTCTTCTTTAGAAAGGTATCTGTTCCGATTTTCTGCTCACTTTTTTAAATCAGAATTTTTTTTACTATAGAGTTGTATGAGTTCTTCATGTGTTTTAGATTTTGTTTTCTTATAAGATACATGATTTGCAAATACCTTCTCCTACTCAGTAGATTGTCTTCTCCTTTGTTGATGGTTTCCTTTACTGAGCAGCAACTTTTTAGTTTATACAGTCCTATTTATTTTTGGTTTTGTTGCTTCTGCTTTTAGTGTCATATTAAAAAAATTATCAAGACTTATGTCAAGGAGATTAGTGCCTATGTTTCCAGGACTTACATTCAACTCTTTAATCCATTTTGAGTTGATCTTTATATGTGGTATAAAATACTTCAAGTTTTCAAGTTTCCTTCTACTGCTAGTGACTGCTTTTCCTACATCATTTATTGAAGAGATGGCACTTTCCTTGTTTCTGTATTATTGGTTCCTTTGTCACAAACTGACTACATATGTGTAGGTTTATTTCTGAGCTCTGTTCTGTTCCATTGATCTATATATTATGTTGATACCATGACTTTTTTTTTTTTTTTTTAAAGATTTTACTTGTCAGAGAAAGAGAGAGAGCACGAGTGCACAAGCTGGAGGAGCAGAAAAGGGAGAGGGAGAAGCCAACACCCCACAGAGCAAGGAACCCCATGTAGGATTCCATCTCAGGATCTTAGGATCATGAGCTGAACCAATCGAGCTACCCAGGCATCCCGATACCATACCATTTTAATTTCTATAGCTTTGTTGGACAGTTTGAAATCAAGGAGATTTGCTTTCCTTTCTCAGCATTACCTTGGGTATTTGGGGTCTTTTGTGGTTCCATACAAACTTTAGAATTATTTGTTGAGTTTCTTTGAAAAATGTCACTGGAATTTTGACATGGCTTACATTGAATTTGTAGATATTTTTGGATAGTGTGAACATTATAACAATATTGAATCATTCAACCCAGGAGCTTGAAATATCTTCACATTTACTTATGTCATCTTTAATTTCATTCATTGAGGTCTTGCAGCTTTCAGTAGATTTCATCTCTTTGGTTAAATTTATTCCTAGGTGTCTTATTTCTTATAAGTAGGATTTTAAATTTTCTCTTTCTGATAGTTATTCATGTATAGAAAGACAACGGATTTTTGCATATTGATTTTGGTATTTTAGAACTTTATGAATTCATTCTAAATTTCTTTTTTTTTTAATTTAATTAATTTATTTTAAAGACAGAGGTTACAAGTAGGCAGAGAGGCAGGCAGAGAGAGAGAGGAGGAAGCAGGCTCCCTGCTGAGCAGAGAGCCTATGTGGGGCTCGATCCCAGGACCCTGGGATCATGACCTGAGCTGAAGGCAGAGGCTTTAACCCACTGAGCCACACAGGTGCCCTCATTCTAAATTTCTTGATGGAGTCTTTAAAAATATTCTGTGTATAATATTATGTCATCTATAAATAGTGATAGTTTTATTTCTTCCTTTACAATTTGGATGTCTTTTTTTATTTTTTATTTTTTAATTCTTTTTTAAGATTTTATTTATTTGTTGACAGACAGAAATCACAAGTAGGCAGAGAGGCAGGCAGAGAGAGAAAGAGTGGGAAGCAGGCTCCCCGCCAAGGAGAGAGCCCAATATGGGGCTCCATCCCAGGACCCTGGGATCATGACCTGAGCTGAAGGCAGAGGCTTCAACCCACTGAGTCACCCAGGTGCCCCACAATTTTGGATGCCTTTTACTTATTTTTCTATACTCAGTTTTTATGCTTTCTTAGGGTTATGGCAATACTTATTTTGATATTGTTTTATGGTTTCAGAGCAGAAATACTTTAATATAGTTCACATATTCAAATAATCTTTTCAGACCAAAAGGAAAAACAAAAAATAAAAAGCACTCAGACCCATCTAAGTTAGAATATCTGGATTATCAACCGATAGATTCTTTTGAGTTTTGGTACCTGGTTGCTTTTTAGACAGTGAGTTAGATCTTTACCTCTGTTCAGATATGGCTTCCTGTGTATATTGGTAAGACTTCTTTATTTTTATCTGTATTATTACATATTTTAACTTACTATATTTTATCTAGAGTGACCATTGCATATGTATGATTTAATTATCCCACATTACATATCCTATGGAATTATTATTATATGATACTGGTTCACTTTCTTAACATTATTAAAATGTTAGGAATGCATTATTGTCATTATAGGTTGGTGGTCATCCACAGAATTAATGTCTTAGGTTAACTTCTCAGAATCATTGTCTTGTGTCCTATCTATTTAAAATATTTATCTAATTAATAATTTTATAATATAATGAACTCTTTCCACCTGGCTATAATGAGAGACCTTTGGTGATGACAAGTTTCTAGTTTTGCAGGATACTTTGCCTTACACATAGTTTATTGTGTTTACTCTTACTTATACACAGACAACCCATACCTTATGAAAAGATATACACAAGTACCTGGGTGGTTCAGTCAGTTACACGTCTATCTTTGGCTTAGGTCACGATCCCAGGGTCCTGGGATTGAGTTCCACATTGGACACCCTGCTCAGCGGGGAGTCTGTTCTTGCCTCTGCCTCCCCTTCCTCCACCGGCTCATAATCTCTCTCTCTCTCTCAAATAAATAAAATTTTTAAAAATAAAATAAAATAAAGACATACACTTGGGAGTACTTGGATGTCTCATTCAGTTAAGCATCTGACTCTTGATCTCAACTCAGGTCTCAATCTCAGGGTTGTGAATTCAAGCCCCAAGTTGTGCTCCCCACTGGCTGGGCATGGAGACTACCTGAAAAAGACCTACTTAGTAGAAGCAAGATGTCTATGTGTATTAACACTGATGTTATTAATTGACATCATTAACAGTGCTATTAATGATGTGCATTAGCATTGGCCATGTTTACTGAAATGACTAAAATCTAAAACATATTCTTTAATATATCTCCATGTTTTGCATAGCTAAAAGTTTTTGTAATTTATATTAGTTATTTTCTTTAAATATAATAATAAATGAAGAACCTTTCACAAGCTCAATGTATTCTTATTATTCATAATATTGAAGATTGTGATTATAGTGGCTCAAATTGTTATAACTGGAGCAGTGTTCATCCCATTAAGTTGTATGGTTTGTTTTGTTTTTATTTACTGCCTCCTCTTAAGTCCTAAAAGCATCCTTGCCTTTTCACAATAATATAATGTTCTAGGACTAGAGTTCTTCCAAACTATAGAATCAACTGGGCTACCAGGATCCCTCATACCTTTCAGGAGAAAGTGGCCATAATTTGGAAACTTGGACTTCATCAGATTGGTGGTGGTAGGTCAAGTCCTGCTGCTGCTGATAGCCAGGTTGAAACATAAAGATAATTCTTTTTAGTTCCATGTGTTAACACTGAATCCAGGAAAAGGCTCACATGTATGAAAACTTAATCGATGGTAGAAGTGGAAACAGAGAAAGGATGGTTAATCAATATATGCTGCTGTGACCATTGGCTATCCACATAATAACTAAAATCAGATCTCAATCTCAAATCATGAACAAAATAAATGCTATAAAAAGACAAAAAATAGGAAAAGTCACAGATGAAATAATAAGAATATAGGTTTTTCTTAAAAAAAAATTTTAATACCCAGCTAAAGAGTGACACAATGTGAGCAAATTGTAAAAGATGGATTAATATATTAAATAAGATCTGTGTGACAGGAGACACTATCAACAAAGTGAAAAGAGACTAGATTGAGAGGGTGTTTCAGTGCATGTATCAAGAATATAACATTTTAAAACATCTGCATACCATTAAGGCAAAAAAATTGATACAAAAATGGGTGAAAATGTAAACAAGCACTTCAAAAAGAAAAATCACATATTGTTGGTATTGACATGAAAAACTACTCAACATTTTCAAAAATCACAGGAAACACAAAACAACTAAAAACTAACACCAGTCTGTTTGCCAAATCTAAAGAAGTCTGATAATTCCAAGTGTATGCAGGGAAATGGGGAAATCAAATCTCTTGTGCAGTACTGATAGAGGAGGAAGAAAAAACATGTAAGAATATAGCTTTGAAGAACAATTTTGTGTTCTGCAGTAAAACTGTATATGTAAATAAATATCCAGCAATTCTGCTTCTCACTATATCCAGCATTTTTTATACTTTTTGTCATTTCTGCATGGACTTATATAAGCTAATACAGAAGCTTTGTGAGGGAGGAAAAATAATTTTCCCTCTACCCTTCTAAGTTCCTGGTTGAGACATCCCTATAAAAGATTAACTGGGGCGGGGGGGAGGCCCACAGAAGTTTAATAATGCATATCTTCTATATGCATGGTAGAGACCCAGGAAAACTGAATAACTCCTTGAAATGGCCCAAGATAACAGTTAACCTCTCTAGCTAAGGACAAAAGATGTTGTGAGTACGGGAGGCTATTTTGGAGAGGTTATTAGGAAAGGCGAGTAAACAAAGGCAAGGTTGTTATACAAATTTTAGTGGTTGACTTCTCCATTAAGAAGAGTTTTTAGAGATTGTCATCCTTCTCTTTCTGGTACAGTGTGGGGAGGGAGATGGGCATCCTAACAAATTGAGATTTCCCTTATAAATGTAAACGTTTCTTTTAAAAACTGTAACGTCCACTCAGTTTATAAGAGCTTTTCTATATATGCTGTTTATTAAAAATAATCAGCTTAAAACAATCCTCTTGCCAAAGAGAGCTATTTTGGGGTGGCAAATTCTGTTTCCCTTTAGTTTCAAGAAACAATTTTTACACTTGAGTTTGCAATGCATGTTTATTTATTTATTTATTTTTTTCTGTTTTTAATCACATCATATTATTGTCCTGTCCTATCCAGAACTTCACAGACCTCATTCTTTGGTGGGCCAGAATGATCGGACTCCTTTTTGTTCAAGTGACTAGGCTTGCACTGAGCAGGTACTCCCAAAATGGCAGAGCTCAGTTTACTCCCATGTAAAGCCTGCTAAGGATAAAGTCTGACCAGAAACAAAGACTGGTTCAGGAATAGGTTATAGCACACATCCAGAATCACTGTCCCTCTTCCTCTCTAAAGGATCTCTTCTTCTGAGGAGATGATTGTATTTACTCTATACTCATTCTTTTGGGAAGCTTGTGTGGCTGCACATGATTTGTCCTTCCTGAGTCATTTCAAGGTCTGTATAATCTCTTTCAGAGGGGCTGTTTTTAGTGATTCCAAGGTGATTTTTCTGACTCCCATCTGACTATTGTTAAAGAACAAATGATCAACTGAGTAAACTTGAAGTTCTAATTGGCTTTATTAAATCATTCATAAATCAGGCAGTTTCCCATGTAGCAAGTAAAGAGGAGCTCTGAGGAGTTGTGCAAGATATGAGATTTTATTTATTTATTTAAGATTTTATTTATTTATTTGACAGAGAGAGAGATCACAAGTAGGCAGAGAGGCACACAGAGAGAGAAAGGAAAGCAGGCTCCCTGCTAAGCAGGAAGCCCGATGTGGGGCTCGATCCCAGGACCCTGAGTTCATGACCTAAGCCGAAGGCAGAGGCTTAACCCATTGAGCCACCCAGGTGCCCCCAAATATGAGATTTTAATATGAAGGAGGGCAGGGCATGAAAGTGACTGGCAAGGGAGAAGGAAGGAAAAGCTAGGCAAAGCCACCTTTCTTTGGTGGGGGTGTGGTGTGCAGGGGCAGGGGGTTTTACAAGGTAGATGACCACATATTCCTTTGAGGGATGGAGAAGGCCCATGTGACAGATTACCTCATTGGTGCTGATCAGAAAATTTCTGATGAATTAAGACTTAATATTTCTGGGGGGAGTTGAAACTACAGTTAGAATAGGTATTAAACCCCGGTTTAGTGACTTGGCCTGGCCCAAATGACACCAATTGGGGTCTCTGATTTTCTTTTTAACACTACAAAAAAGATGAAAAGTGTGTGTGTGTGTGTGTGTGTGTGTGTAAATGTACATATATAAATATATGTATATATCTGTGTATATATAACCAGATGAACAATAAAAAAAAAAAATACCCTCAGAGAATCTCTACTCTCCTCTGTGTCTGCTCACATTGGGGTTTCCCACTCAGTGCCTAATTTCTGCTGAGGTTTTGTTTCCTGAATCCTTTCCACTGGGGTTTGCTTCTCAGACAGATTGCTGTGTGTCCCACACTGCAGCTTGGACAGTAGTGAGCAGCCATCCCCTTCAGTGCTCCACCTGTATGTCTTCTCCCCTCCAGTGCAGAGGTTTCCTTCCATGCTGTATGTGCCTACGACCTGCAGAATGGCATCTAAGGCAGTGGTGAAGCATTGCTTGTATAATTCAGCATTGTATTATTCAGGTGACATTTCTTGATAAAGCTGTTTTATTTTTAAAATTTAAAGGAAGTTAAATAAGATATTTGACACACATTTATGCATTAAATAATTAATGATAGAAAATGTTCTTATGAATGTTTCAGGTTATTCTTGATCTCAGCATTTAAACAGCATCTTTCTGTATTTTAAAATGATTGGATCTATCTTTGGCATAGCAGTCTCTTAAAAAACACTGGCTCCAAGACTATTTCTTTACCTTCAGAAATATCTGTTCAGATAAATTTTCCAAAAGAATGGGTAGTTTCCTTAGGGAATGCAAGTCACTAGAGGTTGTCTCCTTTTGTGTGTTCTTTTGAGTATTGGTTTTAAGTACGTAATACCAACACAGCTTTTTAGCGTCTTTTAATTTTTCTTATTTTTTTAATTGGTTTTTCTTTTTTTTTTAATTTAAGATTTTATTTATTTATTTGACAGAGATCACAAGTAGGCAGAGGGGCAGGTAGAGAGAGGGGGGGAGGCAGGCTCCCTGCTAAGCAGAGAGCCTGACATGGGGCTTGATCCCAGGACCCTGGGATCATGACCCAAGCTGAAGACAGAGGCTTTAACCCACTGAGCCACCCAGGCGCCCTAATTTTTGTTATTTTTTAAAAGATTTATTTATTTTAGACAGTGTGCACAAGGGAGCACAGAGAACACAAATTGGGGAGAGAGAGAAACTCAAGCAGATTCCCTGCTGAGCACAGAGCCCAAAGCGGGTCTCCATCTTCAGACTCTCAGGACACAACCTGAGCTGGAACCAAGAGCTGGACCTTTAACTGACACAGGTGCACTTATAGTGTCTTTAATTGCCATTATTGAAATAAGTCTTTAGTTTATTTTGTCTAGTTTAAAATTTTAGTTTAAAATTTTCTTGTTCTCTACGTATCAGTAGAGTAAGTGGAGAGTTAACTATTGACAGCCTTATATGAGGGGGGAAAAATCTGCAATAAAAGAAAACAAAACAAAAACCCCACAGTAGTGAAGAATGAAATTAATGACAATAGCCTGACACTGACAAGAAAATGTTTTCATTTTATGTTTTATTTTCTTTAGGTTGTAAACACAATGACTAGATGTGTCAAGCAGGTTGCAATGTTAATAACATTTGTAGGTGCATGATTTGCTGCAAACATCTGATTATGGTTGACTTCATTTAAAGCTAATGCCTTTACAGAGGGCATGTTAATATTTGGTGTTTGTTGCTTGGGATGCATTCTGTTTGTCACAACCTTAAGCCTCAGAGGATCAAGGGAGAGCATTCTAATTAACCCTGGGTGAGGTGCAGTAGTGCAGAACTGTTTTGTGTTCTGTTTTGTTTTATTATTTTTTTTTCCCTTTTAGTAACTCTAAACTAAAAGTTTCCTTTTAGTAACTGTAACCAGAATTTTGAAACCATGGACAGGGTTTCTCTGTGTGAAAACTCTGCTGGCAGTATCACAAAATAATATTACTGTAACTTACTGGCTTCATGTAATTTCTATTGTTGGTGTCTCTTGAATTACAACTACCATTACAGTTTGGGGACTAGACTGCCACACTCAAGAACTATATATAGCTTGTGGGGGTGTCCGATGTGATGTTAGAGAAATATGCATATATAATTCAGTAATTAATGATTTAAGAACAGTGAGCAACTTTTGAAAATATATTTAAAAGAAGATCATACACATCTTCGATAAGAAAGAATAAGTATTAAACTACTGTAGACGGAACTTAAGATAAAGCAAATGAATGATTTCCCTAAATAAAATCTACTTACTACTTCTGAGGCTTTTTTTGAGGGAAGTGGATGAAAGTTAAATGAGGTAAAGATGTAAAGGATCTAATATGGTATCTGATACGTCAGATTGCTTCACTACAGGCCTTACTGTAGTTTGATGGAATGAGGGGTCTGGACATCTGTCAGAATAAAGGAAATAGTCTTCTATTCCAACTCTGGCTACCATCCAATTGGGCATATCAGATTCACTTACAGAACCTTTTCAAGCTGCCCCAGCCAGCCCTTCTTTTTAAAACCACTCTGAAGATTCTGATGGGTTTTCTTCTAGGTGAAACTGTAAGCAGAACAAACAAACAAACAAAAAACCCAAAACAAACACCTAATGATTTTTCTTCAGAAAACTATTCTGAATCATTTGATGACTTCTCTCATACCCTTTACTTGTGTGTTTCCACAGTTCTTTCAACTGTTCGGATTATGGGTGTGTCCAGTCATTTTATACAATGGCTGCTTTTCTATAAAGTGAGTGGATATTCCTTCTACAAAAATATTTGATCATGAAGACCATTTAAATTTATCTTTTCTCTTTGGAGGCAGGGGGAGAGTACAGGAAGCTATACTCAAAGCTCCTTTGGGTAGTCCACTTGGTTTTGTTTTGTTTTGTTGATGCTTTCCTGGAATATTTGAAGAGTTCACATTGTGATTCAGTCATCTTATTGAATATGCTATGATGAAAAGTTCTAGATCAGGTGGGATGAATGATTTGTTTATTTGCATATTATAAATAAGAAGAGTTGGTGTTCATATTGGTTAATTGTGTGTTAACTTGACTAAACTAAGGAATCCCCAGATAGCCGGTAAAACTTTATTTTTGGGTATGTCTAGTTTCAGGAAGAGATTAACATTTAACTTTGTAGACCTAGTTTGCTGAAGGCTTGAATAGAATGAAAAATAGAGAAAGTACAAATTTGCTCTATCTGTTTAAGCTGAGACACCTGTCTTCTTCTGCTGTCAAACGTGAGTACTTCTGCTTCCTGAGCCTTCTGACTTGAGCCAGAACTTAAACCATTGGCCCCCAGTTCTTGGGCCTTTGGACTTGACACCATTGGCACACCTGGTTCTAAGGTGTTCAACACCACTGGCTTTCCAACTTGGAGATGGCCGACGGTGGGATTGCTTAACTTCCATAATCATGTGAACATTGTTTGTGGTGAAGTTCCTGCAAGCTATATCTTTGCATTTATATCTATATCTTCATCTAATATTGGTTCCTTTTCTCTGGAGTGTTCTTCCTAAAACAGTGTTAAATCCAAGATTTATTTAAAAACAAATATTAATACAAGACTAGTAGTTAAAAGTCACATATTTTTTTTTGTTTTTCTCTGCAAAATTATTTAATGAATGTGAGCTAGTCGTGTCAAGCCTGAGCCTAATGTACTTACCTATAAATAAAGGAGTTGTACAAAATGAACTCCAGTGCCCTTTTCAAAATTCTGAAAATCTGGGTTTTACTGTATCTTTCCCATTTTTTTACTAAAGAAGTAGATTTGTGGTTGCATAGATCAAATGAATATTTATTGTGATTTATTTTTCTATAGATCCAAACATTGGTTATAGTGAGTTTTTCTCAAACTCTTGACTAAATTGCCTCAACGTCTGTACTGGTATAGCTTTCACACCTTCTCAATCAGAATAGTCCTGAATCTGCGTATTCTAGAAGGGCAGCTTAAGTATTGGAATTCCTGATGCTAAATGATGAGTGATAATGGGGAACTTTTCCTTTGGGTCCAGCCTCCCTGAATTCATTTTCTTAAAATACTTCTATGTTGTTTTCATCTTTGGCTGAGATGCTAGTTCTGGTAAAGTTTCTGCTAGGCTAAAGATATCTTTAGTTTTTATTGACAAGATAGCTATAATACAAAATAATTCTAGAAAATGAGTATTTTATTTTCTGCCTTATCCTTCATGGATCTCTGAAATTTTTAAAAATTATGTTTATTATTTATTTTGTACTTTTCTTGCTAAATTTTGTTTTTAACAAAAATGAAAATCTTATTCTTTTTTTTTTTTTTTAAAGATTTTATTTATTTACTTGAGAGAGAGACAGTGAGAAAGAGCATGAACGAGGAGAAGGTCAGAGAGAGAAGCAGACTCCCCATGGAGCTGGGAGTCCGATGCGGGACTCGATCCCGGGACTCCAGGATCATGACCTGAGCCGAAGGCAGTCATCCAACCAACTGAGCCACCCAGGCATCCCAAAATCTTATTCTTATAAATGTAAAAATTACAGTCATGAATTTAAGTCTTTTCTTTTTTCTGTCAAAAATTTCCACATATTTCTGAAAAATATTTAGGATACCATAAAAAATAAAAGACAATTGTCACTGTTACTTACCTATTTGCCAATATATTAAGTTTTTTATTTAAATTCCAGTTAGTTTAAATATACGATAATATTATTTTCAGTGTATAATATAGTAAATCATCTGTTTGTCAATATTTATTGATAGCCTACTTCTACCAGATCTGCTACATGATGGAGATACATCTACTTTTTTGGTCTTACCCATTAATAATGTGTGGTAAGGGCCTATATAGAATGTATTTTGACCCATTCCAATTTTCAAGTCTGTCAACTCTGAACTGTGCTTTTAATGATACATAAGTATTCCTACTGTCTAGAAATTAGTTTTAGGAAATAAAACTGTATCTTGTCATTAAAAAAGTGCGAAACATTGTATTTTTTGTGTTCTATAGAGTTTGAAAAATCAACATTAAATAGCTCTATGTGAGAGGGGTCTATTGATGTTCTGAAAACTGGGCTGCCTTTGATTGTGCTTTTCTAATTGCTTCTCATTGATTATGCCATACCTGTAATGGTTGAAATTGTTAGATAAACACTTTTCTATCAATACAAAGAGAAGATGTTGAATTTTTTTCTTTTGATTTAAGTGTTTGAAGTAAGTGTTTATGGTAAATAGACATAAAATGGGGATCTATATACATTTGACGGTTTGTATAGATATGTAGCATAGACAATTTATACTAGTAGATTATGAAGTGGAGGAAGGAAAGGCAACAATAAAATGAACTTTACCAATGTGGTCAAGGTCTGGGAAACCCAATCCCTGTTTATTGGCTAGGGTCTGTCTTCCCAGGAAGACAAAAGGGACTTGATTCATGTAGATAATGGCTTCCCAGTTTCATTGTTGCTTTAGAAATATCAGCCTCCCCACCCCCTGCTGTGTCTCTCCCTCCCTCCAGCTTCATTCAGTCAGCCTTACAGGATCCCATAAGAGTTAGCAGCAGCAGCCTGCTAACGCAGTGGCTGAAGAGGCTCTGGCTCTTTAGAACTTCTGGAAACAGCTCTGTGGGACCCTTCACCTCTCTGTCTTCTGTTCCCCCAGGCTTTGGGATAGTGGCTGCTTCTTGGTGGTGTTATTTTATCTGAGTAAACTCAGTATTAACTTAGGAAGAAAACCTTCTATTCCAAGAAGTGTTGACAATGAGAAGGTCTATTGTTAAAAAGCTTTTTAAGCTTTCTTTTTGGAATGGCCGTACTTTGCCTGGGACAAAGAGGATTATGAAAGCTATGATAACAAAAATGCTTCAAAATGGAAGAGTGGTTGTCATTATATCTCATGGTTTTTCCTTACTGCTAAATCTACTGTCCAAACAACAGTTGGCTTTGTTCTGTAAGAACTATGTATATTTATTTGCTGTTTGTTTCTCATAATCCTACTTGAATATCTCTAGAATAGGCAAAAACAAGCTTTTTGAAGTGTTTCTTTAAATTAATCCCAGTAGTGTTATATCTTGCAGGAAACTCCAAAAGCTTAAGGCACCGACAATGATACAATTATCTACATCCTAAGATGTTATCTTTCTACAAAGAGAATTAGTTTTGCTTTTGGCAAGGAGTTCCTGTAAGGGGTGATCACCTAATTCAATCAAGAATTCTACTGATTTGCAGCTAGATTTTAATCTTTGTAAGGAAAGATCTACAGGTTCATTTCTAGTTTATCCTTATTAATTGTTAAGGTTCAAACTATAAGCTGTTGGTATTTATCAGTGACCCATCTCTGCAGGGTCTGTGAACAACAAATTTCTTCTCCTCTGCTCTGTATTAACAAAAGGTTAGGGGCGCCTGGGTGACTGACTTGGTTAAGCATCTGACTCTTGATTTCCGTTCAGGTCCTAATCTCAGGGTATTGAGATGGGGTCCCTTGGTGGGCTCTGCCAGGGGTGTGGAGCCTGCTTAAAATTTGATTCTCTCACTCCTTTTCTTTCTGCATCCCCTGAACCTCATGAACACTTGCTCTCTCTCTCTCTCAAAAAAAAAAAAAAAAAAGGTCATTAACCTTCTCGGCTTCTTTAATTACCCTTTCTACTCACCCTTTTTTTGCTTCGCAGTCTCTTAGTTGCCAGCTGCAAATAGATGAAAAGATGTCTCAAAAAAGATGCCCACTCTAGGTGTCCCTTTCCTTGATTTTGGGCCTCAGGCCCTTGATGTCTCAGTGGCTCTCTGATGTCACTGAGTTGATTTTGTTTACTTAGTTGAAGATTTTATCCAGCTTTTAAATTTCCCATTTCAGCAGGTCAGTTGTTTGTTATATATTAACTCACCATTACTAGTAAGAAGTAGAAATCCCATGTATTGATTGAATTTAAGCAAAAGAGCAGTCATAAATCCATCAAGGTACCTGCTGGCCAGTCAAACTGCTATTTACTCCCAAAAAAGAGCAAAGTGAAGAGATGAGATTATGAGTGTCAGAAAAGACATATTTTAATAAAACCCTTACTTACTTTTTATTAACTTAAATTCTTCCTCCTCAACGTGAGAATACTAAGGATCTCTAAGAATCAAAAGGAAGAGACGTTGTAGGTAAAACATTTTGTTCATTATTACAGGCTACATAACTATCAGTTGCTTATATTTATCATGTTCTTCCAAAACTGTAATTCGTTGTGATATAGGCTCAACTTGTGGGAAGAGTTTGGGGATTGAATGAAACAGAGAAAGGGGTTATATAATCATAAAATCAAAAACTTGAATGGATGCTTTATATCCTTTTTACAAAAGTATTTCCAATTTAAAATCAAAAGAATAAGCTATGTCCTGGACAAGTCACTGTCTTTTAGGTTTAGATCAATTAATGTAAATTTAATTAGACCTTTTCATATATGATCTTAACAACCCAAAGTTCTTTGTAAGTTCTCTCTTATAAATGAAAGTTTATAATTTTTACAGATAATTTTTTTTAAGATTTTGTTTTTTGAAAGAGTGTGAGAGAGCAAGAGCAGAGCAAAGGGAGAAACTGGCTCCCCACCAAGCAAGAAGCCAGATGTAGGATTTGCTCTCAGGACCCCAGGGATCATGACTTGAGCTGAAGGCAGATGCTTAGCTGACTGAGCCACCCAGGCACCCTTGGATAATTTGTATTTAATGTTTATTAATCATATTCATTGGCCAAAGTATATTCTAAACACTTATTTTTATTACTTATTGAATACTTAAAACTACACTTTAACACCACTGTGTGTATTTCTATTTTAAATATGAGAAAATCAAAGTGTGTAAGTTAAGCAAGTTGTCTAATTATAAATATAAATAATAGAACCAAGATTTGAATTCTCAATCAAGAGTCTACATTCTTTTTTTTTTTTTTTAGATTTTATTTATTTGACAGAAAGAGAGAGAGCAAGAGCAAAGGGAAGTGGGAGAAGCAGACTCCCCATGGAGCAGGGAGCCTGATATGGGGCTCCATCCTAGGATCCTGGGATCATCACCTAAGCTGAAGGCAGACGCCCAACCAACTGAGCCACCCAGGTGCCCAGGAAGCTGCATTCTTAACCATCATTCTGTATTACCTTTGTGTCAAATGATTTAGAAAAAAATACAGAATAAATGTGACATCTAAATAGAAATGGTAGAATTTATTAATTAAATTGTCAAGGAGAGACAGATGCCATAATATATACAGCAGTTGGTTGAGATATCTGGTTTTCATTCTATTAATATTAAGATCAACTGATGTGACTTACTGATGACTTTAAGAACTCATTAAAGCATCTATAACATGTCAATAAGAATAATCCTTTATTTAACAGACAAGGGTATGGAATTTTTTTTTTTTTAGTATTTTATTTATTTATTTATTTGAGAGAGAGACAGTGAGAGAGAGCACAAGTGAGGAGAAGGTCAGAGAGAGAAGCAGACTCCCCATGGATCTGGGAGCCCGATGTGGAACTTGATCCTGGGACTCCAGGATCATGACCTGAGCTGAAGGCAGTCGCTTAATCAACTGAGCCACCCAGGCACCCCAGTGATCTTGTTTTTTTAAATTATTATCTAACAAAATTTGGGGAAACTACATAAATGCTTATGCATCATAATACGGTTTAAGATTATTAGATTTGATTTAGAATTTATTCTGATGGAATTGCAATAATTAGGAGAGAGAAATTCCTGAATTTCTGTTGATTTGCATGACACAGAAGATTGGTTATTTTACATAGGAAGACTGTCATAACTTAAAGATTGGATTCTAGGTGAAGGTCCCATTAAAACATATATCAACTACTACTACAAGTTAGTTTTCAAAGATACTGTATAGATACAGTATACTATACAGACACAGTATAGATACCTTTTGCATAAATCATTTATAGTTAAATTATTAAGTTTTTAATTGTGAAATGAATTATGCTGTAAATGAGTAGTGGAAATTTAGTTTTTATTTTATGTACTTAAACAATTATTTATAGATCGTGAATTATATGCTAGCACAATAACTGTCACCAGTAGTTCATCAAGATATTTGTTTTATTTGCTTATATTGTGTAAAAGAAACTGGCCTTCCTCCTCTCTAAAACCACCAAAATCTGTCTGCTAATTTTTGTAATATATATGGAACAACTCCCTTAGCAACTATCATAAATCAGGTTATCCCTGCTTTTTTGATAGAGATTAATCTTTTATACTAGAAAACAAATTGCCTTAAACCCGTAATTCTTTCAACATTCAAATAGTACTTAGTAGTATTAAAAAAGTAAGTTATCGTACTATGGTTACTCTACCTGAGGGTTAGAGAAAGGAGAGGGATGAGCAGGTTGGATAACTGGGTGATGCATATTAAGGAGGACACATGTTGTGATGAGCACAGGGTGTTATACGCAACTAATGAATTGTTGAATAAGACATCAAAAACTAATGATGTACTATATGTTGGCTAAATGAACATAATAAAATAAAAATTTTAAAATGCAGATAAAAATAACTATGACATGCGGTAAGGACTATGAAAAGCAGTGCATGTTAAGCAGCCAGCACAAACAATGAATAATTGACTTAATAAAAGCCATTTTTGCTCTGAGGTGTTTTCCCCTTAATAAAGATTTACCCTTCAATAAGAATGACATTAATGCACATACTGTTTCTTGTTCTAGAAATTTCACTTGAGAATCTCAATGAAGATGCAACTTCAAGTAATTTCTGGGAAAATTAGTAGTGCATTTGTTTAAGGTAAAACAATGAAGCAACATTAAGTGGTTGTAACAAGGATACACAATGAATGAGGAAGACTGAGATTAAACTCAAGAGTGGAATCCTTGCCTCTATTGTGATTCTACAAAGTACCATACTCTAAATATGCCCCCCCCTTTTTTCAAGTTTAAGGAATACATCTTTCTGGCATTGAAGAAAGAATCTGAGAAGAAATGGAATAGTGTAGTGTGGTCCTGGTGTCTATTCTCTGGCACATCCTGATGTATTTAAACACAGACAGATGATTAGTTTACTGAATGTGTTCATAGGAGGCTGCATTCTGCCAATTAGAGGTAGAGAATGGTGTGGAGGTAAATTTGTTGAAACAATACAGGATGATTGGAAAAGTTATTAGGTACCATACTACCAACTCTCCTGGTTCATTGAATGCCATGGGTAGTCTCAAATACAGTGACAACATCTGCCTGAAGGCCGTTGTGTGATTGTGTCTCACCATTGGAAGGATGGTTTGGAATGCTACCTTCTTGGGTTTTCTTTTCAGATGACACTGAACCAGATGGACTTTATTTAAATGTAAATTAAGTTTCCAGATCTTAAACATCAGTCCATCTATTTTTCATGTTTTTTATCTACAACTACATCCATTTTTGGGAATTCAAATATATTGGTTTTAGTGAGATATTTGCAGAAGATCATGGTCAGGGGACATTGTATGATCTTAGATTGGATAAATTTATATTAACAAGATATAAAAAAAATAATGGTTGTGATTGATCTCTAAATGTCACTGAGCTACTATGCCTTCCTTCCTCTCTCATCCTTTTACCTCTTCTACCAACTTAATGTAAAGACTAACAGATAGATGTGTCAACTCTAAGTACCATGGGGCTCTTCCAAGGAATTCTCCCAGAAATGGTCATTGGTTTTAAAGGGCTATACTAGAATTCCAGCAGGCTTTAAATTATTCTGAGCCAGTAATGGTGAATCTTAATACCTATAAGAGCTTTCTTATTTTCTTGGAAGGGTTTTAGAATGGGATGTTAGGTTTTATTTATTTATTTATTTATTTTTTTATTTATTTGACAGAGAGAGATTACAAGTAGGCAGAGAGGCAGGCAGAGAGAGAGAGAGAAAGAGAGAGAGAGAAGCAGGCTGCCTGCCGAGCAGGAGCCCGATGCGGGACTCGATCCCAGGACCCTGAGATCATGACCTGAGCTGAAGGCAGCGGCTTAACCCACTGAGCCACCCAGGTGCCCCTGGGATGTTAGTTTTTAAAATATTTTTAATAGGGTGCTTGGGTGGCTCAGTCATTAAGCGTCTATCTTTGGCTTGGGTCATGGTCCCAGGATCCTGGGATTGAACCTTGTATTGGGCTCCCTGCTCATCGGGAAGCCTCGTTCTTCCTCTCTCATCCCCCCCACCCCCCACTGCTTGTGTTCCCTCTCTTGTTGTGTCTCTTTATCAAGTAAATAAATAAATTTTAAAATATAGCTATTTTAAATATTTCTTTAAAGAATGTTAGCTTTAATTCATGCACTAGAATAATCAGAACACTGAACTAGCCCAGCTCAGCCCTTTTACTGCTAAGAGACTATATGGCATTCCCAGATTTCATGTTAGTACATTTATCTATTTCCTATAGTGTTCTGTTCTCCTAGTATGCACTAGAAATGTCTAATCATTTCAAAACTACCAGATAATCTTTACCTTTTATCAGGATTATTTTTGCATCATGTAGATTAGATGTTGGCACTACCGCACTGCCATGTTCTTAACTGGCAAATGTGTAGAGAAAAGGCATTTCTAGGAACGTGACAAAGTTTTAGACATTGGACCTCTTGGTGACCCTTCAACTCCATGGCCAGAAGATCTAAGAAAAAACTCCAAGTAGCTTTTCATTAGTGAGATATTTGATAAATTGAGTTCACCAATGTGTCTGAGAAGATAAAAAACTTCTCTGCTCTCTTAGTTTAATTTGCAGCCCCCACTCCCAAGATAGAACCTAACAAAAAACTAGTTAGCATGGGTATGTAGATTTAATCACATCTATAGTATGGGAGTTTATGTAAAAAAAAAAAAAGACTCAAAGGGGGAATTAGGATTTGGGGCTTATATGCCCTCTTACTAGGTGAAGGGAAGGGAGGGGGGACAAAGGGCACTTATAAGGAAAACAACTTTTTGGAAAGAAAAATAGTGCCCTTCAGAGAATGGATGGGAGATAGGATAGTTCTGAGACAATGTCTGTTTTGATGTGGTTCCAGCTTCTTAACTCAAAGAGGATTAGAGGATTAGAACTGTTCTCCAACAGAGTTCATGAAGCATTCTTTCTGAAACCTTTTGGGAGCCTTTCTTAGATAAAGGATTCCAGAAATTGAAGAGTCTTCCATTTAAAATGAATTTTATGCCACAGTGACGTGTTCCAGACTTTTTCAAGTGTTATGAGTTGAATTGTGTCCCCAAAAAGATATGCCAGAGTCTTTACCATGCTACCTATGAATGTGATCTTATTTGTGAATAGGAGCTTTGCAGATATATAAAGTTGATGTCACTACTGTAGTCCCTAATCCAATATGTTTAGTATTCTGTTTTTTTTTTTTTTTAAGATTTATTCATTTGAGAGAGAGAGAGTGAGAGAGAGCATAAAACGGGAGAAGTTCAGAGGGAGAAGCAGACTCCCTGCATAGCTGGGAGCCTGATGTGGGACTTGATCCCAGGACTCCTGGGTCATGACCTGAGTCAAAGCCAGTGGCTTAATTAACTGAGCCACCCAGGTGTCCTGTTTAGTATTCTTTTAAGAAGAAAACACCATGTGAAGACACAGGGAAAACATTCTGTGATAATATGCAGAGACTAGAGTGATGCAGCCATAAAACAAGGAATGCCAAGGATTGGTAGTCATCACTAGAACAGACGAGAAAGGAAAGACTTTTCCATATAGACTTCAGAGGAAGCATGGCTTTCCTGACATGTTGATTGATTTTGGGCCTCTAGCCTTAAATATCATGAAACAATAAATTGGTGTTGTCTTAAGCCACCAAGTTTGTGATACTTTGTTATGGCAGCCCTAGGAAACTAATATAACCAGTATACAGAACTTGGAAGTAGTCTCTTCTTTACCAAAGCATGCTTAATATTTTTCTAAAAACTATGAGGATGTGGAGAAAGGGGAACCCTCTTACACTGTTGGTGGAATGCAAGGTGGTACAGCCACTCTGGAAAACAATATGGAGTTTCCGCAAGACTTTAAAAATAGAGCTACTCTATGACCCAGCAATCACACTACAAGGTATTCACACCAAAGGTACAGATGTAGTGAAAAGAAGGGTCATGTGCACCCTAATGGTGATAGCAGTTGATGAAGTTCTAGAATATAGGTGAGGTTCAGTAGGGTGAGGTCTGGAGCTGATGATCAAGAAAGAATTCTTGAGACATCTTTGGTGCAAAATGGTGGTTTATTGAAGCATGGGGACAGGACCCATGGGCAGAAAGGGCTGCTGCCCTGGGGTTGTGAGGGGTGGCAGGTTATGTACCATGGGGGTGAGGTAAGTAAGGAAAAGGGAGGTTTCAATAGAACTTTCATATGCTAAAGAGGTCCTACAAGATACATAGCAGAGGTCTTGCCATTGCCAAGGTTGTTAACATTAGGATGCGGGGGGGAGATTCCTAAAGAATGTCACAGATGTCCCACCCAGGAGTGGGGTGGGGGAAGTTTGGAGGGTGTCAGCTTTTGCTTTGTCCTCAGCCAAGCTTTTGTTCCTTCATTAAGTAATGTCCATAATAGCCAAACTATGAAAGGAATTGAGATGTCCTTCAACAGATGAATGGATAGAGAAGACGTGTGTGTGTGTGTGTGTGTGTGTGTGTGTCTGCACACACACGTCTTCTCTACCCATTATCTGTATATATCTATATATATGTATCTATATATATCTATATATATATATGCAGTGGAATATTACTCAGCTGTCAGAAAGAATGAATTCCTACCATTTACATCGACATGTATGGAACTGGAGGGGATTATATTAAGTGAAATATGTCAAGCGGAGAAAGGCTATTATGATATGGTTTCATTCATAGGTGGAGCATAAGGAATGTGTAGAGGACCATAGGGGAAGGGAGGGAAAACTGAATGGGAAGAAATCAGAGGGAAAGACAAACCATGAGAGACTCCAGGAAACAAACTGAGGGTTACAGAAGGGAGGTGGGTAGGGGGAAGGTGTAGCTGGGTGATGGGTATTCAGGAGGGTTCGTGTTGTGATGAGCACTTGGTTTATATGCAACTAATCAAAAACTAATGATGTACTATATATTGGCTAATGGAGCATAATTTTTAAAAAATTACATAAAAATCCACCCTGTGGCTTTGCAAAATCATACACACACACCCTTTGTGAACTTGGAATGCACATTTGTTAAATCTAATAGACTAAGGAAAAGACTGAAATTCTTATAAGAAAAGTTCAAGCAGAAGTTAGACCAATCTAGGGATGCCTGGGTGGCTCAGTGAGTTAAAGCCTCTGCCTTGGGCTCAGGTCATGATCTCAGAGTTCTGGGATCGAGCCCTATCTCAGGCTCTCTGCTCAGCAGGGAGCCTGCTTCCTCCCTCTCTCTCTCTGCCTGCCTCTCTGCCTACCTGTCATCTCTGCCTGTCAAATAAGTAAATAAAGTCTTAAAAAAAAGAAGTTAGACCAATCTGAGGTGTTTTTATAAGCACAGTAAATCATTTCCCTGATTCATAAATACTATAATGTATTCATAAGCAAATGATAGATAAATTGTTCAAAAGAGAGCAAGTAATAGATTATACATTCATCTCTGCATTGTATTATTACCACATATATATATTAATTCAAGAGTCAAGTGTTTAGAAACACCATAAACAGTGGCATACTGAAATACATGAGGGTATGATGATAGTGGTACATTTTTATACAAGTGGTTATTGCATTCTTCCTATGTGAAAGACACATTTTCCATATTTGAGTGTGATCATGCAGCAGGGAGGGGCAGAAGCAGAGGGTGAGGGAGAGAGATACTTAAGCAGACTCTGTGCTGAGTGGGGAGCTGGAGGTAGGGCTCAATCTCATGACCTCGAGATTATGACCTTAGTGAAAACCAAGAGTCACACATTTAACTGATTGTGCTACCCAGATGCCTCTAGAAGACTTTTTTTTTTTTAAGAATTTTTATTTTTTGTCAGAAAGAACACCAGCAGAGGTAAGGGACAGAGGGAGAGGGAGAAGCAGACTCCCTACCGAGTGAGGAACCCAATGCAGGACTCAATCCCAGGACCCTAGGATCATGACCTGAGGTGAAGGTAGACTCTCAACTGACTGAGCCACCCAGGCATCCCTAGAAGACTTTTTAATAGCAGGAATATTGTCATTATCTCTAGAATAAATTAAAAATGCATCCCATACTTTGGATAAATTTAAATCATACAGTATTATTTATACTACAGTTTCATTTCTTTAGAACATATTTCTTTTCCTAGGAGAAAGCTGCCTTTCTCTTGTAGCATATTTAATAACTCTAAGTAAAAAGATAAAGAATATCTTCTGTGAACCCATATTCCTATTTCTTGAATTTTCTGATAAAAAAGTTTATTTGTCAGAGTAAAATTGAAGAAGGCCTAAAAAAAATTTTATATTATAATATATTCTTATAGTCACACATGTAAAAGTGTATCTTATTTAGATTTTATAGCTTTATATAATTATATATTTTTCACTTCTCATATGTATGTATCAATGGACCTATATACAAGAACCTTTATATATGTTATACCTCATATATAAATGTCATAATATACACATCTCATCTAACATATTTTACTTCTTTAATAGGATTTGTCCTACCATGTAACCATTTTGATGCTGCTTTCTATGTTCCTCCAAACTAAAATCTCATACCTTTATGAAAGTTGCATCTCTCAAAAATTTTTTGAGTATTCTGAGTATTGGATTGTGATGTTATTATGCATTTTTGTGTAATCACATTGTTACCAAGGTCTTTCTCTATATTCAATGTATAAGCCACTGCGCATACTTTCTTTCTTCCCCACCAGCAAGTGTGATCCCTTGAGATGCAGGTTCATCTATACAATCTGTCAGGACTGCTTGTATAGGAGGGAGACAAAGTCTGCCAAGACAGCACTATTCTGTCCTCTTTTTTACTCTTAGAAATAGTGATTTTTTTGTTTTGTTTTAAATATGTATTTCCTGACAAAATCAGGACAATACTAGTTGAGGTTTTCAAGAATACCATAGGCATTTTTAAGGTTACAGAGTTTTTAGGATGAGAAGAAAGAGATTGTATCTCATGAAGTTACTTGTTTTACTGAAGGGGAAACTAAGTGTCAGAAAGAGTAAATGAATTTTTCCAAATTTGCACAGCTTTTGGATGGCTAAGTTGGGACTAGAATTTAATTATTTCTCTTTTGCTTTGTTGCCTCGGTGACTCACATATTGAAACCTATTTCCCAATGACACTTAATTACATGAGTTTCATTTTAATGTAAGAAAATATATTCAGTCTAAAAAAACACAAACTTTTCCTTTTTCCTTTGTATTTCAAGTTCTGACTTACAGATAGTTCTAGATGGTTTATGAACATAAATCAGCATCAGATTTTCTCTGCCGTTCATTCTTTGACCCAGTGTGCTCACTTTACTGGCAGCTGAGCCTTGATGTCATTTCCATCCTTCTCATTTACAATAGACTTAACCAAAGACAAGATAATAAAAATCATGGCAATTTTATAAATACCTGTGTTTTGTTAAAGCAGATCTGCAAATGCTAATTTGTGTTTTACCACAGAACCTTTCGTGTTTCTGTGGAGCATAGGCTGTTCCTTCTTTTTATCTTCTCAGTGCTTTTTTTTTCCTTTTGGCAACACTGGATTCTTTACAATACACCATGTTTGTACCAACAGACAAAACTTACAAATCAGAGTGAGCAAGCATCATTCTCATTCCGTAACTTTTCTTTATTCTAAAATATTGGAGAAATTCTAAGTGAACTGTCATTTTTTCACCAACATTGATGGTTTTGTTTTGTTGTTGTTGTTGTTTTGCTAGATATTGAAGAATAAAGAAGCAGTTCTTACCTTGGTGGAGCTCACGACCAGTGGGGGAGATAACAAACTTAACTTAGCTTAGAGTAACACAAGCATTGCCATACTATGGGACATTAAAAAAAAAAAAATCCAGATGATGATTAAACAGTCTTATTTTTTTTTTTTAACTTTTTTTTTAATTTTTAATTTTTTCAGTGTAACAGTATTCATTATTTTTGCACCACACCCAGTGCTCCATGCAATGCGTGCCTTCTCCAATACTCACCACCTGGATCCCCCCAAACTCCCACCCACCCCCCGCCCCTTCAAAACCCTCAGATTGTTTTTCAGAGTCCATAGTCTCTCATGGTTAACCTCCCATTCCAATTTTCCTCAACTCCCTTCTTTTCTCCATCTCCCTTTGTTCTCCATGCTATTTGTTATGCTCCACAAATAAGTGAAACCATATGATAATTGACTTTCTCTGCTTGACTTATTTCACTCAGCATAATCCTCTTCCAGTCCTGTCCATGTAGCTACAAAAGTTGGGTATTCATTCTTTCTGATGGAGGCATAATACTCCATAGTGTATATGGACCACATCTTCCTTATCCATTCATCCGTTGAAGGGCATCTTGGTTCTTTCCACAGTTTGGTGACCATATCAAAAAATGGGCAGAAGATATGAACAGACACTTCTCCATTGAAGACATACAAATGGCTATCAGACACATGAAAAAATGTTCATCATCACTAGCCATCAGGGAGATTCAAATTAAAACCACATTGAGATACCACCTTACACCAGTTAGAATGGCCAAAATTAGCAAGACAGGAAACAACATGTGTTGGAGAGGATGTGGAGAAAGGGGAACCCTCTTACACTGTTGGTGCAGCCACTTTGGAGAACAGTGTGGAGATTCCTCAAGAAATTAAAAATAGAGCTTCCCTATGACCCTGCCATTGCACTACTGGGTATTTACCCCAAAGATACAGATGTAGTGAAAAGGGCCATCTGTACTCCAATGTTTTTTTTAACTTCTTACCCGAGAGAAAAGACCTCTTGAGATGTCCAACACAGCAGAGGTTTGCATTTTTTAATGTGGGTTCTTCCTCTCAGTCACAGAACACAGAAAATCCTGGAACGACTTCCGTTAGTTCTCCCAGTGGCAGTATGTGACTAGTATTATTCTAGATTTAGAGTAGGTATGGTGATTTATTGCTTATAATAGATCCTTAGGATATTGGGCTTAATCCTTTCATGAAATCTTAGTGAGGCAGCTCAGGTATCTTTCTGGAAAGGCCAGAATATTGAATCATGCTGGGACAGGTCTTTAAAAGAAGATGTTTCGACTGTCCTAATTCTCACTGTGAAGAGGGGTTCGAAGAGAGCCATGCGGATCAAAAAGGGAGAGATTTGTGGATATGAGAGTTTACGTTTTCTTGCTTTTGTAAACAATTCAGTCTGCTAAAAAGTATGAAAATAGAATCCTAGATACTAGCACTCTGGAGTATAAACCTTAGCAGTCTATACATAACATTAAGAAAATAATCATCACGTTCTATCAAATCTTCTGTGGTAATTTGACTCAAGCTGAAATAAGTTTCCAGAATACAAATTAGAACTGGCCCCACAAGGTCTAATTTCTAGTGTTCATTTCAAAAACAGCAAGAATTTAGCATTTGTTGGACTCTATTGAACAATTCACTTCCCTGCCAATCAAGTTGTCCAGTGGCCTGTGTTTAGGTGAATCGAAAATAGCCATTTGATGACTGTTAACTTTTAGCAACAGATCTGTCTGCTCTAGAGACTTTGGTACTTTATACCTGGCAGAAGTTTAGAGCCAGGGGCACCTGGGTGGTTCATTCGGTTAAGTGTCTGCCTTCGGCTCAGGTCACGATGCCAGGTCCCTGAGATTTAGCCCTACAATGGGATTCCTGCTCAGTGGGTAGTCTGCTTCTCTCTCTGCCTGCTGCTCCCCCTGCTTATGCACTTTCCTGCACTATCTTTCTTCAAATAAATAAAAGCTTAAAAAAAAAAAATCCAGTTCTTTCTCTTGTGCTCTCCTCAGGACTTCCCTGCTAGGGTTTTCTATGCACAGCTCCTATATCTTGAGTATGAACTGTCTTCTGGTGGCCACATCCCCCTCAGTCTCTGGCTTCCTGGCTGCCACCCTCTACAAGTGGAGTCCCATCCCTGTCTTCTCGAACAGGAGTAAGCTCACATTCCTGTTATCTGCATTTCTTGCAGATAGGGATGTATGGGAAACATTCATGCATCCTTAACTCTGATAAGTCCTTAAAGTTTATACTGAGCCCAGTACAATGTCTTTCCTTCCAAATGCAACCTTTTATACACTAGAGATCTCTCCATGTAATCTCAGTGAAGGCCCAGTCAACTAAGCTTATGGTTAGCCAATGGGTTTCTCTACTCCCCCTCATCTAATAATAAGGCATGAGGGAGTGGTGCTTATAGAAATGCTTCTACAAAGAGATCCTCTCCAAAATTCTCTCTTTATAATCTTCCATCTACTCCTGAGAACTCCTTTTATAATTGCTATCTTTTTGCAAAGTTCAAGAGTAACAACACTGGTCTTGAACATTTTTTAAATTGATTATTTCCATGTTAAAAAAAAATCCTCACTGCTTTTGGAAGCAGTTTCTACAAATTACCCTACTGTGAATGTGCATCATTATTTGACAAAGGAATTTGCCCCAAACATATTGTGATACCATGATCACACAGTAAGCATTGTTATGCCAGATATGAGAAGGGATTAGATCAATTGTTATACATATGTTTAATATTAAATAAGTTGAAAACCACAAAGAACTATTAGTGACTAATAGGCTTAATCACATGACGTAATATTTTCCCTTTATTCTTCACCATGCAAATCACATTCTTTTTTGAGTGGAATATGTCATTATATAGAATTATTGGGCCAATAGTCCACATTTAACTTTACAAAATCCTTAGTAGGAGATCTTCCCTCTTCCTCTTTCCTTTAAAACCAACATGAAAACATGTGACCTCTTTCAACCTATCAGATGCTCCCATATGAGACTTGCAAAATCTCCATTTCAGGGGGTAATAGAAACACAAGGGTAGTTAGAAACCATTTAAGTGTAAGTACACATGATAGGGTGACTAAGATCCTAGCAAAAGATTTATGTATTTTTTTTTTAGTTGAAAGCTAACCAAGCAAATTTATTTAAATCCAGTGTCATTAAATCTAGGATGCCTCCTTAGCAAAGGCAGTGAAAAATGACCCAAATCTGACTGATCATATCCCTATGTTCTCCAGGGTGGCATGAGATCCACAGTGAGTGGCTTCAGGATTTTTTTTTTTTAATTTTTATTGTGTTTTTAAAACTTAAATTCATTTAATTAACATAGTGTATTATTAGTTTCAGAGATAGAGTTCAGTGATTCATCATTCTTATACCCAGAGCTCATTACATCACATTCCTTCCTTAATGTCTTTTACCCAGTTACCCGATTCCCCCACCGTCTCCCCTCCAGCAACCCTCAGTTTGTTTCCTATGATTAAGAGTTTCTAATGGTTTGTCTCCCTCTCTGATTTTGTCTTTTTTTATTTTTCCCCTCTCTTCTCCTATGATCCTCTGTTTTGTTTCTTAAATTTCACATATGAGTAAAATCATAAGATAATTGTCTTTCTCTGATTGGCTTATCTCACTTAGCATAATATCCTCCTGTTCCACCCACCTTGATGTAAATGGTAAGTATTCATCTTTTCTGATGGCTGAGTAATATTCTACTTCATATATATACCACATCTTTTTTTTTTTTTAAAGATTTTATTTATTTATTTGACAGAGAGAGAAATCACAAGTAGGCGGAGAGTCAGGCAGAGAGAGAGAGAGAAGCAGGCTCCCGCTGAGCAAAGAGCCTGATGCGGGGCTCGATCCCAGGACACTGAGATCATGACCTGAGCCGAAGGCAGCGGCTTAATCCACTGAGCCACCCAGGCGCCCCAATACCACATCTTTTTTATGCGCTCATCTGTTGATGGACATCTTGGCTCTTTCACAGTTTGGCTATTGTGGACCTTACTGCTATCACCATTGGGGTACACATGCCTCTTTAGATCACTACATTGTATCTTTGGGGTAAATACCCAGTAGTACAATTGCTGGATTGGAAGGTAGTTCTATTTTCAACTTTTTGAGGGACCTCCATATTGTTTTCCAGAGTGGCTGTACCAGCTTGCATTACCTCCAACAGTGTAAGAGGGTTCCCCTTTCTCTGCATCCTTGTCAACATCTGTCATTTCCTAACTTGTTAATTTTAGCCATTCTGACCACTGTGAGGTGATATCTCATTGCGGTTTTGATTTGTATTTCCATGATGCTGAAAGATATTGAGTATTTTTTTCATGTGTCTGTTGGCCATTTGGATGTCATCTTTGGAGAAATGTCTGTTCATGTCCTCTGCCTGTTTCTTGATTGGATTATTTGTTCTTGGGTGTTGAGTTTGATAAATTCTTTATAGATTTTGGATACTAGCCTTTTGTCTGATAAAACATTTGCAAATATCTTCTCACATTCTTTAGGTTGTCATTTGGTTTTGTTGACTATTTCCTTTGCTGTGCAAATGAAATCTCAGTGAAGTCTCAATATTCATTTTTGCCTTTGTTTCCCTTCCCTGTGGAGACCTGTGTGGCAAGAAGTTGTGGCCAAGGTTGAAGAGGTTGCTGCTGGTGCTCTTCTCTAGGATCTTGATGGATTCCTGTCTCACATTGAGGTCTTTCATCCATTTTAAGTCCATTTTTGTGTATGGCGTAAGGAATGGCCAGTTTCATTCTTCTGCATGTGGCTGTCTAATTTTCCCAACACCATTTGTTTAAGAGTCTGTCTTTCTTCCATTCTTTCCTGCTTTGTCAAAGACTAGCTGGTCATAAAGTTGAGGGTTCATTTCTGGGTTCTCCACTTTGTTCCATTGATCTGTGTGTCTGTTTTTGTGCAAGTACCATATGGTCTTCATGATTATAGATTTGTAATAGAGCTGGAAGTCCGGAATTGTGATGCCACCAACTTTGGTTTTCCTTTTCAACGTTCCTGTGACTATTCAGGGTCTTTTCTGGTTCCATACAATTTTTAGGATTATTTGTTCCAGTTTTGTGAAAAAAATTGATGGTATTTTGATAGGGATTGCATTGAATGTATAGATTGCTGTACATAGTATAGACATTGTAACAACATTTGGTCTTCCAATCCATGAGCATGGAATATTTTACATTTCTTGTATATTCCTCAGTTTCTTTCATGAGTGTTCTATAGTTATCTTTCACAGTATTTTTAAACTTAGAGGTGATGGCAAAGAGTTCACTTCTCTGTCTATAAAGATGTCAGAGAACTAGAAGTTCTGATAGCCCAATCCTACCTCACTGATAGTTTCGACAAGAGAAACTAGACAGAGATGAGATGCCAGATGTTGAGCAGAAATGCTCACAGAGTTTAAATTTCTGGTTGTCTTGTATTCCGTCTTTGTGATTCCTGTAGCTTGGTTATATGCATCAATATATTTTCCTGTTTTCTTAAGCCAGTGGGAAGTGGAGTTCTGTTGTTTGTCACCTAACTGGCCTGAATAAACTATGGTCCTTCAGATGAATTTGTACCTATCACCCTGTCACTGTAGTTAGTTTTTAAAGTTGGATTGGTAAATTAGAAAAGTTGACAGTTAAAAAGTAAATTATATTATGAAAACTGTGGGATTCCTGTAGAATAAAGATGAACTATAGAAATCCTAAATTAGGGGCACCTGGGTGGCTCAGTGGGTTAAGCCGCTGCCTTCGGCTCAGGTCATGATCCCAGGGTCCTGGGATCGAGTCCCGCATCGGGCTCTCTGCTGAGCAGGGAGCCTGCTTTCCCCTCTCTCTCTCTCTCTGCCTGCCTCTCTGCCTACTTGTGATCTCTCTGTCAAATAAATAATCTTTAAAAAAAAAAAAAATTTAGAAATCCTAAATTAAACACGTTCTTATGTAGACACACATATACTTCACTTATTCCAGATAAAACACTATTCCATGAGCTGAGGACAGCTATAAGAGAGAATCTTAAAATAATTGTCTATAGCAGAGGAATAGAGTGATTAAATTTCCACAGTCACTCACATTAGACAAGTCTTGGCATTGTCTGTTACTAGCTAAGTGATTTAAAACATATTACATAAGTTTGATTTTTGTGTGCATTCTTGTGAAGAATGTATCTTTGCATGTATAGTGCTTAGCCAAGAGTCCTTCTGAAAACATAGTGAGCACTAATAAAAGTTAGCACTCATTATTAACATAAGGTTAGAGCTTATTTCTGCTCAAGCTAGAGCTTATTTATGAAACAACATTTTGATATTTTTCTAAAAAGATTTTATTTATTTATTTGACAGACAGAGATCACAAGTAGGCAGAGAGGCAGGCAGGGGTGGCGGAGGGGAAGCAGATTCCCTGCCAAGCAGAGAGCCCAATGTGGGGCTCGATCCCAGGACCCTGAGATCATGACCTGAGCCAAAGGCAGAGGTTTTAACCCACTGAGCCACCCAGGCACCCCAACATTCTGGTATTTTAGATAAAGGTTATTGTCATCTCTATGTATCTTCCAAAAAGATACATTTCAGCTATCATTTGCTCCCTCATTATGATTCATGGCTAAGAAATGAGTTTTAAAAAGTGAATAATAAGCAGAGGATAACCTCAATTAGCTGAAGTTAATGGGGACATAGAGAAACTTTAGTTAATTACAGGCCATGGGAAACTGATAATAAATAGTTTAAACATGATGGAACAGATAGTAAAACATAATTTTAGATGATGGATTGATTTAATCATAGTTGTTTTGTAATTAAAAATCAATTACTATAAAACAGGATGGGGGTAATATTGCCTTTGCAGATATGGCAGTGTTAAAAACCGTGAATTTAAATAGTCCAATAAAGTATTTATTCATGATATTCTCTTCCTGATCCATTTATTTCCTTAGGATTGATTACCTCTGAGAGCTTTCCTGACATAAGGTTTTGTATGCTGACAAAAGGGAGGTGAAACAAAGCATCTTGATTAGCTACAAATACAGATCAGTTCTTCACAGAGTGTACCAGAATAAAGAGAACCCATTACATACCCTTAGAAGGTGCGTCCAAGACCAGCCGCAATGGAAAGCCCATTTTGTATTTAATCATATTTTTTTTTCCTTTTTTTTTTTCTTTTGATTCCAGGGTAGTTAACACACAGTGTTATGTTAGTTTCAGGTATACAATATAGTGATTCAGCACTTCCATATATCACCAGTGCTCCCCACAGGTGCACCCATTAATCCCCATCACCTCTTTCACGCATCCCCCGCCCACTTCCCCTCTGGTAACTGTCCATTCTCTGATAAGAGTCTGCTTCTGGGCTTTTCTTGTCCTTTGCTCATTTGTTTTGTTTCTTAAATTCCACATATGAGTGAAATCTTATGGTATTGTCTTTCTCTAACTGACTTAATTCACTTAGCATAAGCGAATGGCTCCATCCATGTCATTACAAATGGCAAGATTTCATTCTTTATGGCTGAATTCATCATATTTTTAGATCTAATAAGTTCTTAGCAGAAGTTCAGGTCCCATCCAGTAAACTCTTTATAAATTGACTTTTTTCTCGACAGTTGAACAAAGGAGAGTGTTAGTCTCTTTTTTAAGACTTGAACGAGAGCATGGGGGTTTACAGATTCAGGCTCCAACTGATGCATCTCATTATACTTCATGTGCTTCCTTATTCAGGGGAAAATGCAAGAACTTAATTTGAATGTACATATAAGTTATGGTTATGTTTGTTTTCAACTTTTTTTTTTTCCCGAATAGGACAGATTTTTAAAGTTTCTATTTTCATTCCAGTTAACATAAAGTATAATTTTAGTTTCAGGTGTACAATAGAGTGATTCAGCGCTTCTGTACAACACAGGTGCTCATCACAAGTGTACTTTTTACTCCCCATCCCCGTTTCACCGATTCCCCACCCACGTCCCTTCAGGTAACCATCAGTTTTTTCTCTACAGTTAAAAGTCTGTTTCTTGGTTTGTCTCCCCCTCTCTTCCACCCCTCCTTTGCTCATTTGTTTCATATCTTCTATTCACATATGGGTGAAATCATATGGTACTTGTCTTTCTGACTTCCTTCACTTAGCATAATACTGTCTAGCTCCATCCATGTCATAGCAAAGGGCAAGATTTCATTCCTTTTTATGGCTGAGTAATATCCCATTGTCTGGAGTGTGTGTGTGCATGTGGGTTTGTGTACACGACATCTTTATTTCATTCATCGGTTTATGGACACTTGGGCTGCTTCCATAATTTGGCTATTGTAGATAATGCTGCTATAAACATTGGGGTGCAAGGATCCCTTTGAATTAGTAGTTTGACTGCTGGATCATAGAGTAGTTCTATTTTAACTTTTTGAGGCATCTCCACGTTGTTTTCCACAGTGTCTACATCCAGCTTACATTCCCACTAACAGTCCAAGAGGACTCCCCTTTCTCGACATCCTTGTGGACACCTGTTGTTTCTTGTGTTGTTGATTGTAGTCATTCTGACAGGTGTGAGGTGATTATCACCTTGCACTTTTGATTTGCATTTCCATGATGGCAAGTGATGATGAGCATCTCCTCATGTGTCTGTTGACCATCTAGATGTCTTCCTTGGAAAAGTATCTATTCATGTCTTCTGCCCATTTCTTGACTGGATTATTTGGTTTTTGGGTGTTGAATTTGATAAGTTCTTCATATATTTTGGGTACTGACCCTTTATCAGATATGTCATTTGCAAATATATTCTGCCATTCTATAAGTTGCCTCTTAGTTTTGTTGATTGTTTCCTTCACTGTGTAGAAGTTTTTTGTTTTGATGTTATCCTAATAGTTTATTTTTGCTTTTGTTTCCTTTGCCTCAGCAGGCTTTTCTAGAAATAAGTGCTTGGGCTGATATCAAAGAGGTTACTGCCTGTGCTTTCTCTTAGAACTTTTATGGTTTCATGTCTCGTATGCGGGTCGTTAATCCATTTTGAGTTTATTTTTGTGTATGGTGTAAGAAAGTGGCCCGATTTCATTCTTTTGCATGTTGCTGTCCATTTTCCCCAACCCCATTTGTGGAAGGGACTGTTTTTCTCATTGAATATTCTTTCCTGTTTTGTCAAAGATTAATTGATCATGTAGTTGTGGGTTCTTTTCTGGGTTTTCTATTCTTTTCCTTTGATCTGTGTCAGTTATTGTGCCAGTAACATACTGTTTTGATTGGTACAGCTTTGTAATATAATGTGAAGCTTGGAAATGTGGTATCTTCAGCTTTGCTTTTTTTTTTTTTTTTTCCTTCCATGGTTGCTTTGGCTATTCAGGGTCTTTTGTGGTTCCATACAAATTTTGATATAGTTTGTTCTAGCTCTGTGAAAAATGCTGATGGTATATTGATAGGGATTGCACTAAAAATGTAGATTGCTTTAGGTGATTTAGACATTTTAACAAAATTTGTTCTTCCAATCCATGAGCATGGAATATCTTTCTTTGTCTTATCTTTAATTTCTTTCAGCAGTGTTTATTATAGTTTTCACAGTACAGGTCTTTTACTTCTTTAGTTAGGTTTATTTCTAGGTATCTTATTATTTTTTGTACAATTATAAATGGGATTAATTCCTTAATTTTTCCTTCAGCTGCTTCATTATTGGTGTATAGGAATGCAACAGATTTCTGTATATAGATTTTATAGCTTGCTTTACTGAATTTATCAATTCTGGGAATTTTTTGTGGTCTTTTGGGTTTTCTAAGAGAATAATAGATTTTCAAAAAAATCCTCAACAGTGCCTCTTTTTTGCAGAAGGATTCATGTTTCAGAGTTTTGAAGTTTTTTCAAAAACCATTTCTTTTTAAACATAGAACTAATGACCCTAAAAATGAGGTCTTTTTTTGGGAAAAAAAAAATGATTTCATTTATTTATTTGAGAGAGAATGAGTGAGAGAGAGCATGAGAGAGGAGAAGGTCAGAGGGAGAAGCAGACTCCCCAAGGAGCTGGGAGCCCGATGTGGGACTCGATCCTGAAAGTCCGGGATCATGACCTGAGCCGAAGGCGCTCAACCAACTGAGCCACCCAGGTTCCCTCAAAATGAGGTCTTTAAGGATCAAAAATATTTCAAATTGAGTGGCTTAGCTGAACTACCGGGTGCCTCTGGTTGTTGCTTAGACAGCATTTTGTTCTTAAAACAATAAAAGGCTTTTCATATTTATATATTAGAGTTATTTGGCAAAGTGTATAATAATGTAATTAAAATTATCAAAGTTGACTTTGAGTGTGTCCACTCTTCAGAATTTACACACACACACACACACACACACACACACTCATGTCTCTTAACATATTAATGATTCAACTTATTTTCAGTATTTGGCATTTTGTATTGGTGAAGATAAAATATTTAAACATACAGAACCATCACTTACAAAAATATGAACCTCAGAGACAGCTTTGGGTTAGAAACCTAGATCTGTTCTAACTCTTAGGGTATAGTCTAGGGCAAGGAACCTACCTTTTCGGAGCCATACATTCTCATCTGTAGAGTGGAGGTGGTAATAAATACCTATTAGTATTATATTAAATGGAATTATAAAGGTAAAGCATTGCATCCTTGATTTAGTATATAGGATATGCTTAATACATGGTAACTATACTGATGGTGATTATGTTAATAATGATGTTTTCTTTTTGTATTAGTCTTGGGGAAAGTGATCACAAACCTCATTTCTGCCTATAAGCATAATTAGGTAATATGCAGAACACACAAACAGCTGCTTCTGGGCATTTGGTATGAATTCCAACCTATCAGGCTTTTCAAAGAAATTGCTTGTGTAGGCTGCACATGATAGAAATAATTTTCCCTAGTTTGATAATTCAATCTGTAAGGAGTTTTATAACTTAGTCTCTTTTTTACATCAAACAATTCAACGTATTAAGATGACAAAAAATCTTTTCAGAGATTGCTATGATTTTCTATCATTGAATTTTATATCCTTCTTATTAAAATGAATTGTTGCAGTATAGGTTCTATCCTAATCACTCAAGTAGCATGGAGTATAGGGAAATTCATCTGATATTTCATAATTATGATTCAAGAAGAATGCTCTAGACAATAACAAAAGTGTAAATTTGAAAATATTTAAACTTGTATATATGTGGATATATACAAGGGTCTCTACAAGGATTCTATTATGCAATTTTATTTCATGTTTATGCTTAGAAATAAATGCAGTGTGTCCATACATTTTGGAAATGTTAGAAATATACAATGTTTGCTCTGTCTTGTGTTTCTACAATTTATGTGTAAAGAGAGAGGGGTTAAAAGTTTTCAGAAGAGGGAACAGGACATTTTTTTTGTATTTACTCTGAAAAGTGTGTTTATTGCCAATGGAGCATTCGTTGGTACAGAGAAGGCAGAACTGCACTCACTGTTTTTACGAACGACTGCAATATTTCAGCAAAATAAATTTAGTAATTAAGTGCAGATTACAGAATTCCATTTATTGTGAAGAAAGAATAAAATTTTGTTTTTTCCTTGTTTTTAAATCTTAGTTTTAATATCAGACTATAAGTAAACCCATTTCTTCCTTTGAGTTGTAATCCTAAACCCAACAAGTGAGTTAACCATTTAATTTTTAAGGAGTCACTGCTTCCCTAAGGCCCAGCAGAGGGCAGCAAAGCCTAGATGTTAACACTAACTGTTACCTGAAGAGCAGAAGATGAAAAATACATGCAGACTGATTTGGCTTGAATGGGATGTGTGGAGCAGAGGGCAATTCTTCTGGACAATGGAGAGAGCTTTAGAACCTCAAAACACTAGATAACTGTATTTATTCAACACAAACTGAGCAGCTCCTTAAGTTTGTGAAGAAACGGTTCACTCAGGTTTTTTTTGAATGAACGTCTATTGAGTAAACAGTTTAAGATTTAAATTGATTTAGTAGATTTAGAAGGATCAGAAAGAAAAAAATAAATGTTGAGCATAGTGAATGGAACAATGTGAGTGATGGATAGCCCATGACTTTTTCTTCTTTTGGGAACTTATCTGTTCTTAGTTGTGTCCTTGCCTGTCATCTGTCTCCCTCTCACAGATCCTAACCAAGGTAATGCCTATCATTTAGCCTCTTCAGCGAAACTAAATTGGGACAGTCTGCAGACATTCTAGAGTTTTGCAGGTAAAGGTGTGTGATTTTGTTCCCTAGGAACAGGAGACGCCATCTGTAAGGTATAGTTGGCAAAATTGGTAGTATTGTTTTATTCGGGAAAAATCCATTATCACATTGAGAACTTTATGGAATAAATACAGCACTCGCTATTTCTATACCTCTAGCTTAGTAAAATGTTCATTATCTCAAGGTTTATTTAACTGTTGAAATAACATCTTAAAAAGGCTAATGGCCACAGGGGATGAAACCATTTTCTTCTGTCATTGGTGATATTGGGGACCTTGTGTTTTTAGAGCTTAGACGCAAATAAAGGCATACTTAGAAGTGCCCTCCTCTATCCATTCATCAAACCCCTGGGGGTAACAAAAAAGTATGGTTATGAGATAATTGTTTTGCAAATGGGACCTTCTTTTTTAGCTCTTCATGTAGTAGGAGGTCCTTGAGCCTGCTGGGAAATTTTGGAGACAAAGAACAACAGGATGTTTTTCTCTCCAACAACAGCTTCTATTAACCTCCTGATGTTTGGCTCAGAGGGTTGTGATTATGATCCTGCTGACATCAGCCACCCATCTAAAATAAATGAGCAATGTTTTGGCTCAAGCAGTGAGAGGCTGAAGACTTGGAGGTTTTGTACCTGATAAAGCAACTGTGTGAGAATTAAGTATGAGGAAGCATGTTGTGCTATCTCCCTAGCTGTCTAGCGGCGATGTTATTCAACCCAACAAATACCTAATGAGTTTCTTCTATGGTCTTGGTAATGCATTAGGTATTATGGGGACACTGAGAAGCATTAGGCATGTCATTTGCCCTTTGGAAGCTTATAGCCTTATTGTGGAGAGGAGGTTTATAGAAATACAAAAATGCAACACAACTTAAAAGCTAGGTTGAAGGGATTCCTGTCAGAAAGGAAGTGTGATTTAGGCACTAAATGAATCTGCTTGATGCTTAGGAGAGGAAAGAAAATTCTTCAGGCAAAGATATGTATCGGAAAACACTCTAACTTGCTGCCTGTTATAATTTACATATCTTCAGTTGGTTAAATAAAAATACTCATCACTCTATATGCTTTCTGGCATTCTGATGAGTAAGCTCTTCTACTTTTCTCATTTTGTAAATAAGGCAATCAGGGTGTGTGGAGATTAAGTGATTAGTCTAGGGCTCAAAGTATTATGAGTTAGGGATAGTATTTGAATATACTTTGCTTCAATTTTTTTTTCTCTTGCCCATCTTAAAGTTGTAAAAGGGGGAGTTAGTAAAACTTCAATAAAAACAATATTGATGGTTTTATTAAATATCAGCTAAAACATATGAAATCATTTAGGCTTTTAAAAAGTCTTTCATATTAAGGATGAAAATCAGAGAACAATAGATGTAGATTTGGTTCCTCATGCTCTGTGACCAAGCTAAATGAGGTAACTCTCAAATTTGAAACTGCGTGACTCCAAGCAATGCCCCTCTGCAGTGAATATTCTTTACTGATGCTTAAACTATCTTGATCTTGCTAGCTTTCACCCTGTAGATCTGTAAGATTTTCTAGGACAGAAATGATGTCTTATAAAACTTTTAATAGTTTATACATTGTTATGCCTGTTAAGAGCAAAGGGTTAACTTGTCCCAGCACTCATCATCTGCAGGCTGGTCTCCCAAGAAAGGAGTTGACCTCTCTGCAAAGCTCTATGAAATTAGCTATGGCTGGTGCTTGAGACAATTAAGGTCAAGGACAAGACTTGGACTCCAGTTTTCAGATGATGCCAAGAGGATGGACTGTTTCTATACTACCCAAGATTGGTGATATAGCTAATTCTGCTTCTTTCTGTAACATATAAGACTGCAACCACAAAGTTTGGACCCCAACACTTGAATATTCCAGAGCTAAGCCACCAGATGGGACTGGAAGCCCATATCATCATATTGATAGTTTGCCATAGTTCTTGACCACAGCAGGGGATGGGGGATTGCTTTTCTTTTCTTTTTTTCAAGATTTTATTTATTCATTTCAGAGAAGAGTGAACTAGAGAAAGAGAGAGAGAGAGAGAGTAAACAAGCCTAGGGTAGAGGGGGGGAGGGAAAAGCAGACTCCCCTCTGAGCAGGGAGGCAGATCTGGGACTCTATCCTAAGATCCAGGGATCATGACCTGAGCTGAAGGCTGACGCTTAACCAACTAAGCCACCCAGGCGTTTGAGGGATTACTTCCCTAATCAGCTTAATAACCATACAGTATGAGAAAATGAGTGACCCCCACCCTTAGAAGGATGGTTACAATTGTTCAGTACATAAGATGGGGGAATATTAGAGGTGGGCACTGTCCATTCAGAAGAAATGGATAAAGATCAGCTCTTTCCTCTGAGTTTAGATAGCAAAGTGGTCAGTCTGATGGAGTGGTTCCAGGGTGGGTCACAACTGATCTCCTCAAACCTCAGAATCACCTAATTTTTTAAAAGCTAGGCAAAACCTTTTACTGTCCTAATGCAGATGACTCTATGATTTAATCACTGAATGGACTGGGATAGATGGTCCTTTCCTTTAGGATATCCAGAATCATTCCTTCAGATAACTCTTCACAATTAAGTCATTTTGACACTGGGCAGTCCCAAAGTGTGTGTGGATATATATATGCTCCAAATCTAAAAATTATATATATATATATTTTTTCACATCTAAACATTATATATATTATATTCCATATCTAAACATTATATATATATTATATTCTACATCTAAACATTGTATATATATAATATTCCACATGTATCTAGCTCTTAATATGAGATAGATGAAATAGGCAATAGACATGTATCTATTCTGCATATCGAGAGAGACAGAGCGAGCCCTAGAACAGATCAGAGACAAACTGAACTAGCACTTCCCTTGCTTTTCCCGGGAGACTGGCTGGACTTCTTAATGTTGTCCTAAGGACAGCTTTTTCTTGTAGGAGTCCATTTGCTCTGACCTATCACTTAGAGACCCACAAGCTGCAGGGTGATAGGAAATTCCCAGAGTTCCACAAATGCATGTAGGGACCTGATCCATATAAACGGTCCCATCTTTTTTTGTCCCCTGCCATACTCAGACTTCCTCAAGTGATTGGCAAATCTGAACAGCACCCTATACCGAGGAATGAGCAAACCCCAACTTGGAAGGCACTGCTGTGACTGCCTGGCTGTCCTAACCCAACCACCTGTGGCTGCAGCTGTTACCTACTCATGGGATGGAGCAGCTTCAGTCTAAACATCTTATGCTGAACATTCTATGCTGGCCGTCCTTGCCTGGGTTGTTCCTGCAGATCAGGGCGCTCAGCTGCCACAGGGTCATGGATGTGTAATGTGTGGCGGTAATGGCATGATCTCTGACCAAGCAAAACGGCTCTAGTGTGCCAGGTACATAAGTCAGGACCCCCACGTGTCCCAGGCTGAGTGATTCTCTGGAAGGATTCTATGGCTCAGAAAAGCTGTTACTCTCACAGTTACAGTGAAAGGATATTATTACAGGGAAAAGACATAGATTAAAACCAGCAAAGGTAACAGGTGGCATGAGGTGGAGTCCACGAGAACCAGGAGCAAGATGCCTCCTCCCAGCTAAGTCACGCAGGGTCACACTTAATTGTCTCAGCAACAATATGAAATGAGACAGAACTTTCAAAGTGTTGCCACCAGGGACGCTCATGTGCACCTTGGCATTTAGGTTTTTTTGTGTGTTTTTTAAAGATTTTTATTTATTCATTTGGCAGACAGAGATCATAAGCAGGCAGAGAGAGAGGAGGAGGCACTTCCCGCTGAGCAGAGAGCCCGATGCCGGGCCCGATCCCAGGACCCTGGGATCATGACCTGAGCCGAAGGCAGAGGCTCTAACCCACTGAGCCACCCAGGCACCCTGGCATTTAGGGGTTTTATTAGGAGTCAGTTGTGTAAGTTGCATGACTGACTTCAGCTACTCAGAGTCCAGCATAACACACACACACACACACACACACACACAACCCTGAGGCAAAAGCAGACCTTTGCCATAAGACATGTTTTAGCATAAACTTTTCTGGTCAGACTGGTATACCATGGCCTATGGCCTCAAGCACACAAAAAGACTTGAATCTTGCAAAATATTCCCAGGGCTCAAAGGTTATTTCCCAGGAGCTGGCTAAGAGTCAGGCTTGAAGATAAAGCTTTCTTGGGACTTAGTCCGTTTCGAGCAACTGGTTCTGTGGAGCTAAAACTTTTCCTGCCCAGAAAGAAGTACTTGAGGTTATGGAAGGTGAGAAGAGAATCCATACTAAATGATTTTGCACTGGAAGTCTTCTAAGAGAGTGTCACCTGGCAGCACTGAATTTAGAGTAGCACTGAGCTACTCTGTTGTGATGTTATGCTTGCTATGGAGAACTGACTTACCAAGTAGATAGTTAGGCGCCATTCCAGAGTCTACTAATAATGCAGTTATGTTCCTGGGGCCTCCCAGATTCCTGGAAAGTATCACTGAGTTATAGCACCCCATATCTGCCAAATAATCTATTAACAATGCATCTGAAGCCCGAGCTGAGCTGGGCTGATGACTTTTCCTCCTCTAGTCTTTGCTGGGGGAGACTTGAAAGAGACTTGAAAGCCGGCCATTTCTCCCTCTCCATGCTGCTGCTATGGGTGGCAGCTTTCTTATACTTTCTGGAATGGATATACTATATCTTTTGGGCTGTTACTACCAAAGGACCTTCTAGTTTACTTTGGGAGAACATAACTTTCTTCTTGTGGTGGTTAGCTGACTTTTCTCAATCACCTTCTGGATCTCCTCTGTCAGTTTCAGTAACTGGCCTCATAGCTCTTACAGTTTCAATGATATAGAATATGTTCCCTCATTTGGAATCAGGGGTGAATTGAGAGACTCTAAGACTGACTGTAGGTTAGCTTTGCCAGAAAAATAAATGGTTCTCTTCAAATTTCAGTGGAAAAAGGCTATGGTAGAGTACTTAAGGAAATCAAACCTGGTTAACTATGAGATCATGCCAGAGTGGGTTTGCTACTTCGCCAGTCATGAGTGCTCATTTGGTACATCCTGCTGCTGGCTTACTATTTCACAGGTGGCCCCTTGCCCAAGCTGTCAGTGCTGAGCTGATGAGAGAGGGTAGGAGCCATATTACTAACATGTGCTATTGCTATTGAACCCTGGTTTCTAATTTCAATAGGGAAGGATCAATGCATCCCTAATAATGCAGTTTAAAAATTCCCGTAACTCAGGAAGACCTTGGACTGGAATCTGATGTTCAACCCTCTTGAATTTTTGTGTGCTGTGCCAGAATGTGCTAGATCAAGAAAGGTCTCACCTACCTGCTATTGATCGTGCCTGCCTAAGTTCCTTCCAATGGATTCTCACCTAGAACAACTGAACAGATTTTAGGTTGTCAAGGTAAATGACCAAATGGCCTTTTATCTTGGCTATATGCATGCTACAATTCTCAGCTCAGGCAATGGAACGTAATGGATAAATATTTTTTGAATGTATAGCTTCTTTGTGTTCAAGTCTGGGCTATAGGTGGGGACAGTTCATTATTAAACTAGGTTTACTCTTTTCTTCCTTTTCTGTAGTGGAAGCAAGTTTTAACCTTTTTAAATCATTTTGAATGTCTGAGTAAGTGGTTAATACTACTTGGTTACTGGTGCCTTGGGACTATTAATTGGTTTTTACAGCATATTAACAAAGCACTTAAAAGATAAATAGCATGGTGAAAAGTACTGAACACATTGCTCATAAAAATAAATGTTAGGAATCTGTACTTCTTGCTTTATCCTTTAAGGCATTTCCAAGCACACTAACCAGACATCCATTTCATTTATAAGATGAGATCTTCAAAAGCAGAGAGTTTAAAACTGAATTTAAAGGCCAAAACTGAAGATACCATGTGTTATAATCAATTTTCTAGGTAGTTAAAAATTCTAAGAACTTACCTATGGCACATAGAGCTTTGCTCTATGATTTATGTGCTGGCTTACTTTATTATGCAGTGTTGAGAAAAGACTGTGAAATATTCTAGATAGGCAGCCATTTGCATTTGGGAGCCAAACAATTTGCATACTGATAGTATGCTGCTTTTTGAAAAGAAGGGGGAAAGGAGCCTCAGGACTCACCAGAGAAAAAGGAGCAAGTTAGAAATCCCACAGTTTGGGGGATGAGAGTGTAGGAACAGTTTTTATACAGTTCCATTTTTTTGAGTCATATATCTATTGAAAGAGAACTTGCTCTATAAAAACCTTATAAGCAATGAACTGTTTATTTCAGAATGAGGCTCTGGGGAATAATCTCATAAGAAACACATCTTGCATTTGTAGAGAAACCCAAGGGGATAGTATTCATGAAGCATTATCCCGGTCTAGGCAAAAAATGACAACCAATGCAAACTCATCAAACAATTGAAAAGGAAATGCTTGATTACTGAATAATTTTTTTCTCCCCTGTCTCCTCTCTCCCAAATGCATAAATCCATCATTCTGTATTATAGACAGATTGATCGTTCTTTTTCTCAGCTTCTCCTTCCCTGTTCCTGTGTAACTGTCCTCTCGAGTTCCCACCTTGCTACCCACCTAAGCAAAGCAAAAGCAGAACTCACTGCCGACTCTAAAGGTTTCTTAAGTTACAAGTCAGGCCTTTTATGTCATGCAATCTCTATCCCACGTGTTGTGAATAATAATTCCTGTTACAGGTTTAACTCCTAAGGTTTAACTATGGTATAGGAGCACATGGGGATCAGCTGTAGTGTCAGGTGTTCAAGTGTTTGAAAGATTAGCTGTCTTATAAATTATAGTGGATTCAAGGTTATGCCTATAATAATGTCATGTTCACTCACTTGCGTTTGCTTTTCAGAATGAGAGAGAAAGGGCTGGAATTACAACGAGGTGAGAGCATGGAGTCTAACTCCAAGCTTATTCAGCAGCCTGGAGGTGATCACGTATATGACCTTTATCCACAGGCTAGGTGCAGACGGGGAAGCCATTGTCCTGTATGTCCTATTCTGTTGGTTTGAAGACGTACAGACATGTATTTCTTCATCTAAGTCCTAGGGGTTCCCTTCTCATCTTCTTTAGATTCTTTTTTTCCATTTTTATATTTCAGATCCTCTTCTACATGGATAGGATAAAGATAGTAAAAGCAAGCAGTTACTTTTGGTTCTTTTATTCTACTTACCAATTTATTCTATCTGACAATAACCATAGAAGGAGTTCACATCGCAGACAAACAGAATGGTTTGTAAAGTAACAAAAATGGTAAGCCGTGCCTCTGAGAAAATAAATCTGTGTCTCTTTCGCTGAGTACTAGAGACTTTCTTCACTTTCAGAATGATGATGGGAAAGGTCAGAGAGTGAATGGAGACATAGAAATAAAGCTACCAAATATCCAACGTGATGTCATTGTTCCAGTGGCTCAGAAAGTTGGTCAGGTTGAGAAATAGTGATAGTCTTCTTATATATTCACAGAAAGCATCATATTGCATCACAGAAGCATTTTTTTTTTTCAAATTACATTTAGGGATTTATTGGAAGAATTCTCTTTCTATATGAACTATTGTGAAAACACATCATATATACATTCACACGAAGAAGCAAAAATAAGAATATATAACCAATGGAAAAAAAGAGAGAGAAGACATAACAAATTTCTAAATGTGAGTGAATGTTTCAGCTTTTCTAATATGAAAATGTAAAGTTCTGTTTTAATCAATGGTTTACCACACTCTCCTGCTGATAACAGCTCTTTCCAGGGTGGTACTTATCTTACGGGGATTGGGATTTCCTTTCTCCCAAGAACTGAAGAACAAATGAGTACACTCAATGAGGGAAATAAAGTAATACATAAGATAATAGAAAAGTTGGCATGTTTGAGCATTACGGTTCACAGAAGCATTTTTTGATGGAATTTATTACTATTAATAGAGAGGTGTGATCATTTTTCTTGGCAATCTGAGAACACATTTCTTTTAAGCAAATACACTGCAGGACTTAGAGATTTCTATTCCTCTGGCATCTTGCAAGTATTGAACCACTGCAGAGTAGACAGTGGTGATCAAAAGAGCCGTAAGAGTTACAAATGAAAAGAGAATTCAAACAAGTCATCAAGATGACTTACTATGTTCAGGAGGCCCTACAGGACAATCCTTTTATTGAATTCTATAATTGGGGGATTTCCTGCAGTGTGTGATAGTTCCTATACACATTCAATTTTTCTACGAAAAGGGGCAGAAGAAAGGAAGGAGAAGTACTATGTCCGCCGCTTCTCAAATTTGCCCTGTTGAGTTGTCCTGAGGAGATTTTAATCTATAAACTGACCGGGAAGGATGACGTATTTAATCAAAATAAAATTTGAGTATTTCCTCTCCCTGCCTGTGTAGCCTCAGAGTGGAAAGACTGAGATCCAAGCTAATTAGAAGTTTGCTGTTATGAGCTAGAAATTGTTTTCTGTAAATCTGTACTGTAGAACACTGCAAACCCAAATCTGACAGCTTCCATGGTCAGAACTTCCTGTACAGCTTCCATGGTCAGAACTTCCTGTACAGCTTCCATGGTCAGAACTTCCTGTACAGCTTCCATGGTCAGAACTTCCTGTACAGCTTCCATGGTCAGAACTTCCTGTACAGCTTCCATGGTCAGAACTTCCTGTTGTTCTTCTCTTTCCCCTACCTCTCTTTTCTGTGCAGGATCCTATCTAAATATAAAGGTATTTTCCTGACTCCTCATTTTCATCATATCATACATTCTGGACCTGTTCTTTTCAGAAGATGAGGGCTCCATGTGTTTCCCAAGAATTCAAAGTGAGAAAACAATTGTCTTGTTAAACTTTAAAAACCGTGTTTAAAAACAGAGTAGTGCTGTCGCAGGATGGAGGCAACAGGTCCCAGGCTGTAAGATCTGCCTGTATTCGATGGAAGGTGTTAATGTACCTTCCTGAAAGGCTGTGATAGACAGCAGAGAGATTCATCAGTCATGGAGTCAAAGGAAGAGGCAAACACTAGCTAAAACTGCCCATAGAGCAAGAGTACATTACTTAAGAACATGCCATCTGTTTGGTCCAGGTGGCAGTTATGACTCTAGAAGGAGTGAAAAAGTATAAACTTTCTCTTTATGGTTCAAAGGTTTAATGGCATTGGGTCACACACTTAACTTATTCTGATCACCTACTCACCAGGCAATCTACCATTCATAATTTAGCTTTCCCTGAAGCTGGCTCACCAAGAGATAACATATCGACTTGCAGAATTCCGCTTGTCCAGTGCCTTTTGGCAGTTATAGATTAGAGTTTTCATGTTAAATTAACAAACATATCCAAGTTCTAACTTGACATTCTCTAGAATTGCCTATAGGGGTGGTAAGTACATGGGAAAGAGAGAAGCCCAGGAACTTTTATCTCAACAAAGGTAATTCTCTAAAATGATTTGGCATTCCGGTTTTAATCTCAAATCTCTTGGGTTTATGGGAGTCTATTCCTAGAGATGGATTCAGGTTACAGATAGATAAAATCAGGGTTGTTAGCCTTTGAAGCTAAGGTATCCTGACCTAAGACAAGAACACTATGTTTGGTAAACTCATGTCACTCTGTATGTCGCTGCTTTACCAAGAAACCTGCTCTCCCTGGGATTACTCAGAATTTTTGCTACCATTTCTCAGAAATACAGTACAGAACTTAGAATGAACCTGGGGTGTTTTTTTTTTTCAGTGACCCAGTTGTTTTTCTTACTACTGTATTTCATACTGCATAATATTCAGCCAAAGAATGATGTTATAAATGATGTCTAGTCCCCAGGCTTTTGCTTTCCAGTGAATCAGATCTTTCCTTCAAAAGGATCTGAAATTCCCAAAACTGGAAGAAGGATGGAAAGAAACATTCTATAATGCTAGCATATGTATCATCTCTTTCAAGCTGCAAAGCAATCCTATAGAGAGACACAGACGATACTCCCAATTAAGTTTGAGAAGACCGAGGCTCACCCAAGTGAGACTGATTCCAGGTTTTGAAGCTATTCTTTTTTATTTCAAAGCTAACATTTATTGTCCATTTTTTTAATTTTACTTTTAGATCTAGATGGATTAATTAAGATATATGCATGTGAGATGATAGAAGTGGGCAAATTCAGGAGCAGAGTAAAGCTAAGGTTCAGAGAATCCTTTTGGGAGTACAGAATTATACTGAATAAGTGCCTCAGGCATATGATCTTAGTAGCTCTCCGTTCTCTTTAAGTTGTAGTAATGCTTATCTTAGAATAAAAAATAGTAAACCTGTGATAAACATGTTAGTGCTTAGTCCACATAAAGTTCTATAACAAAATGGTAAGTAAACAATTAAACTGCAGATTTAACAATTCATGTTTTGGGGTACCTGGGTGGCTCAGTCGTTAAGCATCTTTCATGGGCTCAGGTCATGATCCCAGGGTCCTGGGATCGAGCCCCTTATCAAGCCCCACAGGGGGCTCCCTGCTCCGTGAGAAGGCTGCTTCTCCCTCTCCCACTCCCCCCTGCTCGTGTTCCCTCTCTCCCTGTGTGTCTCTGTCAAATAAATAAATAAAATCTTAAAAAAAAAAAAAAACTCCACTACAAAAAAAACTTACGTTCTATTTAGCATGATACTAGTAGTTGACATCTTTCAAAAAGTATATATGTTGACAGTAGAGGCATTATTCTAAGGGTGTTGTATACATAGCATTAAGAAGACTCTATCTTTGACATTATAAACAATTTGGATTGCAAATCAGATTGAATTGCAGAGTTCAGAGAAGTTGTTATTTCTAAATTACTGTGTTAGTTGAGTCTTAAATTATCATAATGCTGGTGGTTTGTTTGGGTGTCTACCTGAAAGGGGAAGAGGGAGTTTTGATTTCATCTTTAAGAAAATGAAGGTGAGGAGTGCCTGGGTGGCTCACTCCGTTGAGTGGCTACCTTTGGCTCAGGTCATGATCCCAGTGTTCTAGGATCCAGTCCCATATCAGGCTCCCTGCTCTGCAGAGAGCCTGCTAATCCCTCTCCTGCCTGCTACTCCCCCTGCTTGTGCTTGCTCTCTGTCAAATAGATAAATAAAGTCTCTTTGGGGTGCCTGGGTGGCTCAGTGGGTTAAAGCCTCTGCTTTCTGCTCAGATCATGATTCTAGGGTCCTGGGATGGAGCCCCACATCGGGCTCTCTTCTCAGCAGGGAGCCTGCTTTCCTTCCTCTCTCTCTGCCTGCCTCTCTGCCTATTTTTGATCTCTGTCTGTCAAATATATAAATAAAATTTAAAAAAAAAAAAAGAAAGAAAAGAAATGGAAGGTGAGGGTAAGTGTTACCTGGGGAGGTAGAGTTCACACAAGCTTCACTGAAAGATAGGATTTGAAATAAACGTCCTCAAAGGAAAGTAAGCAATGATAGACTGAGAAAGTGTAGCTGGTAAAGCAAAGTGGGAGTATTGATTATAGAGTTCTTAAAAGCAAAATGGGTATTTATAAATATTAACCTTATGGTATTACTCTGTTTATTATACATCTTCTTTTGGACCCCATTTATCAGAAGAGATCTTCTTGACACTTAACAAAACATCATCATTGGTAAATCCAAGAACATGACTTCTGTATTTGGATCCCCTTATATTTCCCTCTGTCATCTTGAGTAATTGATTAATCTTTAATTTGTCTTTCTTTAGAGGTGGACTCTTTGCCTGTTTTCATCATTAAAGGCATACATCTGTCTTTAGGTTGAAGTCCTCACTCATCTACGAGAAATGTACTTCATTGTTCATAAAATTAATTTCATTCTAGTCATCCTCACTAAGACATTTTTCATTAAATCCTTTTATGTGTTAAAGCATTTTAGGAATTGTTGCTGATAATAGATGGAAGTTATTTTTTTCTTAATGTTTTTACTTGGAAAAATTAGAAGTGCCATCTACCACATTTTAAAAATTACTACCTGGTAAATTTTAGAAATCTAGGATTTTTTTTTTGTCCTTGATACCTGTAAGTAAAGAATTTTTGAGGATATTTAGAATGTGGAGATACATGGAAGGAAAGCATAAACAGACCAGCTCCTAGTCACCTGTATGCAGATCACGCACAGTAATTAAGTGGTGCCCCAGAATTGTGCTAAGGGGGTGCCCTTTACTTTTGGTTCTTACTTAATTTTTCCACCACCTCTCTTCCCTCACATGCAGCCTGATCTACCTTCAGACACCTCCTATCCTCTGGTCCCTCTCTGATCAAGTATGCCTTTGCAGCTTTCCATCCTTAATTTTAGGTTGGGAAACTGTGCAAATACAGAGCTCTAGTTTTCTCAATAAAGAGAGGAATTTTTCCTAGAAGAAGATGTCCAGATGGACAAGATTGGGGGGGGGGTTTATGAAGTGGGATTATATTTCACTACAAAATAAAAAAGGACACATTTTTACATGAGAAGCACTTTTTTTTTTTATAGGAAAGTATTATCTTGTCTTTAATCAGTCTAAAATTGGAATCAAACAGATATTTAAATAGAGTAAGCATTTAGAGCCAGATGCTGTGGCAGTGTGATGGAGAGTTCTTGGACTATTTACCAGTGTTTATCTAATTAACAGATATTTAATAATTCCATGCTAATAGATTTCATAAATAATATAAATAATATTTTTATTTTTTATTTATTTTTATTTATTTATTTTTTAAAGATTTTATTTATTTATTTGACAGAGAGAGAGATCACAAGTAGGCAGAGAGGCAGGAGGTGGGGGGTGGGGGGAATCAGGCTCCCTGCTGAGCAGAGAGCCCGCCCAATGCGAGGCTCGCTCCCAGGACCCTGAGACCATGACCCGAGTGGAAGGCAGAGGCTTAACCACTGAGCCACCCAGGTGCCCCAATAAGTAATAATTTTAGTGTTACATTGTATTCTAACAAAAATCCTAGAATATTTAACCAATAAGTATTTCCTATTACATAGCCCAGCAAGATTCCTCCCTCCACTTATTCACTCATATATTCATTTATTAGGGATGAGTTAGGTACCAATGATGTGCTGTTGATACAAAGATAAGTAGAACAAAGCGGGGGACAGAGACAGCCGTGAGACTCGTTACCATAATGTAGTATGTGATGAAGAACAAGTAGGAACAGTGATTTAAGGGAACATATAAAAGGTCCCCTGGAGTTATCATGGAATGCTTCTGGAAAAGGACACATTTGAATTCAGTACTGAACAAAGAGTAAAGGTTTTTCATGAACATGAAGGTATGTTTTGTTAAGAGTGCATTTATTGGAGAAGTAAGAAATGAGAGATAATTTAGGCAACAGAGAAAGTATAGGTAAAGACAGGAAGAAAACTGTGTGGACATTTAAGGCACTGCAGACAGTTTGGTATGCCTGGGAATCTTGGTGCTGGTGGAAAGATGGTGATAGGATGATAGGAGAGGGAAGCTAGGAAGGAGCAAGGATGATTTTCCATGAAAGCTGTTTAGGCTTCACTCTCGAGGTGGTGGTGTACCATTGGAGGATTTTAAACTGAGAAGTCAAATAATTATTACTTATTTTAAAAATGTTACTCCGGTTGTACTGTACATAGATTGAGTGTAGGGAGCTAGGGAAAGTAGAAAGATATTAAAGAACACCAGGACAGAAATAAAGGCATGGGCTATGACAATGGAGTAGAAGTTAAGATTGGTCGAAACAATTTCTAGGCAGTGCAGTCAATTAGGCACAGTTAATATGAATTTAAGAGGTTAAAGAAGGAAAGTCTGGAGTAGAGAGATGTGCTGATAACTAGAATGCCAGAAAATGTGCTAAGCTTTGGAGAAGTCTGTGAATGATACAAATGTATATTCTTAAGAGTCACTTTGAAATAACTGGCACATAGTGTGTTGTTTGAATTGCCATAGTAGGGGCGCCTCGTGGCTCAGTGGGTTAAGCTTCTGCCTTTGGCACAGGTCATGATCTCAGGGTCCTGGGATCAAGCCCCAACTCCAGCTCTCTGCTCAGCAGGGAGCCTGCTTCCCCCTCTCTACCTGCCTCTCCACCTACTTGTGATCTCTCTCTGTCAGATAAATAAATAAGTGAATAAACAAATACATAAATAAATCTAAAATGAATTGCCATAGTAATTTGTCCACGTGCACATTTTCTATTGTTTCTATTTCACCATCTCTTGAAGGCAGAAACTATGCGAATGGCTAACTTTCTTTGTAAAATATTCACTTGAGTATAGGCAGTTTTGATGATGATAAAGCCATAGCCAGGAAAATTGGATACACCGTTAGAGCAGAAAACACCCCCCATTAAGTTTTGAATCTTAACTTAAAAAGCTTTCAGTTTCTAAGTATGCTCAGTCTTAAAGATGAATGGCTGTATTTCAACATTAATCAATTTCAAGCATAGGAGGAAAATAGATTTATGCATTCCTTGAAGATAACATTGGGAGAGCAGTTTAACCTGAACACTTTCCATGTAGGATAGCACAGTGTGTTTAAAATGCAGTCAGGTGATTCATTAGGCTTTTTGTTTCAGTTCATTGGGTGGTGCCAAGATGAAGCTCTGAGCCACTGACCAGAGTGCATGGTGGATACTGTTATGATTATATCCTCATTTCTACCTACCTCAAATGCAAGGAGACTAGAAAATGCTTTGCTGAATGAATGATTGCTGAATGAATGATTACTCACCAACTTCACCCTTCAGTGTAATGTGGGGTTTCTCTTAGGCAAAGAACTAAAGAAATAGTAGATGCAGCCTACAAGCCTGTTGAGACTGATGACTGGTCACTGATGGTTAAGTGCCTGTTAACGCCCGTCCCTGTTCAATGCTACACATGCTACCTTTTTTTGACTATCCCACTATTTTTTTATTAGGTCAGCCAAGCCAAGAATGGAATACTTTTTGCCAAATTGCCTTTCTGGCATTTTCTGACTAGAACCCATTCCTCAACTCTTCCTCAATCTTTTTTTTTTTCTTTCCCCAGCCCTGCTCAAGTGTAGACAGTTGAACAAGGGCATGGGATTTCCTCCTAATTTTACAGGATTGGCATATTGTCCTTATCCCTCTTATCTTCCATAGAATGTGTTCAGAGACACAGACCCCCGGCCTCCACACTGTGAATGGCGGCATGGTATGGCCGGTCCCTTGGCTCACTCAACTGCACCTGGATGGACTTTTTTTGTTTTCTGCATGTATCAAATCTTGCTCAGGATTCCTCCTGACATTGAAATCCGTACCACGCCCATAAAGATAGGAAGACCTTCTTAGGGCAAGTTATAAATGCCTATAAAAACCCTGTAGCTTAAAAACATGACTGGAAAGAAAGAAGGCAGAGGGACCTTAAAGGTTAAACCTAAATTACATGTTTAAATTCTCATTTGGTTGAGTAATGTTTTTTTGTGACTGATGAATAAATAGGAGTAAAATTTTCAGTTTGTGTAATTCTGTGGAAGAATGCCCAAAGCATACTGTAGGATGAGATCCTAAAGCATTATGCATTTGTCACCAAGAATAATGTATTTCCTGTTTCACCTGGTTAATAAGGACCTTAAAATCAATTTGCCTCTCCTGGAATTAATGTATAACCTTTAATTCTTGCTGAAGGTCTCTGAGGTTGAGAAGTTGAGTTTTCTGATGTCTTTTGCTGTTGACTGAACATGATTACTTGATAGGAGAAAGAGAAAGGAACAGTCACTGCAGTGAGAAAGTTTGGGGAAATATGCAAATGAAAATTTATTTTATTACACAATAAAAATGTAGTGCAAAAAATAAAGCCAAAGCAGCTGAGCCTGATTTGAAGCAAAGGGCTGAGTATAATAATCATTATTATACTGAATTCGTTCCTCTTCAGGCAGGTATTTTGAATCTGTGATTTTCTCACTTTGTAGAGAGTGTTAAATCCTTTCAGGCTGCTAGGCACCATTTAATTTAATCCCCAGTTCTTTTGAACTAAAAGACAATTGAAAATATTTGCAAACATCACCAAAGTACATAAGTTATTTTCTTCTGCATCACTAATTGGAGAAATTCTCATAGTAGCTGATAAAACATTGCCTATTGTAGTGCTCTAATTGTTTGATATAATAAAAGTATTTTTTAAAAACACATTTATTCTGTTTAAGAATTGTGCGTTGTTGTTTTCTAATCTTGGTTCTACTGCATCTTTGCTAGTCACAGTCCCTTGTCTCAAACTCAGCTCCCACTCTGTAAAATGAGAGTCCAGCATGCATAATCGATGCTTTGTTTCCTGCTACTAATTCTCTCCAACTGTTTTTCCTTGAAAAAAGTAGGTGCCAAAGACACAAAAAGCTTTGTCCTATTTGGTTCTATAACTGATCTAGAAGTAAATGAAGTATTTGATATCCTCTGTCTTATATGTGTTCCCCTCGATTCTGAGATAATGTTAGATGACATTTCGGAGTTTGGGATAGGACGGTGAACACAATAAATCCTCCAAAGGATGTGGAGTTTGGAATAGATAAGGATAGTTAAGCAGTCTGTCTCGGCAAAGGTTCGTAGAGGGAAGATGGAGTACTCAACAGTGTGCATTAGGGTGCATACCAGATGTTACTGGAAGCTGATGGATGACTGAATGCTCACATTTTTCATAGAGAAATTGACCTGAAAATATAATATTTTTGAAGTATTTTGACATGAAGTTCTTTTATCCTTCTATAAAAATACTTAAAGGCCAGAGTTGGTATACACATGGATGTTTAAGAACTATGATGGTGATCTTAATGTCCTGTCCTCTTTTTTTTTTTCTTCTCTTATGCCATTATTACAAAATGTTAGAATCTAGTTTTCAGGTCGTTTTTGTACCTGTTGAGAATTTTAAAGGAAAAAACATACTTTCTAAAGTCTCTTCCTTAATCAAAGGAAGGTTATCGGAAATGTTCTTCTCTTTCTCCTTATTTTGCCAGATTAGCATTTTGCTCCATGAAAAACAGGATTTATGGTTAAATGAGGGAGAAAAGATAAGTCTTTGTGGAAGAATCCCAAGTAATTTTTGAGATACGGCCCCGACCAATATTTAGATCTTAACCCCCTGCCTACCTGAGTGTGGGCTGCATCTGGTAGCTTGTTTCCGAGAAATAGAGTATGGAAATAAAGATGATCTTTATAGTGGAAAAGCTGGGTAAACACTATGTGCGCTAAGTGACCAAGGTTAACATTACCAGTGATACCTTGTGTTGATAACATGCAATGGTGATAGGATAGGATGAGAAGAGCATTTCACCTCTGTGAGGCATTCTTTCTCCAAATCCCTAACGCCATTCTAATCATGAGGAAGACATCACATAAACTCAAACTGAGAGCATTCTACGAAATAATTGACGAGTATGCCTTGAAATTGTCAGCGTCCTATTAAAAACAAAACAGATACATAGGCAATAATCCCTATTCCTTTGTTTAGTAGACTTTGTAATAGCTAGAAAAGTTTGCTTAGAAACCAGTTCTCTATTCCACAATAAAAGAGGCTGTATATTAAAATTTACTTATAATTTCTGAGTGTTCAATTATTAATACTAATCTGCTGACACTATCTGCATCATAGTCAACACTAAAGGATTTTAATACTACAAACTCCTGAGCTCATAGTAAGACTTTCTACAAAGTATTTTCCTTCATGTTTCAAATCTTATTAAAGATTTGATTAATATCAAATTATTAATTTGATAATAATATCAAATTATTGGTGATATATGGTGGCTAAGAAACTATCTCCAATCAGATGAGGATGAAGTGATATGATGACTAAGTAGAATGTAACATTCTGGATGGGATCCTTGATATTAAATAGTATTCTATTAGGTGTGGGGGGAGGGGAGACATCAGTAGAAAAGATAGTGAAATCCAAATTGCAAATAGTGCTTAGTTAAAAGGAATGTGTTAAGGCTGGCTTCCTGGTTCTGGCAAGTGTGCTATGTAGTATAAAATATTAACAATATGGGAAAGTGGATAAGAGAACTCTGTGTTATCTTTGTAACTTTTATGTAAATCTAAAACAATAATAAAATTAAATATTCATTTAAAAATACAAGCTTAATTTCTTGGCTTATTTGATTGTCATTATCCCTTCATTTATCTCATTTTGCAGTGAACTATCTTAATTAGTTTTCAATTTTTGCCATTATGTTTGCATTGATTCTTTTGCTTTGAGAGTCATGAAGAAGTATATGTAGAGAGATACTGGAGTTATTAATGGTAAATTGTTATTTATGACCCACAGTGAGTACAGTAAGAGGAGTGGAAAGCTTTTTAAAAAATTTATTTTACAGAAACAACCAATAGGTAAAATGTCTGAGAAGTTACATTTTGAGGGAAAATTACATAATTCTATTTGAATGAAATAAAAAAAAATTCAGTTGATTTCAACTCTTTCTAAACTGGGTTTTAATAAGATTTGAAACATGAAGGAAAATACTTTGTAGAAAGTCTTACTATGAGCTCAGGAGTTTGTAGTATTAAAATCCTTTAGTGTTGACTATGATGCAGATAGTGTCAGCAGATTAGTATTAATAATTGAACACTCAGAAATTATAAGTAAATTTTAATATACAGCCTCTTTTATTGTGGAATTAGAGAACTGGTTTCTAAGCAAACTTTTCTAGCTATTACAAAGTCTACTAAACAAAGGAATAGGGATTATTGCCTATGTATAAGATATTGTAGTAAACTGTATTTAAAAGCAGATCAGTTTGTAACTTAGTTTCAGATTATTTAACTCAGTTTAATCTGCAGCATACTTTACCTGAAACCTAATCCTCACATCAATTTTTCTTACTGATTTATCTTGCTACCTAAGTTACCATGTTGAACCTCACCATAGAACAGGTGTGATGTCTTCTCACATTCCAATAATGTCTTTCATTCTGTTGTTATGAAGGAATTACAAGAAAGTAATAGATATTATTTGCTATCATAATTAGATGTATTTATCATATTGAAATGCCATTGTAAAACAGTGCTAAAAGAAACCAGAGTATAAGATAACTATGGGGAAAAAAAGCAAAGTAATAAATTGCTACAATTTATGGATAAAAGCAACACTAAAACTCATTATTGCCTACTCCTAAATGAAGACTTAACATCCATACAATTCTCTGAATCATATTTAGTACGAAAGAAAGAAACTGTTTTTAACATTTCACAAGGAAGTTCCAGCTTACAGAAACATTTGACAATAGTCACACAGGGCAAAGTTGTGAAGTTTGGATTATGAAAGACATGACTCAAAATGCAATTTGCATACTGATAATTATTATAACAGAGAGGAAATAGATAAGCTTAGAGAAAATGATTCAGGGTCGAAATAATATCGAAAGAAAAGCAACATGTTTATGTTTAATTTCTTTTTATGAGATAGTTGCATTTTGTTGGGCTTACAGGAAGAACCAAAATTCAAGAAAAAATAGACCTAGGAAAAGAATATAATTCTAGAAGTATCTTACTGCAGTAAACTCTAATAGGTGCTATAGAAGGAGTACATGAATTATTAGATGTCATCTGTTCATTATCTGAGTTAGAATTAAACAGAGTAGTTTTTGATTTTGGCCAGTTGTAGTGAGCTCTAAGAATAAGCAGTAGTAAATCATACAAGGTGCTTTGTTCAGGGTTTTCAAGGTGGCACATTGTTCAATTTGTAAAAATACTATGTAGAGAAGAAGCTAGGTGAGACATATGTTTCAAAGACAATCCCTGAAATGTGCTGAGGATTTATGGAAAGCAAATCAAGGTCATCTTTGTGTCTATGCAAAAGAAAAAAAAAAAACACTCTGCAAAGAGAAACAAAAAGAGTGAAAGTTTTAAATTATTCATAAAAATGAATGCATTACAAAACCTATTCCCAGAGAACAGTGTATGTACATCTATTTTGTAACTAGAAATTGTTGATCTTGGCTCTCCAGAAAACATTTTCAAGCCATACTCCTTAATTCCAAAGAGATATTGAAGAGAATTGGGTAAAGATCAATGAAAAAGTGTAATTATTTAAGAACTTGATGAATAATATATTGGATTGCCACCTGCAATCTTATATATATTCTAGCACAATCTGAAGATAACTTTATTTTGTATAATGCTTTCAGTCTCTGAGGGGAAAAAATAAAGGAAATGGTGCAGTAACTGACAGGAACTGAATCCTAACAACTTTATTTTAAATATAAATTACAGTTAAATGGAGCAAGGTTCTGGTAATATACAATCTGTACAACTAAAATGGGATAATAGTATATGGATTGCTTGTTCTTTAAGTTTTCTGTGTTTTGGATACTAGCATTTTATGATTCGTATCAATAAGTGAGACAAACACAATGTTAATAACTCTTACTTGAGTACTTCAGTAGTTTTCTCTCGTTGCAATAAATAGGCCATCTGCATTCTGACTTTCTGGATGAACCGGCAGCATTCAGAATTTGGTAACTTTGGCACTGACTTATTGGGTTTCTGTTTCTTTCCTTGAATATATATTTATATTTGATGTTACTTTTGCATCTCTCCCAGTTTGTCAAAGAAAGTGGAATGCTTTTATATATTTGAAAGCAGAGTAGATCAAAGCTGCTGGGGAATTGAAGAGAGAGGTAGGATTATGTCTGAGTTAAAAGGAGAGACTTGAGCTGAGTTCTAAACCTGGCCTTTTCATTGATGGAATTTTTAAAGTGAAATAAGATAATAAACATCATTAAGCCTCAGTTATCTTTTGAAAATTATAACAGTATTGTTAACAACAAAAGGAATTTCTGCCTTGTAGGGTCATTGCAGGGGGCTACATAATCCATTATAGATTGTTGATAGGTCCAGTTAAGAGTAGCAGTTAGGTAGGGCACCTGGGTGGCTCAGTAGGTTAAACCTCTGCCTTCAACTCGGGTCATGATCTCAGGGTCCTGGGATCAAGTCCTGAATCGGGCTCTCTGCTCAGCTGGGAGCCTGCTTCCCCTTCTCTCTCTGCCTGCTGCTCTGCCTACTTGTGATCTCTCTCTCTGTCAAATAAATAAATAAAGTCTTTTAAAAAATTGTGGGGAATATTTAAAAAAAAAAAAGAGTAGCAGTTAGGATATGCATATGGTGGCTTAAAAGAGAATAACAAAAGGTATCTATATTTATACTTTTGTATATTTAACTTTAATATGGAGAGATAATAGCTATGCATATTGTATTAGAATAGTGCAATTGAATGCAAATTTATTTTGGGAATATGCTAATTTGAGAGGTTAAAAATTCTGAAATATCCTAGGGGTAAATTATTCAATTATCTTTTTTTCTTCCTAAAAGAAAAACAATTCCTTAGAAGCTGACACAATTTATAACTCAATAGATGAACATGAAAAAATAATATCGTTTTACCTGATATATGTAATTGATATAATCTCTATAATCTGTGATTCACCCCTGATTTTTTTTCTTCTTCCTTAAATGGAATTGGATTAGAATTTTTCCAAGATTCCTTCTTGTGCTAAGATACCGCAGTTGTGCTACAAGTTTCTCAAGAATGGTGAGAATAATGATCCCTTACATGTTTATACTGCTTTGTAGTTGACTGCCTCTCAGTGGAGTCTCACAACAGTCCAATTAGGGACCATCCAAATCCTGTTCTTCTTTAAATTAGAATGCAGGAAAATGAGATGCAAGAGCGTCAAGGATCATATCTGGAGCTACATGGCTAATAAGGGGCAGAGCAGGGATAGAACTTGGCCTTTATATGCAGGGATTTTCTTTTAAGTTCTCATTGCTTTGTGCATCTTTGTCTATTTTGTCCTGTCTTTGAGGAACTAGAGTAGGACCTTAAACATAGTGGGTGTTTAATAAATGCTTTATCAATTACTTAAGCATAAAAAAAAGAGATAGGAAATAATCTAATTTTCCAGTACAGTTTAATCTTAATTTCCTCCGTGTGTTCCTATTCCTGTAGAGTAGCAGAACACTTGAAACATGCTTTCATGTAATTTCACCAAGTTCAAGTATTTATGTTCAATCACTAATCGCAATTCCCTTCTTGATTATTTTCCTCTTTTTAGGCATTATTGCTTCTCCATGTCCTGGTCTCATTTCTAATTTCATGGGCTTGTCTTGTATTGTTACTCAGAAGTAACAGGGAAGAAGGGATCATGAAGAAAGTTAGGAAAGTTAGGGTTACTTTGCTGAAAATGGAAGGGAAAATCCACTTCTGCATTTTAGTTTTGAATACTTGGGTCCATTCACTGGTTGATAGCTATGCTTGGCTCTGGACAAGAGTGCTCTTCTATGAACTCTTTTAAGTGGCACTAGGACTGATCTGGGTCCCTAGGAATTTTCTAGGTCTCACTAGAGAGGAACGCTGTTCCACACGATTCTTACAGACAGTTCAGCCCCCCAGCACCAGAGCTTTTGTCTCTACCTCTCTCTGGACAGCCTCCTGGGAGGTCACAACCTGGTTTAGGCTCCAAGCTGCTTTCTGGGACCTGAGAATCCTAGAATCCTGAATGCATGGGAACTTGGTGGTGGTCTCTGTCCCTTGTCTCTTCTGGCTGTGCTACTACGCTATCTTTCTACAGATACAGAATGTTCCCGTGGTTTCTGTTATTCACCAAATTAAGAGGATACCACATAAATTTAGAGAGACCTGTGTATGTTAATGAACATTCTCCTTGCCCTCTGCAAATACCTGGGGAGGATCAGGTGACTATTCATGCTGTTCTTATGCCGAATATAATACAAACTCTTTTCTTTTCTTTTCTTTCTTTTTCTTTCTTTCTTTCTTTCTTTCTTTTTTTTTTTTTTTAAGATTTTATTTAGGGCTCCTGGATGGCTCAGTGAGTTAAGCCTCTGCCTTCAGCTCAGGTCATGATCTCAGTGTCCTGGGATCGAGCCTTGCATCAGGCTCTTTTCTCAGTGGGAACCTGCTTTCTCCTCTCTCTCTGCCTGCCTCTCTGCCTACTTGTGATCTCTCTTTGTCAAATAAATAAATAAAATCTTTAAAAAAACAAAAAAAAGAACCATCACCGTCAAAGCCTTACTTACCACCTCTGTCATAGAATGTAATTGCTGTTTCTTTTTTTGTGGTCAGAACATTTAAGAGCTACTCTCTTAGCAAATTTCAAGGATATAATACAGCATTTTGACTGTAACCATCCTAGCTCTACATTTTTATAGGAGGTAGAAGTGAAGCCTCGAAATCAGAATTCATTCAATGGTTACAGGTAAATACAGATGCTCCCAATATTTCAGGCAATGCAGAAGTTAAAAAAGAGAAAACGTATACAAATTTCTATTGGAAAGCCAATAGAAAATGGAATAGATTGTTATACAGTTCTCAAAGCATTCCTGTAAAATTAAATTTTTAGGGATGGGGTAGAGGCAAATCTTTTCTGAAAAGGGGAATGATTTTTAACACTGGGAAGTATTGGAACTTCACTTAACTAAACCAAAAGATTGGGTTATTAAGAATTCTACAGAGGGGGGCACCTGGGTGGCTCAGTGGGTTAAGCCGCTGCCTTCGGCTCAGGTCATGATCTCAGGGTCCTGGGATCGAGTCCCGCATCGGGCTCTCTGCTCAGCGGGGAGCCTGCTTCCCTCTCTCTCTCTCTGCCTGCCTCTGTGCCTACTTGTGATCTTTCTCTGTCAAATAAATAAATAAAATCTTTAAAAAAAAAAAAAAAAGAATTCTACAGAGGGATGCCTGGGTGGCTCAGTTGGTTAAGCAGCTGCCTTCAGCTCAGGTCATTATCCCAGCGTCCTGGGATCGAGTCCCACATCAGGCTCCTTGCTTGGCAGGGAGCCTGCTTCTCCCTCTGCCTCCGCGTGTCACTCTGTCTGCCTGTGCTCACTCTCGCTCCTCTCTCTCTGACAAATAAATAAATAAAATCTTAAAAAAAAAAAAGAATTCTACAGAAATGTTGGGGAAGAGGGAGTGGGTTGAGGGGGCAAGAAATCAATCAGTTAAGATTTTTTTTTAAAAATAAATTTGAAGAACATTAGTTGTAAGATACCTTAGTGGTAAGATCTCTTTTAAATCTCAGGCCACAGGATCTGCATATTATGTCAAAATTCACTACCTCTAACTCCTACCTCCTGTTGTTCCCTCTCATTCTGTCATCCCATCCACTTTTTCAAATATTTGCTTTAATTCTTGACATAAAGAACATGGGAAAGAAATTAAAATAGCAAGATGTCGATGGTTCTAGGCCCACACTGCCATGACTCCGAAATGGAAATACAACTTAATAACTAAGAAAGGACATATAAGTGTAAATAACAAAAATGGGAATGGGGTGGAGGGAGAAATAAAACCACAGAGTGGTTAATAGTGCAATTCTTATGCAAAATTAAAAATGAAAAGAAAATACTCTCAATGTTACGAAGGCAGGAAGACCAAGAAAAATGTTTCCTCTTTTTCAATTTTAGACAGAGAAATTGATCTGCATTTGTGATTTCAGTGCATTTTAGGTTTGTTTTTATAGTGAATTTATGTTTAATCAGACTTGTAAAATGAGTGACAATTCTAATCAGAGGGTAGAAGACTCAGTTGACTAGGCAAACAAAATGAATATTATGTTATAAGAAGTTGATACACATTAAAGGAGATCTAGTGTATTTAGGAATTGAATATGCTGTAATAATTCATAGACCTCATAAAGACCAAAAAGAATTTAGTTGCAATATACAGAAAAAATGCGTCTCTACTTATTAGATTTAAACTAAGAATGCAAGTCCCCAGATAGTAAAAGCTTAACTCTGAAGAAAAAATAGAAATGGACCATTTTCACTAAGCAGCATACAATCATTGTTTATTTCATTGATTAAAAGGTTAAAGCCTCTGCCTTCGGCTCAGGTCATGATCCCAGAGTTCTGGGATCGAGCCCCGCGTCGGGCTCTCTGCTCAGCGGGGAGCCTGCTTCCTGCTCTCTCTCTCTCTCTGCCTGCCTCTCCGCCTGCTTGTGATTTCTGTCAAGTAAATAAATAAAAATCTTTAAAAAAAAAAATGTTCAAGTCAACTGTGCCAGATATAAAGGGCTATAGTAATGTGTGGATATAATATTACCTCCATGATGATTACATTATAGAAAAGAAACTTATATTCTGATTTCATTCCTTAACAACATGCCTACCTACTGACTTTTCAAAAAAGTAAAATTCCATCCATTCCCATACCTTATTTCCCCCATAACTGCTGCCCCCGTCCCCCACTACCTCCTGGCAGACTCTGTCTCCTTTGCTCTCCTGCCCACTGCTCCCTTGCAGTGTCTTCAATAAACTTCTATCTTCTTTGTTCTGTTTGGGTGACTTCTTTTGTCACCTGTGCTACTGGCCTTTACCTGATCGGGTTGCCCCACATTATAAACATAGACTATAATATATATAATATATAAATACAGGAATATATGTGTGCATATATGCGCATATATGCGTGCATATATGCATATATATTATGTATATAATACACGCATATATGCACACATATACAATGAAGGAATGTGATGTGGGAAATGAAGGCAGAAGAATAATGATTAAATTTCCTTACCTTCTACAGCCCACTGACAAGTCTTTGAAACAGGCAGAGTGACATTCCTCTAGGCACTCAGGTGCCTCAATGTTAATGCTTTGCTAAGGGCAGAAGACAATCTTAGTCTGACCCCCTGGAATCCTCTAAATCCACTTGAACATATAAAAAATTCCTTTGGAAACTTCATCTCTACCCTCCCCAAGATACATATTGGCAATCATCCCCCAAGTATAGGACCCACTGACACATATCTGAGGGTCTCATGACTGAGTTTGTACCAAACAGTGATAAATTACATTTCCTAACAGTAACTGGCTCCTTCAGGATTCTGAAAACCTTGTTTCCAAAATACATGAGAGGCCTACACTATCCCTAACCCTCTCCCAACTTGAAAGGATATAATGGGCCACTCCTCATGACCCCAGTGCAGCTCTTTCTGCCCACGGGTCCTGTCCCTGTGCTTTAATGAAACCACCTTTTTGCTCAAAGATGTCTCAAGAATTCTTTCTTGGCCATCAGCTTTGAACCCTAACGTCTCTCCTACATCAGAATGCAGTGGGACAGTTATTTGCAGTGTATATAACATACTAATTTTTTAGAAGAGACACAAGGCAAAGATGTAAACTTTGACATCAGTTATCTTTGAATGGTTGTATAGGTGCCTTTTATATTAAGTTTCTGTATGTTCAAAAACTACTTAAACACAATACAACGTATGAGCAAACGAAAACCATTCCCAGAGAAAGGCCAACGTTACTCCCACAAATGGCGCAATAAGAGGTCAAGGAAGAAAGTATCTCCCAAATTCCTGAATCTTGGTAGTTTCTGCCTGTCTCTTTTCCAGTTCTGAGCATAGTTCCCAGCTTCAGTTGAAGTTGGGACTTGAGGTTGATCAGTTGAACTTTAGGTTAAGTCTGGTAGGGTTAAATCTGTGAAAGCACTCTCAAAATCCCCTGCCCAAATTAAGATTTAAATAAATGAAGAAAAACTGAAGAGCGTTTGAGATCGAGAGAAAGAACAAATGAAAAAAAAGTATAAGCAACAGGAAGAGAATATGCAAATCCATTTTTTGTTTGTGTTTGTGTCAGGATTATCAATAGAATACATTTTCTCTTTGTCTCAAGCACACATACCTAAACTAAGGGGAAGACAAATTTAGACAATGGCAAAATTGTCAATCATAAAAAAATAGAATTAATTTCAGCAGAGTTCATAATAATACTTTCAATTAAAAATTACAGGGATACAACATGGAGAAAGGAAGAAGTGAAATCATAAAAAGTGTCATAGTATAAATGAATGAAGAAAGACTTTTTTTTAATGATTTTATTTATTTATTTGACAGACAGAGATCACAAGGCAGAGAGGCAGACAGAGAGAGAGGAAGGGAAGCAGGCTCCCTGCCAAGCAGAGAGTCCGATGCAGGACTCCATCTCAGGACCCTGAGATCATGACCTGAACCGAAGGCAGCGGCTTAACCCACTTAGCCACCCAGGTGCCCTGAAAAAAGACTTTTTATTAGGAAAGAAGGTATAAGTTTGGGATGTTAGGGTAATAGGATTATATGTGTTACAGACCAACTTTAAAGATTCATAAGTAGGCTAGCAAATTATGCATTTGCTAAATTATGCATTTAGCAAAATCATCATTGTCAAGGAAAGCAAAATTTTATGTGAAACACCTTTATAGAAAAATATTGAAATTATCATATAAAAATATTGATTGGAGTTGAGCCTTCTTCATTCTTACAATACAGAATGAGAACAGAACACTTGAACACTTAAGCACTTAAAATTTATAAAACAAAACCAAAAAATGGTAGAGTTCTGGTCTCTGGCCCTTTTTATCATTGTCATTTAACCATGGCAATATCCTTTACTCTCTTTGAATCTGTTTTTTTTTTTTTTTCCCTCTCTGTAAAATATACAAGATAGGGTAGAGCAAAACAATTTATATATGAAAAGGGTAACTGTGTGTGTGTGTGTGTGTGTGTGCTGTATTGAACTAAATTAATTTACTGGTAAGAGTCATCTCTATAATAAACTAACATACATCCATATTTTGTTACAATAAGTGTGAAAGTATGAATTTTACTCATAAATCTATTAATAATTATCATAGTAGAGATCTGTTCTGCCAGCTGAACTTCCATTCCCATCATCCAGTGGCTGATCCTGAATCTGTTCTGGGAAATTCTCTCTTCCCCCATAGATGCAGTGTTCATTACACCATCTGTAAAGAGAATCCATATCCCCTTGGCTGAGGGTTAAACATGTGATTTAAGATTGGCCATGGGACATGCATCCAGGAACTTTAACATTGAACAGTGATTAAAAAATAAAACATGAGAAAACAATTGGAATATATGTTTCCGAAGTTCTGCCCTAAAGAGACTGGTCTTTACTTCTTGCTCTTTAGTCCTCAACTCTGAATAGTTCTTTTTCCTGTCATTTCTATATCCAAATCCTTTAGCTTCCCCATCCCCTGTCAACAATTTTATACCTTTTCCATGTATTTCATTTTTAGTAAATTAGCCAGAGTTGGATTCTGTTGCTGGTCTCCAAAGAAGGCACTTGATACAATTATACTTTGAAAATGAAAATCCAGTTTATCTCCAGCTTATAGATACTGTCTTTACCTACTAGTTGCAACATTAATCAGTTGGGTATGCTACATCAATTTCGTTTCTTCTAATTCTGGGATGCATAAATAAATGAGTAAAGGCAATAATGGAGACAAAAATATAAATAAAGCTATAAAAATGCAGACCTAATATCTACCTGAGCTTTCGTATACTCTCCAGCTCTACTTTTTTTTTTTTTTTTCTTTTCTTCTACCTAGTATTTACCTTTCTGTGGGGAAAACAGATTAGGGATAAAAAATCTGAGAGAACTTTAGCTTGCTTCCACCTAGGTATTTGACACTACTTGGAAAGTGGAGGTAAATTGGAAAGCCAGTACAACACATCTCAGTGATAAAGGCTTGGATTGTGCTAGCCATTCTAAATTGTGTGTGAGGCCCTGTAAATACAGTAATCTGTTTTGTACAAAAAATATCTCATTGCATGCTCTAGGAGAAGACAGATAACATAAAGATGAAATAAAGGAAATGGTTTAAGTTATCAGGTTGTAATTGAGAGGAAAAAGCTGTAACCATTCCTTCATCTTGATGACATGGCAGAGAAAAAAAACCATATTCAGTAGAGTCTTAAATAAACAGAAGTCTATATTTGTGGCCAATGCTCCTTCACAAAAATGGTGATTAGGAAACAAAGGTTGTTTAATAATATAATAATACTATCATATAAACTGTGAAAACTGACTTTTTATTTAATTATCAAATTGATAGGAATAACCATGCCCTTTAAGGTACTGTAAAGAGGACACCAATAAAATTTAAGGTCCTTTTAATGTTGTAAGAATTATGGCTAACTTATATCTCTTCAAAATATTTTAGTTGTGGAGACTTAAATAATCCATAGGGAACAGATTATTATCAGTTGTCTAGACCTGCTTGGAGAGGTAATTTTCAGTAAACAGAAATACAGTACAAAGGCTAGGACCTCTATTTCCCTATATTCTACAGAGTGTCTAATACTATGCAGGTAATTGGTAGATGCTCTCACATCCATTTCTTGACTAGTCTTGTCAAAGTACTGGCTTAAGAGGTCTGTATGAAGCTATTTTGATTACATCTAAAAATGATTTTCAGAATAGTCCTTTAGGGAAAAATCACAGGATACTGAATAGTGAATAGAGATAACAACTTCAAAACTTTGCGGTTTCTTTTTGAACCTTCTTCTTTTCTTCTTTGAAAAAGAGAAAACTCTAACCTTGAGCGTACATTTCACTGAATGTTTGTACATCTGCTGTTATGAAAACAACTATTAAAAGGTACCAGATACTGTGCTTTACAAAATAACTTTGAGATATTTTCTAAGAGAAAATCTTAGCTCAATGGAAACAGACTCCCATCAGAGGAAAGGTTAGAAGGCACTGTGAAAAATGAAAAATGTTTGGGGATGTACTCAAATGTAATTTATTATGTCTGATATGAGGATACCAAGTCATCAAGTCTAGCAGACCAGGCCTCCTGGTTTCACAAACTCAGAAAGGACATGGTACCCTTCACATTTATTTCTGGTGCTGTTAAAATAAAACTAGTTCAGCTTCTCAAATTTCTTTCCAGCAAATCAGAAGAAGGTTCCTTGTCAAAGGTGTTATGGATGAGGGTGAAACGCATAATGGCAAACAAGTTAGATAAATGGATTAATGTACATAATCTCTTAAGCATTTTATCATTTGTCAAAGTTATCTGAATTAGCATTTTGTATTTGATGTATGATATTGTATCTAAGGGCAGGAAAAAAAAAACCCACTAGTTTTATTCGCACCAGGGGACTGTTACTTCCCATGGTAGTAATCTAAGTCCCAGTTAATAAAGTTTCCAGAATGACTAAATTTTTGAGGATGCTGAGTAATCGCAGTACAAATAAGATGTGTAAAGATTGAATTGTTAGAATCTATTTTTGAGCTCAACTCGTCCACACACTTACCTTTAATAGCAAGTCTGAGATACTATAGTAATAATCATTTTTCATATAGCTGCCAGTAAGACACCTTTCATTTACATAAGACCAGCACTGAACTAATCATAATGTAAAATATTAACAGTATATTTTTGTTTGACTATTGAGGAGAACTCGTTAAGTCTATAGAAGTATTTTTTTTTGAAATTTATCAATGATTCCATTTGTTTTCAGATTTAGTAATGGGACTGGGAAGTAAGGTTTTTGTAAAAGAAACTCTTAGTTTTTTACGTGAGACTTTTAAGCTTTTGGTAATCACTTTTTGGTTAGTTATTTTGAAAGTTACAAAGGAAGTCCTAAAATAATACATTCACTTTGGGATGCATATATATTTTTTGAAATCTAAATAATTAGTTATACAATTAAATAATTGCTTGTTATTTCTCTAATTAATGGGAGAAATGCTGAGAAAGTATTTTTAAGTTGATTTTATATTTAAAATGAATCTTCTCCTGTATGGGGATATGTATTATAATTTTAAATTATGTCATTAAAATCTAGGGGAAGCTATGCAAAAATGTCTTATAAATACAAGAAAGCACTCATCTTTGAAAAACATGTCAAAGTTTATAATTTGATTTTTCTATCTTTGAGGTATATTTTGATGCATTTTGAAAGCTAAATGATTGCAAAAGAAAAAAAAAATAAAGCTGAGCTTTCACTGTTTACAAACATCATTCCCCGGACTTCAAAGTAAGAGATTGACATATTGTAAATGATAATTCAGCACAGCTCTGCTCCCCATAAATTAACATTTAAAACGTAACTTTGAAGAAAGTAAGCATTTTAGACATTGCTGACTGTTTAAGGGCACATGGTCACAATTTCTAAGACAGATGGGGTTTATTAAGGTGAATGGATGCAATAGAAGATTTATAATCAGGGACACCACTGGCCTTCCTAAAGACTTTAAACAAGTCTCACAGTACCTTATTTTTTGAATTTTTAAACTAGAGCTTATCTGTAGATATACAACTCTGAGACCTTTGAACAAAAGTCAAATAGGAAGGTGCCATGGGACAGGAAAGAATTATTATTCAGAGAAAAACTTATCTTTTTCACATTGCCATTTATCTTTCTCTGCCCATCAATTGATAAGTAATGGAAGCAGGGAAAATGTTGTTTTCAGCATACTGATTATTTTAGTTTGTTACTATTAAATTTCTCTTGGCTATTGGTCCTCTTAATCCTTTTTATTTCCCTCCATCATTTTTTTCAAATACCAGGTAGGAAACGGGAGGATTATACTCATTATTTTTAAATTTTTCAATGTTGGTTTTTAGTAATAAGTATGTATAGATATGAATAAAAAGCCAGACCTATCTAGGAATTCCTCCTAACAGTGAAACTGTAAAGATGATCAAGATTGTCTTTGTATAAAAATGTTTTTAACAGTATCTTTCATTATGAGACCACCTGAAACATCTATGGGAATTGAAAATGTGCAATTTTGTGGCCTGTGCCTCCATACCTAGGAAACAACTCTAGAATATATTTAATCATATTCTGAAAGAAATCGGTTCAAACATGTTCACGTCAGACTGGTGAGCGACAGTGAAATATTTGAAACGATATATATGTCCATGGGTAGAGAAATAATAAAAATATGTATACACATATATTTTTAAAATATTGCACATGAAAATTAACTATATCTATATAGATCAGTGTGCAAACATCTTTAAAACATACTAAAAAAGAAGTGAGTTGCAGAAAAAGGATCATATCCTTCACCTTAATTAATAAAAATACACAGGACAAAACTGAACATTTATTTTGGCTATGTATGTAGAGTTTAAGAAAGAGAATGGTAGGATAAATGATAAGCATGACCGTCATGAGTACATGAGTCGAATGACTCCTTATGAGAACAGGAGTCAAATTGACTGGAATTGAATGTGAAGTGACCTTCACATTCTGTTAGCGCCCCCTACCCCCAAATTATTGTAGTTTGAAGAAGGTAGAAGTTGCTTTCTCAATTACATGATAGAGTTAAGTTCAGTATTGTGAACTTAGTATTGTGAACATAGTATTGTTATGTGATGATGTCATCAAGCACCCACCTACTTAATTTTCTTCTCAACCATTCTCAAAATTCTTATATCAACTCATGATCCAAAGTGGTTTTTGGAGTGTTAGCTGTCACTTTTGCATTCTTAACCAGTAGGAGGAGATTGGGATTGTACCTGTAACAACATGTCTTTATCCCTTATAGGGGTGCACACAAATCTTTGTTACAGCCTCATTAGTTGTAATTAATAATTAGTAATTAGCCCAATTTACTTGTAAAGTACCTCTTGATGCTAGGGATACTGAGGGATGTATCACTGTAACTTGTTCAAATAAGACATAAGGGGAGAATGATATAGGAAAGCAGTTTGCATTCTTGGAAGGAGAGTGGGAAGAGGGGAGGGGACGATAATACAAAAGTGAATAGTAGTTAAATTTGAAATGGGTGGCTACTTGAAAAGATACTTTCATATTTTAAAAATTCTCATATACTTTAAAACAAAAATATTAAATTTGTCTTTAAAAAGAATTACCAGGGGTACCGGAGTGGCTCAGTCAGTCAGATAAACATCTGCCTTTGGCTCAGGTCATGATCCTCAGGGTCCTGGGATCCAACACCATGCTGGGCTTTCCACTCAGGGGGAGCCTGCTTCTCCCTCTCCCTCTGCTTGCCACTTCCTCTGCCTGCTGCTCCCCCTGCTTGTGTGCACGTGCTCTCTCTCTGTGTCAAATAAATAAATAAAATCTTTTTAAAAATTACCAGCTCGATTGGGTCAACAGTATCTCAAATGTAAAATGTAAGTAATAAGACGGCCTCCCACATATTGCCAAAATATTTTCAGAAACTCACTCTGGCTTGGAGCAAGAGGTTGTCAGTGTGAATGTTGACTGCCAAGGAATTATGAGTGGTCCTTGGCAACGTATGCTGCAGATGTCTTATATTCCAAAAGATGCCTCCAAATAAGTCTGTCCCTGTGGGCATTTATTTGGTTTATACTTCTTTTGAAGATGATGAGAAAGGGAGAAGTTACTGTTACTTGTGAATGGATACAGAAAATGTAAGTTGTAAATAGAGTTGGTATGAATTCATTCTTTCAAGTTCTTTTTTTTTTTTTTAATGAAGTCTAGTTGACATACAATCCTGTATTAATTTCAGGGGTACAACATACAGATTCAACACTTGCATACATAGGAAATGACCAGTATACTAGATTAGTTGCGTATGAGGCTTTTAATGTATTGTTGAAGTCTCTCCTTCAATTTAATTAACAGAAACTGGTCTTAATATAAGCATGCAGTAAAGGGAAACATTTTAAATTTCTAAAATTTGCTATTCAATTGCCATTCCCAAGGAACACTACCAACTATGTTCCTTTAAGCTTTAATTATTGTTATAGCACTCAGGTAACAGAGCATCATTGTGAATAGATGTGCTTCTCTGAAACCACTTCTTTCCTCCATGCATAAGCACAGGGGGATTGATCATAATGAACTCCAAAATTTCATCTCTTCGTTTGCTCCTCTGTTTCTAAATACTTAAAGGAAGTTTGAGAACACATACATTGAGATTATGGATTATTTGGTTATGAATGACATTAAGCACACTTTCTGTTTGCTTAGTTTTGCTTTAGAACTCTGTCTCTCTTCTTCCTTCCTTTCTCTCTTGCAAATAAATTAGGCAGTGTAGATATGGCTAAACCCATTTCCCATCATGTGTTCCCCTTCTCTCTCTTCTGAAGTTTATCATCCCAGAAAAGGGGATTTTTTTGAACTTACATAAATAAAATCATAAAGCTATCATTGTTCAATAAACCTATTCTTGCTGTTTTCACTTGCTCTGCTTTGAAAATGTGTCTATGTTGATACATTCAGATCTAGCGAGATTATTTGATTTAATAGCTGCTCTTTTCAAATAGATGTTTCACTAACCATCTCTCCTCTGAAACTAGTACATGTAAAATATGGATCCTTCTTATAAATATTTATGTATCTATTCTAGCTGTCTTTGTTTAGCCAATCTCCTATTTAGTATAGGATAAAGTACGTAATGAAAAATTAGGTACTCTTATACTAATAGATTTTGACAGCTTTTTAAATAAAATGATTTGGGGATATTAAAATGCTTTTAAGTATATAAGTGGGTCAGGAATCTCACCATCTTCCTGTATAATATTTCTGATTTTGATCAATGACCACCTCCACTTGCTTATATGAATATTATTTCACGAATGCTTTCCATTATTTATAATCAAAGCCTAATTTATTGATCCAGTGTAGTAGATTGTGTCTTCTAGTCATTTATCTCAATCACTTGAGTGAACATATTTAAATGGATTTAAGGTGGCAGGATTAGGATATACTATTTTAAATGTAGGTCTATAGAGCGTGTCCTTCTAGCTAAGATTATAACCCATTTGTGAGATAGCAGTTAGTTCAATACACTTATCAGAATAAATGTCTTGTTCATACACAAACAGGTACTACAAGAAAAATATGAAATTGTTCATAATGAAAAGAATGAGTCAGGGTAATTATTAAGTAGTAATATGACTTCTAGCAATATAACCCATTAGCTAAGAATAGTCTAAAAAACTTGAACTTAAATGCAGATATATGTACATTTTTTAGGCTAAATATATGCAGTAACAAATAGACAATTAGCCTAAGCCCTGGTTAAAAAATGGAGAAATCTGGAGATATTTAATCTAAATACTTCCTATGAGATATTGATTAAAAACATTTATGGAACTCTTAGTGAATACATAGGTAGCCCTTAATTGTATTTAGGGGAAAGTACAAAGGATGTAGGAGACATATTCTGGCCCTGCAAAGAATCTATGATTAAATATGAACATAGAATGAATTAACATAAAGGACATATGTAATAATGATATATTGATAATGTGGAAACTCTGAAAATACCTTGTTATCTTCAATTATTGGTATAAGCTCTTTCACTTAAAAGAATTTCTAGCTAACTGAAGTATTGAATTGGCAATTATGTTTAATATAAACATTTAAATGAAAGCCATGTATAAAAGAGGATAGACTTTCTAGATAGAATATTCTGTACAATTTTTCTATTAGTTATTATATTTTTTCTAGTGAAATAGTTTTTCTGTCTCCTTTTGTGATGTCAACACATGTGTTTTTATCCCCCTGCTACAAAGGGTGCTGAGGAGAAACTGCTAGTGTGTGTTGCCCACGTTGTGTTACACACAGGTAAAGATGTTAGAAGATACCAAATTAAAGGATGAAGTGTTTTAGAATGGTTCTAGTTCAAAAAGTTTGGGAAATGATAAGTTAAATAAACCTAAATAGCTACATTGGCTTAAGAATCGCTCACAGACTATAAAATGTTAAAACCTTTAAGATGAACATTTTGCTTGCAATATTTCACTAATTTTATTAGATTGTAGAACACATACTGGGATCTTGAAGGTACTGGTGTTCCACAAAACACAATTTTGGAAACACCTCTTATATGTATTATTCCCCATTTATAAACAGGTGACTTACCTTACTGATTTGACATATATAAACAACTTTGAAAAAAATAAAAATTAATTTAAAAAATTGTTAAAGCTATCCTAGGTCCTTTGGATTCTTATAGAAATTATCAAATCAGCTTATCAATTTGTACAAAAATACCTAGTGAGTCTTATGATTGATATTACAATGAATCTATAGATCAATTTGCAGAGAGTAAATATCTTAATAATATTGAATCTTCTAATTTATGAATGTGGTTTAGTTTTCTATTTATTTAAATTGTTGCTAATTTATATCAATAATATTTTATGGTTTTTAGGCTCAGAATCTTAAACATCTTTTATTAACTCTATTCCTAAAAATATCATTTTTAAAGAAATACCATGTTTTATACTATCATAAATATCATTTAAAAATTTCAGTTTCTTAGTGTAAAGAAATGCAATAAATTATTATATGTTTGCTCCATACCCTGTGGTCATGCTAACTTTACTTATTCCAGAATATTTCTTGTAGGGTCCTTAGAACTTTCTGTGTAAGCAAGTATGCTGTCTATGAATGAAGACAGATTTATTCCTTCTTTCCCATTATTGTTGCTGTATTTCACTGCCTAAAACCCTCAGTACAATACCTATAAGGAGATGGAGTGTACAGGTTTGCATAGATCCTGATCTTACAGATAGTAAGTCAGTTATACCACCAAGTATTGTATTAGTGTAGGTTTTTTGTAACTGCTGTGTCAAATTAAGGAAATTCTCTTATTTTGCAAGTGTTCTGAGAACTTTTTTTAATGCATGGATGTTGAATTTTGTCAGAGGCTTTCTCTTTATTAAGCTGGTCATAAGTTTTCCCCTTTATTCTTTTAGTGGTGAATTATATTATTGATTTCACTGAATTTTTTATTCCTGTAGTTCCTAGTTGACCACAATGTATTTTCCGATTATATAGCTCTGTATTTGATTTTATATTTTACACGTATGTTTATAAGGGCTGTTGGCTTATAATTTTCTTGTGATGTCTTGATCAGATTTTGGTTTCAGGATTATGCTGGAATCATACAGTATCTTAGAAAGTACCCTCTAGTCAGTTGTCTATAAGGGGTTTTGTAAGATTAGTGTTATTTTTTCCTTAAAGTCTGACAAACTTAACAATGCAAATCTCTGCTGCTGGAGCTTCTGTTGAGGTTGACTTTTTAGTTATGAATTTAATTATTTTTATAGGTAAATGTAATTTTGATGATCTCTTTTATTTTGAGTCCATTTTAATAACTTCTCTTTCAAAGAATTGTTCTTTTCATGTAAAAATTTTAATGTAGGCCTAATGATATTTATAGTAGTCCTTTTTAAAAATTGTAGGTTCTAGTGATAACACAATTTTTATTCCTATTATTGGTATTTTGTGTTATTATCTTGTTTCTTGATTTGATTTGCTTAGATGTTTATCATTTTTTAATTTAAATTTATTTGACAGAGAGGGAGATCACAAGTAGGCAGAGAGGCAGGCAGAGAAGGAAAAGCAGGCTCCCTGCTGAGCAGAGAGCCCAATGTAGAACTTGATCCCAGAACCCTGAGATCATGACCTGAGCTGAAGGCAGAGGCTTAACCCACTGAGCCACCGAGGCACCTGATGTTTATCAATTTTATTACTCTTGCCATAGAACAAGATTTTGACTTATATTAATTCTAACCTTTACTTTGTATTTATTTATTTTTCCTCTTATGTTTGTTATTTATTCTTACTTACTCTGGATTTGTTTAGTTTTTTAATGTAGCTTCTTAAGTTGTAAACCTTGATAATTTTTTGTAAATCTTTCTTTTCAAATATAGGTATCTAAAGTTACAAATTTCCTTCCAAGTCCTGCTTTAACTATATCCCACAGATTTTTTAGTTTTGTTTTTATTATCATTTCCTACAGGATATTTCCTACTTTCTGGTGACCTTTTCTTTGATCAGTGGGTTATTTTTCTCATTGATTTTTTCTTTTTAAAGATTTTATTTATTTGACAGAGAGAGATCACAAGCAGACAGAGAGGCAGGCAGAGAGAGAGAGGGAAGCAGGCTCCCTGCTGAGCAGAGAGCCTGATGCGGGACTTGATCCCAGGACCCTGAGATCATGACCTGAGCTGAAGGCAGAGGCTTAACCTACTGAGCCACCCAGGTGCCCTCTCATTGCTTTTATATTTTTATCTTTTTATTGAAGTATAATTGGCACACAATGTTACATTAATTTCATGTGTACAAATAGTGATTTTTTAAAAAGATTTTTATTTATTTATTTGATAGACAGAGAGAGATCACAAGTAGGCAGAGAGGTAGGCAGAGAGAGAGGGGGAAGCAGGCTCCCCACTGAGCAGAGAGCCCGATATGGGGCTCGATCCCAGGACTCTGAGATCATGACCTGAGCTGAAGGCAGAGGCTTAACCCACTGAGCCACCCAGGTGCCCTCTCATTGTTTTTATATTTTTATCTTTTTATTGAAGTATAATTGGCACACAATGTTACATTAATTTCATGTGTACAAATAGTGATTTTTTTTAAAGATTTTTATTTATTTATTTGATAGACAGGGAGAGATCACAAGTAGGCAGAGAGGTAGGCAGAGAGAGAGGGGGAAGCAGGCTCCCCACTGAGCAGAGAGCCCGATATGGGGCTCGATCCCAGGACTCTGAGATCATGACCTGAGCTGAAGGCAGAGGCTTAACCCACTGAGCCACCCAGGTGCCCTCTCATTGCTTTTATATATATATATTTTTTTAAAGATTTTATTTATTTATTTGACAGAGAGAGATCACAAGAAGGCAGAGAGGCAGGCAGAGAGAGGAAGGAGGAAGCAGGCTCCCTGCCGAGCAGAGAGCCCGATGTGGGACTCGATCCCAGGACCCTGAGATCATGACCTGAGCCAAAGGCAGCGGCTTAACCCACTAAGCCACCCAGGCGCCCTGCTTTTATATTTTTATCTTTTTATTGAAGTATAATTGGCACACAATGTTACATTAATTTTATGTGTACAAATAGTGATTTTTTTTAAAGATTTTTATTTATTTATTTGATAGAGAGAGATCACAAGTAGGCAGAGAGGTAGGCAGAGAGAGAGGGGGAAGCAGGCTCCCCACTGAGCAGAGAGCCCGATATGGGGCTCGATCCCAGGACTCTGAGATCATGACCTGAGCTGAAGGCAGAGGCTTAACCCACTGAGCCACCCAGGTGCCCCACAAATAGTGATTTGATGAGTTTATGCATTGTAGTATACTCAGCACAAGTGTAATTCCCATTGTCATCATACAACACTATTACAATACCATTGATGATATTCTGTATGCTGTACCTTTTACCCCCATGACTTATTCATTCTATACATTCTACTTAACCCATTTTGCTCATCCCCCCACTACCTTCCCCTCTGGTAACCATTTTCTTTCTTTTTTTAAAAATTCCACATACAGGTGAAATCATATGGTATTTGTCTAAACTCATTTCACTTAGCATAATACCCTTTAGGTCCATCCATGTTGTTGGAAATGGCAAGATCTCATCTTTTTAAAAAATTTTTAAATTTTTTTTTTATGGCTGAGAATAGTGCATTGTATGTAAATACTGAATCTTCTCTACTCATTGCTTTTAAGTTAACAACAATGGTAAACTATCAACATGTCACTGTCAGGAAATTACTATGCCTGTTAGAGGAATAAGTTTTTGTTTATTTTACCAAAAGATCTGAAGGACCTGATTAATAGGTATCAAAAGGAATTGGGAAGTGTCAGCCTCTGTAGGGGCAAAGTAGGATAGGATAGTAAGGGGTGCAGAATAAAGGCTTTATAAAAGAAAGTTTATTGATGTGTGGAATTCTCCCATGACTCATGATTTATTGTCATCCTGTCAAAGATACTTGGGACCTGTCCTTGTATGTTATCATCGCAAAGAAGCCCATGCTTTGGGGCCCATGCATAGTGTCTATTCCTACCCTTCTGGGCCTGTCATGGGCCTATCAGACAACCTAGGGCTGGAGGGCTGGGAGAGAAGTTGGCTGCTTTTTAGAAGAACCTCTCTATCTGGTTGTTACATGTTTCCTCTGTGATGGAGGTGAATGTCTCTGATGAGCACTAAGCAGCAATATAAAATTTGCACACTTTGTACCCAGTCTCAAAATCCACCTTTTTGTTGAGTTCCCAAAACATTTTTCTCTTGTTTTCTAGCTTAGGGTTTTCAGGGAGGGCCTTGACCGACTAGTTAAGTCACTTAATACTTCTCAGGATTTCTTGGCCCTCCATATTTCCATCTACTTGTCCCTTTATATCAAGCCAAAAATCAAGTGTATAGCTCACATAATTGACCAAGAAGATTTTTTCTCATTGTTTTATTTCAGGGCTGCTTCTGGTAAAGCTAGATATTGGCAGCAATCTATTTTTTTATTCATTCCAACATAAGGAGGCAACCCATCCTGAACAAGACCTTGGTGATTTTGTTTCTTGCTCAGCTGATCACAGGAAACTCCTTAAAAGGTATAATCTAAAGGAGACCTGTGGATATGTAGTACAGTAGAGGTTTATCACTTGAGTTTCTTGGACCCTTTGTTATTGGAAATGACCTGTGCAATCTGGAACTTCTTGGGTCCAATCCCCCCGAATCTCCATCATATAATTTGAGTTTAAACCCACTGGAGAAACTCTGATAGCCTGCAAAGGACACATCTCTCAGAGAGCTCATCGAAGGGATGGTCAAGTTTATTTATATACCTACTTCTGTCAGTCATTGGCTAGGTACTATTCCTATAGGGCACTAATTTATAGGTCCTTCTGGCCTATTGCACAGGCAGACAAAGTAGGCTTCAATAATTAGAGAACTCTGGCAGTTGGAAGTTGGCATTTGGTCCAGGATGAATGAGAAGCAGAGTTGTTAGGTAATATTTTATGTAATTACATTGCAATTAGTTGAAAAATTTTGAAGTAGTCTTTACATTTTAAATACTTCATTTTTTAAAAAATTGGAATAGATTATTTCAATTCAAATTACAAATAACACAAAAGGGTTTGCAGCCAAATGTTTCCCAATAGCCATTCTATTCATCTCTCTAGATAGTCATTATTTGTTTCTTAAGTATTTTCTGAAAATTAATGAGTTTACAGACATCAGTGCATTCATGTGCATTTTACTGTTCTATTTTCAAACATTTTTGTTCTTTGGCAATCTTATAGGAGAAAATAGTATTATCATTTTTATTTTCATTATCTTTTTATGAATGAGGTAGACCATTTTTTCAGATACTTACAGAATACTTGAATTTACTTCTACATAGGTTATTCTCATATCCTCTGTATATTTTCTACTTTATCTTAATCAGTTATTTTAATTGTTAGAGGAGTATTTCCTATATTAAATAGCCTCGTGCTGGGTGATCACTGATATTTTTCTTTGCGTGTATGTGTGTTGCAATGTAGACTGATTTATACATTGTTAGAGTTTCCAATCTTTCTAGCCTTAAAAATTGTGTTCACTTCATGGCTTAGAAATGCTCTCATGTTTTCTCCTATTGTTTTTATTTCTCTGTATTTCTTTCTTTCCTTTTTTTTTTTTAAGGTTTTATTTATTTATTTGACAGACAGAGATCACAAGTAGGCAGAGAGGCAGGGAGAGAGAGAGGGGGAAGCAGGCTTCTTGCTAAACACAGAGCCCCACCTGGGCTCGATCCCAGAGCCCTGAGATTGTGACCTGAGCTGAAGGCAGAAGCTTTAACACACTAAGCCACGCAGATGCCCCATATTTCTCTATATTTCTTATGTAAATATTTTCTTTTGTGTAAAATATGATTATCAAGTTATCCCAATACCATTTATTAAACCATGAATGTTCTGAGAATGAATTTGAAATATAATCTTTATCATATTATACGTTATTATTTTTAAAGATTTTTATTTATTTATTTGAAAGAGGGACAGTGAGAGAGACCATGAGAATGGGGGAAGGTCAGAAGGAGAGGCAGACTCCCCATGGCGCCGGGAGCCTGATGCGGGACCCGATCCTGAGACTCTGGGATCATGACCTGAACCGAACGCAGCTGCCTAACCAACTGAGCCACCCAGGTGCCCCAGTTTTTGCCATTTTTTAAAAATTTAACAATCTATTGTAATAGCCAGTCTCTACAATGCCATATTTAAGTTTTAAAAAGTCTAAACCCCTTACAACTACAAATATATTAAATAATCTTAAGTTTCAATGCAGTCTTAAAGATTTTTATTTATTTATTTCACAGAGAGAGATCACAAGTAGGCAGAGAAAGAGGGAAGCAAGCTCCCTGCTGAGCAGAGAGCCTGATGTGGGGCTCAACCCCAGGACCCTGAGACCATGATCTGAGCTGAAGGCAGAGGATTAACCCACTGAGCCACCCAGGTGTCCCAAGCCTCAATGCAGTTTTAAAGCACAAATTAAAACAGCAACAATTTTATAGTCCTCTGATTGTTTAAAATAATACTTTAAAACATAAAGTGCAGACTTTTTAAAGAAAAAAGGGCTGAAGCAATACACCAGATAACAGAGTGTCTAGAAGGTAAAGATTTCTTTATAAAAAGAAAAAAGTTTGCTATTAAGGTCTCATGTATATTGCTTCTATAGTTTCATATTGTTCTAATATATTTTTGTTTAAAAGTAAGACAAGTTAACAACTCAAAAATTAAAGCTAAAGTTTTTTGCCTTAAGGCTCTTGACTCATCTGACTTTATCTGGCATCATTTGTTTTCTGCAGCTAATAATTTAATATGATAAGATAGAAGGTGGAAATAAATTAGAATCTTAACAGTGTTTTAAATTTAAAATATGCAAGACAGGGGGAGACACTTGGTATTACTCACTGTATATGTGGCAGATTGTTCGCTCTATTTCCAAAAGCCTTTTCTCACCATCTGATCTGCTAAGACCTGAATCTCCAACAGATAGAGATGCACTATTTTTCCCAGCCCCAGGGGTCAAATCATGATCAGTCTAAACCTGTCAGTGTTCTCTCAGTTTCTTTATTTGGTCTCTGGAGGAGCATTGTAATGCCAGCAGAATCTGCCAGAGAGCTGCTCAGATTTCCTTCTTCCAGGAAAGGAGAAGAGTGCTTGCTGGTGCCATTTCTTCTCCTTCCTTTCTGTCTCAAACTAAGGTGTGATGCCTGGAGTTGTGGCAGCCAACTTGCACTCTAGAGAAAAGCCTAAAGATCACAAAATGATCATTGTTGTCACACAGATAATAATACTGATCACTTAATCCATCACTATATGCCCACAGAACTATAGCTTTGGGAGAAGAATCATTGTGGAACTGAAAGTGGCTCTTGTGTTTTCTCCTGATTTGACATTACCTTACTCAAGTATATAATATTGGCAGGTCTATTAGGTAAATATTTCAAATAGAGGATTCCACAGTCTTCAAAAACTTGATGCCAACCCTCTTTGCATGATTCTGTCAGAACACAGGACACAGAGCACCCTGTTGTTTTCAATATTGAAGCACCGTAGCAGCCTATATCATGGTCCCCCATGATCCTTGACTTCTGGGACTGTATTCATGGCCGTGTATAATCCTTTTCCTTGAGTATGGCCTGGATTTAGTGAATTTGCTTGGAGACAATAGAATGTAATAAGAGTGATGGGTGGTCATTTCTGAGCTAAGGTTACAGAAAGACTGTGGCATGCATCTTGGTTCATCTCTCTGGCTATCTTAATCACTCCCTGTGGTATGCTAGGAAAAGCACTTCTTTTGGGTTTCTCTTTTAGTTTTATACTACTACCTCACTCATAACATTGCTGACACCAGATTTCTTTTTTCTTTTTTTTTTTTTTTTTTTGCCAGGGGAGCCGAGGGGGTCAGGTTCCCACAAGCAATTTTTCTGTAATACCGGCTCAGTGTTCTACAATTCAGTTCAATTCTGACCATAACTGGTTTGCACAGATGCTATAGGTTAAAGACTTGTTCCACAAAACTGACCCTCATCTCTGACCCATCTCCAATGCACTTTAGATGTCAATCACAAGTAGTAGGCCCCAGATTGCTCACAACTTCTGTCTCACGTGGTTATAAATCAGAGGTCTCATGACCCATTCCTTGGATTTGATCATTTGCTAGAATAGTCCACAAAGCTCAGTGAGACACTTACGTACATGTACCAGTTTATTATAAAATAAAGGATGTGATAAAGGACGGAAATGAACAGTCAGATAAAGAGATAAAATAGGGTGAGGTGTCCAGTGTGTGTTTAGTGCAGGAGCTTTGGTTCCCCTGGAGCTGGGTTGTGCCACCTTCGTGATCCATGGATGTGTTCACCAAGCCGAAAGCTCCCTGAACCATGTAGTCTTGCAGGTTTTATGAAGATTTCGTCATGTGGGCATGATGGATCCTTTCTTCCATTTCTAGCCTCTTTCTCCTCTCCAGAGAATGGAGAGGTGGGACTGAAAGTCCCAAACTTCTAATATGTTTTCTTGGTATCCAATCCCCATCGAGGATCCCACAAAAGAGTCATCTCTTTGGAACAAAACCCATTTCCATCACTCAGGGAATTCAGGGGCTTAGGAGTTTGGGATCAGATATTCCTATCACTAAGATAATTACAAAGATCTTAGGCATTCTGTGTCAGAAATGGAGCCAACTGGAGTCAGAGACTAAATGTTAGAACAAAAGGTTCTCCTAGCAATTCTATTTACAAGGGTTCTAGGAGCTCTATGTCAGGAACCAGGGGCCAAAGACCAGTGTATATATTTCGTATGATTTCACAGCTGCCCTCAGGAATGCCCACTTAGCCAAGAACCTATGTTTCTGGCCAATGGCCTGCAAGGATCTGAGCCCTTCCTAACTTAAAAGGCTGAGCCTGAAACAGATCTCCCCTACTAGAGCCTCAAAATGATTGCAATCCAGACAACACCGTGATTGCAGACAGGGATTTCTGCTTCACATACAAAAGCAGGGAAATGATGGAAAATGTTACCCAGCTGCCGCTCATTAGTGTCACTTTTCACCACTTAGTCATCTTTTAGTCAATCTTATTTGGTGTGTGGTGGTTATTCATCAGCCCACCTACAGATATCCTTTGGTCTCTAATTCCCGCTTATCTACATTAATTTGTCTGTTAAAATTTTGCTTGCACTAAACACAATTGTAATGAAAGTAGGATATCTTGTTCTTCTTTCAGTAATAGTCTTTATTTTTTTAATTTTTTTTATAAACATATAATTTATTATTTGCTCCAGGGGTACAGGTCTGTGAATCGTCAGGCTTACATACTTCACAGCACTCACCATAGCACATACAGTAATAGTCTTTGAATAGTTGTGATTATTATATTACTTTCACCTTTCAAGAATTTTTCCTTTCTCTTTCCCACTGAGAGATGCACATTCAGCAATAGCGAAAGCTCCATGCAGGACCATGGAATTATGTGAAAGGATTTCAATTTCATAGCAAAATGGTGAATTTATTATGAAATGTTTACATTTTATTCATCATCTTAGAACATAAGCTTGTTACTTTTATTAAGCTGTTGTTTCTCAGCTATGAACTCACCCTCCATACTGGGCATTTTAATGCTGGAACTGGTGTACTGCCAATGACGTGTTTTCTTTGCCAACTGATTCCCCTGTATGTTCTGCCAATAGGACACTGGAACAAGTGCGGAAGATGGAAGAAAGGGATTTCCCCTTCCTGTTGGCATGTTGTTTTGTTGGCATTGCTCCAGTGTTGCTCTTCACCTTGGGCAACGGAAGGTGTGTCCACTTGCCAGCTTCTTTACTGTCAGAAGCAGCCTGGGCAGCAATGCCAGCACAGCCAGCTTCCCTCCTTCCCTCAGGGTTTAGGCCAAGCTGCACAAGGGTCCTCTTTCAGGTTCCAGAGGTACTGGCATTAGCCGTGCAGTGTCTGCTCCTCACAGGCTCTGGTTCTAGATCTTTGGTTCCAGTTCCTCCAAACTGCTGGCTTCTGATTATCTACCTCTTCTCTTTGGACTTTGAGCCTTAATTATATTAGCTACTTCTTGCAGTTGTTACCTCTTTTCATCTCAGTATTTGTTTGTTCCCTTGACTTTCTAATATCAGCTTAACTAATTCTCTGTGTAAAATTCTCTTTTTAAAAATTACTGCTTTAGGGGTTCCTGGGTGGCTCAGTGGGTTAAGCTTCAGATCAGGTCATGATCTCACGGTCCTGGGATGCAGCCTCACATCAGGCTGTCTGCTCAACAGGGACCCTATTTCCTTGTCTCTGCATGCCTCTTCTGCCTACTTGTGATCTCTCTCTCTCTCTCTCTGTCAAATAAATAAATAATAAAATCTTTAAAAAAGTAAAATTAAAAAAAAATAACTGCTTTAGTTTCTATTTTCCTACCTTGATTTTTCACTGGTATATAGCAATAGAATAATTTACTTGGGAAGAACTTTAAATCTATAATAAAGGAGGACATAAGGCCAAAAGATAGGTCCTATTAAGTTTGTATTATATGTTGATGATTTTCAAATGTGTTTGGAGTACTACATACTGGTCTTAAAACACATGTCCATAATGACAGTCTCTTTCAAAGGAACTCCAAAATAGGCATAATAAATGAGATGGCAATGAGCCAATCTCTGATGTCTTCCCTTGTTCAGAGAAGACTTCTAACCTTCATTAATCACCCCTTTCTCTGAATGTGTATTTGTTTTATATATTCTGGTCACAAATTTGATAGTTCTTATATGTATTATTTATGCTGTATCACTTTTTTCTTCTAAATAAGATTGCAAGGTTCTTGTGAATAATTAATCCTTTCCTTCTTTTTTTTTATCTATCAATGTGCTCTGCACCACTGTTTTGAAATAAAAGATTATTTGACAAGTAATTGTTGACAAATTATTCCTGAATGCTCTATTTATATTTATAAAAAATATTTTTTTTAAAGCAGGCAGGGAAAAGGAATATGGTAGTGGCAGAAGGTAAAATAAGAGGAAAGGACTAAAAAATATTGACAATTAGATTACAGATTGTTGATGTAATTTAGTAAAAAGAATTTGCTGAATTATTATGAAAAATATATTGCTAAGTATTTGCTAATTACCAAATTCAGCATTTAATGAATATTTGGTGAATGATAGAATTACAAATATTTGAGTTACTGAGAGATTTATATTTTTTTATAAATGTACATAATGTTTCAAACTTGAAATAAGATCAAGCAAGTGCTTCCTTATCTGTATTTTACTTCATTAAAAATTAATATTTCTACTTTATATATAAGAAAATATGCCCCAGGTCATATAGATAGTTCACAGTAGAACTGGGATGTCAACTCAAGCATTATAAAAGTTTCTCATGAGTGGGATATCTAAGCCCCAATACCTAGACAAATAAAAAGTTAAGGTCATAATTTTTACACAAGAAAAGGTATTTGAGAATTTAAAATATTATTTCTAGTCCTCAGGGGTTATTCAATTTCTTGCTTAAACATTCCAGTGGTTTGAAAGGTCTTTGTCCATATTAACACAGCAACTATTTCACACTGTGATCTCTAGCCAATGACTTAAATCACCTGCCTCAGAGTATTCTCATCTGATAAATATATTTAATGATAATTTCTTTTAGGGATGTTTTCTTTTAATGATAAAATGAAAAACTACAAAATCAGTTAAACACATGGAGATTATTATTTATATTCAGGCATGTGATAAAAGCACACTGCCAAACACATAGTTGATACTCAAAAATCACATATTTGCTGAAGTGTATGTTTAACCTTTTCTTTGTAATTGAGGCATAGGTGACATATACCATTGTATTAGCTTCAAGCGGACAGCATCATGATTCGATGTTTATAAACATTGTAAAATGATCATAATCATATCTGTCACTGTACACAGTTACAATTCTTTTTCTTGTGATGAGACTTTTAAGATTCACTGTCATAGCACCTTTCAAGTATGCAATACAGTATTACTAACTGTAGTCACCATGCTGTACATTATATCCCCATGACTGTAGCAAATACTTTTTTATAAGCCCAAGTTGCAGATCATTATCTCCCAGAAGAAAACTCTTAAACTTATGAGTTTTTATTTAAGGTAGAAATGCACAAAACTGTCTATTAATCTAAATGCTGAGTAGAATCTGATCCTTTTGGTAGTTTTATTATATGGACACATAATTTTTATGATATGCAAAATGTTAGCCTTTGTTTGAAACAATAGTTTTCTCATTAAACATTTGAGTGCAATCTGAATTGTGGGAAAGCTGAAAATAGAGAACAATGTACTGTAGATAAAAGGATTTAGATAGTCCTGACAACAACTTGGCTGCAATAGAGTTGCATGTGTTAATGAGAGCATGAGATATTTTATAACACCAAAGTGACTGAAATCCTGTATAGACATGGCCGCATTACCTGGAAGAGCTGAAGCTTCCCAGAGGTTTTAAATCCTTGGAACATACTTTTAAACATCATTTCTAAGTTGCTATAACAATGATTGAGAGTGTGTCTTCTGTCTCACTTTATCAGTCTACCTGGTCAAGGTACTGGGGGAAATGTCCTACCTTGACCAGTAGGACAGCTCTGCTCCACAATGTGGTTCAGGTAACCAGTCTTCTTCTTAGTTGTTCTGCTTTCTCCTGAGTGCTTTCCTTACCTGGAGAGTAAAAGCTAGTTAATGCCTATCTCAAGTCCCCCTTATAGAAAAGAAGAAAACAAGCAAATCTAAGGCAACTAAGTCCCTTGTAACCAGGGATACAGAAGTTGTACTTGTCACTTAAACCCCATTTTATTTGCAAGAACTCGGTCATATAAACACACAAACTGTAAAGAAATTATATTTCATTTATTTACAGAATGGGGTCCAACATGATAATTAAAAAAAAACAATTCTTTTGAGACCTAGTACCTAATGAAAATTTTATACATGTTCTATATGTTCTATTCCATATGTCTTAATTATATATTTTGTATTTTGTCTCTTTTTAGAATATAGGGTTCTATAAATACAGATACATGGGCATAATCTCACATAAAATCAATTCATTATGTTTCTTACATTTCTGTTCATGCTGAGTGTTTATCAGTTTCTAATAAAAGTATATTACATTCATCCTCTATCAGTGTTTTTTTTCATCTTTGTTATCATATCAGTATGTGGTTTATCTCTTTCTAGAAAATTTATTAGTGCATGCAAGTTCATAAATGTTACGTCTTTTTGGTGGGTTCCTTCCCTCTTTATCTCTCTAAATAGTTTGGCACAAGTAATACTGTCCTCTTATTAGTATTCCGCCAAATACTTTCTTTTAGTTGGTATTTAAATATTTCTCTTTTAAACTGTAAATGTAACCATCATCTACAGAGAGCAGAGGCAGAGCTTTCTTACTTGGAAAGATGTGTCTCTGCCTTTTCCTAGTTATCATAGGTGATTTTGTTGCTACATTGCTACAGTTTCTTGTTCATTCTTTACGTATTCACTGGTCTTTCCCAGTTAATATTAAGATCAAAGCTAGTTTCAGGAATGTCTTAGTGATTAATAGCAACGTTTTAACCTTAAAGTTTTCTATAAGGATAAGAACTTCATGAAAATAAAAAAATAGCTATAGTTATATCTGGAATAGCCAATTCTGCAGATTAAATAAATGTTAGATAAACAAATATTTGTAACATTTTATACATTTAGAATATTTTGAAAGTCATTGACAAAGTTGATTCCATCAGAGATTAACCATTGTCCAGCCACCCACTTTTTAAACAAGACCTTGAAAGAGACTCTTAATTATAGAGAACAAACTGAGGGTTGTTGGAGGGAGGTGGGTGGTGTATGGTCTAAGTGAGTAATGGCTATTAAGGAGTGCAGTTGTGATGAGCACTGAGTGTTATATATAACTGATGAATTACTAAATTCTCCTGAAACTAATGTTACACTAAATGTTAACTAATTAGAATTTAAATAAAAACTTGAAACGTTAAAAATATAGATAAATATAAAAGGATTTTTTTTTGTTATTTATAAATAAGCCCTTGAAATCTGAATTTCATTTCCCCCAGTACCTTGAAATTGCTGTAAAGCAGGCAACTACTTAATTTCCAATTGACAGAATTTTGCTTGTACTGAAGCAACCTTTGGGAATTTCTAAGTACTTTCTCTCAGTAGGTGAGGAAGTTGTGGCTCAGGAGTGTGGGTAGTCCATTCTGTTTGCATCTCTAGCTCTTCTTAAAATCAAACTATGTTGTGGCTTTGATGAAACATCCTTATCATTGTAATTTTCTTTCCTCTTAATGCCATGTCCCTTTCTCTCTTCAAGGTCTTCTATTCTGAGTTCAAAACTTAGAGCTTTAGTTCTTTCTTTGTACATTATTTTCATCAGTTACCTATTTACTCTCATTCTTCTAGCTATAATTTTCAGTAGGTATTTTAAAATTCAACCTCTAGCCCTTGTCCCAACATTTCCATTGACCCTTGACACGTGGTGTATTCAACATCTCCTTCCCCTTTCTTCCCTTTCATTACTCAGGAAGATCTGTTCTTCTCTAGAAATATAAACTTTTAAAGTATGTGTACTCTAAATATAAATCTTTACTTATTATTAAGAACTAAATATTAATTGCAATGTGTTTCTTAAAAGAGAATATTTCAACTTTTTTATTTTATAAAATAGAATATTGGCTTTGGTTATGGTTTAAGAAATGTGCATTTTTACTTTTTGGCATCTAATACATAGACCAAAATCCTTGGGAGTAAGTTCTCAAATTGTCCATTTTTCTTTCTGTGTTTACTTTTGCGCTCTTAACTTGTGTCTACTTTGTTCACAATATCTGTTTTCTGTGGTGTTCATTTACAATAAAACTATTAGAAGAGTAGGTGACTATGTCCTTAATGAGCTGGCTATTAGGTTTTTGAGAGCGTATTTTTGTCTACCCTTATAGCACCTGGGTATAGATTTATAATTTATTTAGGACCTTGTATTTATGTGTGTTATGTCCGCTGTTTAAAAGTGAGAACATATGCTTATGAGCTTAACGCATTTGTTAGTGGTATTTAACATATAAAGGCATTTTGTAATGTGTAAGCAGTATTACCAGAATGCCAAAAAGCTTTAAAAGTTGTTTAATATTTTTTAAGACAGCTCTCCTCACCTACTTTCTTTTCCCATATTGCCTATTAAATATACCAGCCATCTGGATTCCTAGTTGCTGTTCAAGTATTCATTTAAATAAAATTCTGCAATTTAGTTGGTTAATAATCCATTAAGTATCATGATGCTAAAGAAATAAATTTCACTGGCTAATCTTTTAAAGAAGTAGATTGTATAAAATTTATCTATTGGCCACTTAGGCCCTAGATGTATTAGAAAACAATTTAAGTGTCTGTACAAGTATGTATATATATACTTCTTGTTGGAAGGGAGTGTAGTTATAGACATAAAGTATAGCACATCATGATAAGCACAGTTAAGAAAATAAGAAAAAATTAAGTATTATATAAATTAGTGATATAAATCAAGCACTCAAAGAACTTTAGGATATTCAGAATTATGCTGCCAAGATATGAATGGAAGTCATAAACTGGATGCTTTAAAATAAAATATATAAATCTTCTGTATTTCAAATTTGGGTTAGGGAATGTATAAATTATAATAGGTGTATTAAAGTAGCCTTAGCTTTGATTATAAATCATACCAAAATTGAATACATTAGTAGAATTGGGTTGTAATCTGGGCCTTCCTACTAAAATGCTGCATGATTTTTATGGTTCTGGCTCTTTCCTCACTCAGAAATGAGAGGTAGGTGAATCAGTTGACAGAACAGTCATCTGTTTTTCATGCATGTGAATCCAAATGTCTGTCCATGCAGAAACCATCAGTCTCTATGTACTTACCTTAGCTAATTATTCTAAAAATATTTGAGTTGGAGTTCTTTAGATTTATTATTTTAGTAGTCTCTTTCTAAACTGTAACTCTATTTCAAATGTCCATATATGCATCAATGTGATTAAACTAGCCTCATCAAGAAATATACATGAAAGAAACAAGATTATGGTTGTCTGAAACTTGACCCACTTGTTCTAGCTATATTACTAAGGGTATATGTTAGCCCTGTCCAATTATAGTCATGATGACAGTTTCCCCTGTAAATTTCTAGATTGATTTTTCTTAACATGGGCTTTAGATGTTGTACAGGAAAAACTCTAGCGAATGTAAATGTCCCTTTATCCTTGAATAAAAATAATCAGTGACTTCTAATAGGAACAGAATGTTAGTAGAGAGTTGGAGGACTTTTGGCAGATAAGTGATTCATCTATTAAGAGTATGTCATTGGTACCATTCTCAGACATATGCTCTCTGGAATTTGGTCACTTGCAGATGTTTCAAGGGGAAGCTGTCAGTAGTGTTGCCCTTTTGATATAGAGTAGATCCAGGATGTCCTGCCTGTATTATCACATGACTTAATCAAAGTCTGTAAATTTCAGGAGGTGAAGAGTAAATTCATATATTGTGACTTTGGTGTCACTTTGATAAATATTGCTAGCTGTGACCGTCATTTTATTCTTTGGAGACTAAATGTAGGTGCCACAATTCAAGAATATAATTAGTATCCTCATTATTAATCATGGCATGTCACCCATAACTTATTCTGACTCATCAAATTTATTTAAGGTGCCCATCAAAATGTAAGCTTTGGGCATATTTTGGTGTATGTACATTTTCTAGCTCCTGCATCACCTGTTAAAAAAAAACTGAAAGAAGGCTTTCTCATACATCTTTTTTTTCTGTAACTATAATTTTCTAAAATATGTATTTTTTGCTTTCCATACCAGTAAAGTTGTAAAATACATCTTAGTCATTGCGAAGATAAAAGAAAATCATGATATGGAGAAAGGGGCACCCTCTTGTGCTGTTGATGAGAATGCAAAGTGGTACAAACCACTCTGGAAAACAGTATGACAGTTCCTCAAAAATGTAAATCTGGAACTACCCTATGATTCAGCAATTGTACTACTAGGTATTTACCAAAAGAATACAAAAGTACTAATTCATTGGGATACATGTACCTGATGTTTATAGAAGTATGGCCTACAGTAGCCAAATTATAGAAACAGCCCAACTGTCCACTGCTTGATGAATGGGTAAAGAAGATACGGTATATATACACAGTGAAATGTTACTCAGCCATAAATAAGAATGAAATCTTGCCATTCGCAATGACCTGGGTGGAGCTAGAGAGTATAATGTTAAGTAAGTAAGTCAGAGTAGGACAAATACCATATGATTTCACTCATATGTGGAATTTAAGAAACAAAATGTTAAGAAACAAAAGAGCAAAACTAAAAAAAAAAAAAGAGAGACAAACCAAGAAACACTTAGCTATAAAGAACCAACTGATGGGGGCACCTGGGAGGCTCAGTGTGTTAAGCCTCTGCCTTCGGCTCAGGTCATGATCTCGGGGTCCTGGGATTAAGCCCCACATCAGGCTCCCTGCTCAGTGGGAAGCCTGCTTCCCCCTCTCCCTCTGCCTGCCTCTCTGCCTACTTGTGCTGTCTGTCAAATAAATAAATAAAACCTTAAAAAAAAAGTGCACTTGCTGTGATGAGCAATGTGTTCTGTCTGATAGTGTTGAATCACTATATTGTATACCTGAAAATAACATTATACTATATGTTAACTGGAATTTAAATATAAACTTAAAAAAAAAAGGACAAAGAAAAGGACAAAAACCAAACAAACAAGAAAACCTCTATCTTAGGTTCCCTTTGTTTGTAGAGAGTATCCCATTTTGCAAAGTGGTTTTGCTGAATTGATCCATCTTGCCTGATAGTCACATTTGCCCTAAGAAGGGAACTGAGATATTATTCCCATTTATAAATGAAGAGACAGTGATCAGTGCTCAGAAAGAACAAGCGACTCAGCTGTCATCAGCTCGTGAGTGTCAGAGCCGCCTCTTCCTGATGTCCGTCCCTACATTCAACATTAGTTCCTCCAGCAAAGCATGTCAATGAGACCCTCATGTAAAACCAGGCTCTCAAACTTTAGTGTGCATTGAAATCACCTGGAGGGCTTGTTAAAAATGCATCATTATGTTCTCAATCTCTAAAGATAATGACTTGAATAAGAAATAGAATTGGCATTTTAAATGAATTCTTCTGGGTATTCTGTGACAAGTAGAAAATCACACAATGTAGAATTCTGATATAGAGAAGTGTATCTCACATCTTTAGTAGTTTACAAAATAGGCTGGAACCTATGGTATTTGAGCATATCAGAGACACAAATTGGATAAGTTTTACACCTATGTGTCTAGAATTCCATGTGTAAAACACAAGCTGATTTAGATGACAAAGAATTCACGCTATCTATTGATTACATTATTTCATGCCCTCTAGTAGTCAAGGCAGCATTCTCATTTGCAGCACATTCTTGAGTGCCTAAGATTAAAAAGAATTTATTTGAGCCATAATTTCTGCCTGCTCTCTTTTTCTCCCCATTCCCTTCCCATTCTACTGTGAGTAAGCAGGTGGCGTGAAGGAGGTTTATGGTAGCATTTAAAATGAAAACCAATTAGACAAGTAATTAAAAATGGGAACTGACAACATGTCTCGATTGTGCCTGATGTGTAAAATATAGACATTCCAGGGAAATTTTATTTTGTTACTTAAAAAATTATGAGTCAGTCAGGGGAAAGCATAGACTGTTGGCTCTCACATGCTCCCTCACTACCATCGCTTTATCAGCTGTGTCCTGAGCTAGAGCCAAGAAGGGAAATGTAAAATGTATTTATTTAGAGAAAGAACTGCTACTACTGGAAAATGGCCCCAAAATACCTCCTTTCTATTGGAAATATTGATCTTCAGTTCCTCGGCTTGTAGTAAGTAAAGAAATGACCTCTATAATACACTTTTTAAAAAAGATTTATTTATTTATTTTAGAGAACATGAGAGTGGGGGGAGGGGCTGAGGAAAGGGAGAGGGAGACTCTCAAGCAGATTCCCCACGGAGCATGGAGCTTGACGTGGGACTCAATCTCCTGAGACTGTGACCTGAGCCAAAGTCAAGAGTCGGGTGCTTAACCAACTGATCCACCCAGGCACCCCATAATGTACTTTTTGTGTCTAAATTAAACAAAGCCTAAAGTTCTTTTTTCATTTTTTAAACATATAAGTGTAAACGTTTTGTGTTCTTTCTTTCTTTCTTTCTTTCTTTCTTTCTTTCTTTCTTTCTTTCTTTCTTTTTTAAGATTTGACCCACTTATTTATCAGAGAGAGCATAAGCAGGGAGAACAGCAGACAGAGTAGGCAGAGGGAGAAGCAGGCTCCCCACTGAGCAAGGAGCCCAATGAGGGACTCAATCCCAGGACTCTGGGATCATGACCTGAGCCAAAGGCAGTCGCCTAGCAGAATGAGTTATTCGGTGCCAACAACCCCTCTGAAGTTCTTAAGTGTTACCAATAAAAGATGTGCAGAGTTTTACTTCAGCATGACCACAGTGCTATACAGACCTGCTCTCCCACAAAACTGATTTAAAATAAAAGAAAACAACAACAACAAAAAGGAGAGAACTAAACTACTTAAAATCTCTGGAAATGATTTTAAGAGCCTAAGAGGGAAAAAGAAAACACGAATTCAAGAGAATCTATTAAAACACAATTTTCTGGGGCGCCTGGGTGGCTCAGTGGGTTAAAGCCTCTGCCTTCGGCTCAGGTCATGATCCCAGGGTCCTGGAATCAAGCCCCGCATTGGGCTCTCTGCTCAGCAGGGAGCCTTCTCCCCGCCCCCTGCCTGCTTCTCTGCCTACTTGTGATCTCTGTCTATCAAATAAATTAAAAACAAAACAAAACACAATTTTCTGAACCTATGTGGATATTTTCAGTTGATAATCTGCCAAAGGATTATTAGGAACCAAGAGCCCTCATTATAGCTATGGTTCCTCCAAAAGAAAGCCAGTATAGTGTTAGTATTAATAATCTGATAGTACAAAGCAACAATAAAAGACTTCAATTATCAATATCAGGTACTGCTTTGGTATACTGTTATATTAATAGTTTTCTTTTCATGTATGTTCCTCCAGTCTCTCCATCGAACCTGTAAATCAGCTCTATAAGGGACTGGACATTGTATACTTTTCTCATTTTTCAAAGATGTCTAAGGTCTAATATACCCTCAGATATTTATTAAACATTATTCTGTGAGTTAGTCCTATAAAACGCCTCTTTATTTCTCATATGCCTAGCTGGGCACTATATAAATCAGAAGAATAGGAAAATTTATATGAGAAATATTGAGGCTACAGTTAAGTATAAGGGTATGCAATCAAAATATGATTGTCTGTTTCTCACCCAGAGATTGGCCTCAAATTTAACTCACTTAATATTTCCTTACTTCATTATTTTTGTTGTGCCTGGGACATACTTATTAGCTTACTAAGTTTTTCTCTGTGTCATTTTCAAGTAATAAAATCATAATCTGACCTATAAACTATATAAATACAAACCTGATAGCTGATGTCATATCACCTATCCATCTAAATTGCTGAAGAATCTTTCTGAGGGAAATTTCTTTTATAAGGAAAAAATACGTTCTGAAATATTTTCAAAGTTTTTGTTTCAAATTGACTCAAATCAGTTTCCAAATTTTGAGTAATGAATACCTGTATCATTCAAAAAATTTCAAGTTAACAAGAAATATAATTTTACTCTTTTCTGTAACTCAATTTCTATCTCAAATACCTCTCTCACATGGGGAACAAAAACCTGTTAAAATCAATCTGAGGTATCTTCTTATTCACAGTCTATTATTTATACAATGTTAAGTGTATAGAGGTGGGAAATGAAGATAAAATTGGCATCTTTTTCAAGATAGCATATTTTCCACAAGAATACATATAGAAATGGTCATTCATTTTTAACTTGAATGAAGTAGATTTCATCAAGCCAGTATTCCTGCTACAAAAGTAAGAAAAGGCTAGATATATTACAAAATGTTTTATTTTACTTTATTTTATTTTATTTTATTTTTTAATTTTATTTATTTATTTGACAGAGAGGAAGGGAAGCAGGCTCCCTGCTGAGCAGAGAGCCTGATGTGGGACTCGATCCCAGGACCCTGAGACCATGACCTGAGCTGAAGGCAGCGGCCTAACACACTGAGCCACCCAGGCGCCCCTTTATTTTATTTTTTAAAGATTTTATTTATTTATTTAACAGAGATACACAGTGAGAAAAGGAACATAAGCAGGGGGCGTGGAAGAGGGAGAAGCAGGCTTCCTGTGGAGCAGGGAGCCCAATGCGGGGCTCAAACCCAGGATCCTGGGATCATGACCTGAGCTGAAGGCAGACACTTAACAACTGAGCCAGCCAGGCATCCCACAAAACATGTTTTCTTAAATGAAAGTTGAGGAAGCAATGATGAACTCTAATTCTGAAAGAGGGTCTTTGTGAGGTAAGCAAATGATTGCTGGCTCTTTTCTACCTGTGGCTATTTGTCAGAGTGTAAGACCAAAGTTTGCACTTCAAGAGACATTATTGGCAATAGAGAGAGACCTGTGAGATTTGAGAATTAAGTGGACCTCACATGACAGATGGAAACTTGGAGTCCCCAAATCAGAGGTATCTTCCACGTTGGGACGTTTGCTGTGTTCTGAGGATCAGGGGCCCTGGGCTTGAGGACTCCTTAAAGTCAGAACCTTATCTCCCATTGTTTCCTGTGTTTAAGGGGGGGGAAAAAAAGCCCCATTTGAAGGAGTTTCCTACCTCAGATATGACTCAATTTGCCTCTCAGGACAAAAGAACAGACTTAACAGACTTTGAGGTTTCAGGGGATGACACTGTTGCAGTCAAAATCACAGGGTTCTTGTTAAAATTGGCCAGGTTAGTCTGAAATTTATATGGAATTTTAGATGGGAAATAAGTGGAAATTTATTGTGGAATATTATCTCGTATTATAGAATGCTTTTATATGGAACTATATATGGAATAGTTAAGACAATCTCAGAGGAGGAGAAGGAAGGGGAGGGAGAGGAAAAGAAGGAGATACTTTTATTTCCCTTGCCTCAGGTGACATATCTAGAAAAATGTTGCTACAGCTGATGTCAGACATTATGGCCTATGCTCTCTTCCAGGGTTTTTATGGTTTCATGTCTCACATTAAGATCTTTAATTCATTTTGGGTTTATTTTTGTGCGTGGTGTAAGAAAGTGGCCCAGTTTCATTCTTTTGCCTGTAGATGTCCAGTTTTCCCAACACCGACTGTTGAAGAGACTGTCCTTTTCCAATTGCGTATTCTTGCCTCCTTTGTTGTAGATTAATTGATCATATAATTATGAGTTTATTTCTGGACTCTTATTCTGTGTCATTGACCTATGTGTCTATTTTTGTGCTATTACCATACTCCTTTGATTACTGCACCTTTATATATATTTTGAAATCTGGGATTGATAACTCCAGATTTGTTATTCTAGCTCAGAATTGCTTTGACTCTTTTGGGTCTTCTGTGGTTCCATACAAATTTTAGGATTATTTGTTCTAGTTCTGTGAAAAACACCATTAGTATTTGATAGAGATTGTATTATATATGTAGATTTCTTTGGGTAGACTTTTTAACAGTATTTGTTCTCCCAATCCATGAGCATGGAATATCTTTTCATCCATTTGTTTGTGTGTCATCTCCCAGTTTCTGTCATTAGTGTTCTGATGTTTCAGAGTACAGGTCTTCTGCATTCTTGATTAAGTTTATTCCTAGACATTTTATTATTTTCAGCACAATTGTACATGGGGCTATTTTCTTAATTTCTCTTTCTTCAACTTTATTATTAAGTTATATAAATGCAACAGATTTCTTTATATTGATTTTGTATCTTGTGACTTTACTGAGTTCACTTATCATTTCCAGTATTTTTTTTTCTTTTTTGAGGGAATCTTTTGGGTTTTCTATATATTGTATCACATCATCTACAAGTAGTGACTTTTCCTTCTTATCAGTCTGAGTGTTTTTTGTTTGATTTCTCTGTCTAGCACTTACGTTATTATATTGAATAAAAGTGGTGAGAATGGACATTCTTGTTTTATTTCTAATCTTAGGGAAAAACTCTCATCTTTTCATCATCAAATATGCTGTTAGATGTGGGTTTTAATTTTTTTAATTTTTAATTTTTTTAAGATTTTATTTATTTGAGAGAGAGAGAGAGAGAGAGAGGGAGAGAGGGAGAGAGAGATTGATCATGAGCGGGGAGGTGAATAGAAGAAGAAGCAGATTCCCTGCTGAGCAGGAAGCTTGCCCACTGTGGGATGTCCAGGACCCCAGGATTATGACCAGAGCTGAAGGCAGATGCTTAGCCGACTGAACCACCCAGGCACTGGGGCTGTGAGTTTTTATATATGGGCTTTATTATGTTGAAAAAAGTAATTTCTTAAATAGGATAGAAAAAACACTGGCCATAAAATAAAATAAAATTCAGACCTCATTAAAATTATTCACTTCTGTTTAACAAAAGACAGCATGTTGAGTAAAGAGGCAAGCTACAGATAGGGAGAAATAGTCACAATATGTATATTTGACAAAGAATCTTATCCATATATATATGGATATATATGTATATTTCATATATATGAAATATATTTATATATTATGTATTTGCATATAATTTTATATATTTATTATATATTTCATATGTTATATACAATATGGAAAACATACATACAGAATATATTAATATAAATACACATGATATATTTAAAAAAACATATACAATATATTGAAAAAATCTGACATTGGATGGAAGTGTTCAAACTTCCAGTTTTAAATAGTGGGGATGTCATGTACGACATGACAACTCTAAAATATAACTCTGCTATGTGGTATATTTAAAGTTGTTAAGTAAGATGCTAAAAGTCTTCATCACAAGGGAGACTTTTTTTTGGCATCTAGATGAGATGATAGATGCTAACTAAACTTAAAATGGATAATCATTTTGCAATATCTGTAAATAAAATTATTGTGCTATATACTTACACAATGTTGTTTGTCAGTTTTATCTTAGTAAAACTAAAAGAAAAAACTCCTACAGATTAATAAAATAAATCTAAAAATAAGCAAAAGACTTTAAGAAGTATTTCCCAAAATAGGATATCTAAATCACTACTAAGTTTTTGAAATTGGGGTGAACATCACTATTCATCAGTAAGATACAAATTAAAAGGTTGGGGTACCAGGTGGTGGGTGTTATAGAGGGCACGAATTGCATGGAGCACTGGGTGTGGTGCAAAAATAATGAATACTGTTATGCTGAAAATAAATAAAAAATAAATAAAAATAAATAAAATGACGGTGAGATGCACTTACACCCCAGACAGAAAGGCTAAAGTAAAACACACAGACAAGTCTCTTGCTATTGTCTGTATTTTTCATTCAGGGACATCTATGCTATTTCCTTCTCCCCCTCCCCTTGCTTCAGACAGGGGATTTGGTTTATAGACTCTACGTGATAATCCATTTTTTACTGTGTGTGGTTCCTCCAAATCTATTGCCTATGATTTGAGTGCTTTTAATTTTTCCAGTTTCTAACTTCAAAAATTAGAAATTAAGCCTTTATTTCTTTGCTTTTTTCTCGCATCTTTTTACTTTTAATATATAAAAAGTATAAATGTTTTAAGTATGGGTCCTAGTATATAAATATTAAAGAATTTATCCACTTTGTCTGCATAAATTGACCATTCGTTAAACAAAACAAAACAAAACAAATCTCATTAACAGCAGTGCCTGGCTGGCTCAGTCAGCAGAACATGCGACTCTCAATCTCAGGGGTGTGAGTTCAAGCCCTGTGTTTGGTACTGAGCCTACTTAAAGTAAGTAAGTAAGTAAGTAAATAAGTAAATAAATAAAATTGTGAATTAAAAAATCCATTCACAGAGAAGAGAAGCTTTTATTTTTTGAATTTCAGATTAAATGTCCCTGTGATCCTAGGTCAAATGATTCTCCAATGTATATTTTCATTTGTAAAATATATACACAGCATATAAATAGATGTTTACTCTGAATAAAATAATTTATTTTTAAAGTGGATGTAACATCTTATTTCCCCTAGGACTTGTGTGTTAAACTACAAGTGGAGACAGATGTGAGGTCAGCACGCAATGGAAGAATGAGCTCCCGCATTCAAACTGGGCGTGTAGGAGAAGCCGCTTTTAGTGATATGGCCAGTGATTTAAACTATGGGGCAGCCACCCCAAATCTTTCTGGTATTGAAGTCAGCATTGGGATGCAGGGTGCCCCTTTACTGAGGCCCTCTCACAGATGAGGACCACCTACCATAAAATAGTCCAGTGTTGTGGTAGAGATTACTAGATGTTTATTCATTTACCTGGTTATCGCTTTGATTTGCAGAGCCTGGGGTTGGGATGCAGGATGCCTTTTCTAAATTATCCATGAAGATTAATATCATGTACTATGACGTAAAGACTATTAGATAGTCACTGAAATTTGCTTTCTTTTCTTGTAGGCAAATAGTAAGTCTACGTTCCTGCGCCTCTCTTGTGGTCAGAGGACTAGGTGCTAGTCAGTGGAATGCTATCAGAAGTAATGATTGTCATTTCTGGCCATGATCCCCAAAACTTCCTCTTCAATATTCTCCTGCATGCTACTTCCTTCTTCCAGCCCAATAGGAAGGACATGACCTTCTCAGACAAGTTTGGGAGCTATTCATTAAAAAGCCTCAAAAGAAGGGGGGAAAAAAAGAGCCTCAGAGTTGTACGCTGTCTAGATACCAAAATAACTTTGTAACTGAGCCAACTTCCTCTGACGGGATGCATCCCCTCAGGTCTGTTGCATCCACCATAAGTGTACTTCTGTTGTATTTTTACCTTTACATTTTTGGACCTTGGAAATCCAGCTATTAGCATTGCCCTAATTTAAATGGGAAGAGTGATGGTGCAATGGTTAGTAATTCTGTACTCTCCGGCCAGGTTTAGCACTGACTCTCTGGGTAGTAGGCACAGGTCACCTTACCTTGTAGGACTGGAGTTGCCTCGTTCTGCAGTGAAGATAATGGATCAGTTGATCTAGGCCATTCCTTCCTGTTCTAACATTATAGGGTGAGATACTGCATTGTATCAACAATGCATCTTTGTATTTTAATGCAAGGACATTACAGGATTTGCCATTGGTATGTACTGATGTGCTGCACCCCCCCCTTTAAATTTATAAAACACAAAGTAAATTTCCAGTAATTTTCTAGGGGCATATGTTTACTGCTATTAATTAAAATTTTAAAAAAAATCCAAACAGAGCTGTCTGGGATGCAAGTTCACTCATTGGAGCTAGCTTTTTTTCTAAATGACCAATATCTATGTCATTAGTACATCCATATCTGCTCTCAAATCAATAGGAAAGTAGTACTTCTTTATCCAAGAGATGGCACCAGGAAATTGTTACTCTTTTACACTATTGCTTCTACCCTGCACTTTTATAACATTTATTTCTTTTAAAAGTTGGAGTAAAATTGATTTCACTACTTTTGAATTATTGGAGGGTTCCCCAAATAAATTTTTCAGCTAAGGGGGAGAAAAGGTTTGCTCAACTTTTTAACACTTATGTCACAAAAGAAAAAAACACAGAAAGACATGATGTTGTTGCTTGAAGTATGGGTTTTCTGTGTGTATTATGAGTAGTTGCAATGAGTACAAAAATGGATGTATGTCTGACAGAGCTAAATTGGCTCAACTTCACACTCATTACTTCCTTTTAAAAATTTTCAAGTTTGTTACCTTTGACACTTATGAACTTGACACAGTTTTGTATGCTTAATCCTTTCTACTTGGAAATTCTAACCTGATGGTTTTAAGTGATCAGCATTATTTAGAACACATTAACGATTTTTTGTTGTAGTTGATATTAGTTTCAGGTATGCAACATAATGATTCAACAAGTCTCTACATTATGCTGTAGTCACCACAAATGTAACTCTCATCTTTCACCATACAACACTATCACAGTATCATTGGCTATTTTCTTTATACTCTAAATTTATCTTCATGATTTACTTAATCTGTATCTGGAAACCTGTATTTCCCACTCCCCTTTGCCTGTTTTGCCTATACCCCTCACTCTCTTCCTCCTCTTTTCTCTGTATTTATGGATCTGTTTCTGCTTTTTGTTTATTCATTTGTTTTATTCTTTTAGATTCTACATATAAGTCACAGTATATGGTATTTGTCTTTCTCTGTGTGATTTATTTCACTTATATGATACCCTCTAGATTCACCCATGTTCTTGCAAATGACAAGATTTCATTCCTTTTAATGGCTGAGTACTATTTTGCTTTGTGTGTGTGTGTGTGTGTGTGTGTGTGTGTGTGTAAATCACCTCTTCTTTATCCATTCATCTATCGATGGACACTTGGGTTGTTTCCATATCTTGATATTGTAAATAATTCTACAATAAACATAGGGGGATATACATCTTTTCAATTTTATGTTTTTGTTTCCTTAGGTAAATACCTACTAGTAGAATTACTGGATCATATGGTATTTTTATTTTTAAGTATTTGAGGAAACCCCAGAATGTTTTCTATAGTGCTGCCCCAATTTACATTCCTACTAAAAGTGGGTGAGGGTTTCTTTGTCCCCACATCCCCTCATTAACATTTGTTACTTCATGTTTTTTAGATTCTAGCCATTCTGACAGGTCTAAGGTGATATCTCATTGTGGTTTTATTTTACAATTCTCTGATGATTAATGACGTTCAGCATGTTTTCATGTGTCTGTTGACCATCTGTATGTCTTCTTTGGAAACACTCTATTCAGTTCCTCTGTCCATTTTTAAATTGGGTTATTAGTTTGCTGCACATTAACTATTTTTAAAGAATGATTAATTATGTCCTTCAGAATAGTCCTTGAAATAAGGAAAAACTGACTCATATGGTTTTATAAACTGTGGTGTGCCTTTATTTAAAAAAAGCCCTACAGATAATAGAAAAACTGACTTTTATTCAAAACACCCATAGTGACAGCTCAATGAGGTAGCATTACTGATAAAGGAACTTCACTACTTACATTTTTCCATTACTTTTCTTTTTCAAAAATAGTACATTTTCCCCTTCAAGTGCAACTTTGAACAGCTCACTGAGATAATTGGTCATTTTTTCAGGGCACAGAATTCATTAATCTTAGGCAGTTTGAGAGATTTTAACCCTCTGTGCTGATCTCGAAGCTGACAAATACAAAACCTGGCAAACAAGTGAAAATCTGAAAAATAGAATGATGCTGAATGTATATAGTCAGGTCAGTTACTCTGGTCTCCTTATAGTTTATTTATTTCAATAATTATTTCAATAATTAGAAGCAGGGGGATCATTTCTTTGTATTTTCTCAGATCAGTGTGATAGAATATATTTTGCAACATATCTTTTTACTCTAGTCCCTTCTAATTAAGACAAGGAAGTTAAATGTCTACAGACTTTTATTTTATTTTATTTTGACAAAAATTGGGAAAATGAGCCAACCTTTCAAATAGCTTCTATTGTTCTTTTATGTAAGTCCGACTGAAATTTATTATAAATAGTTTGCATCTTTCAGGTGAAATTTCACATTTATAATTTGTTAATCTCTCTCCTTGACTTTAATGATATTTATCCCAACTTCTAGGCACAGATCAGTCCCATAAATGTACAACTTGCTTTAATCTCAAAGAAAATATTCACATTGCCCAGTATTATGGCAGAGGGAGAAAATGAAAAACTCAAAAGCACAGTAATATTTGTAAACTAAAAATTTATCCAAATGCCTTTGCACTTTGAATGGTCTACAGATGATATATATATATATATAAATAGAGTAGTCAGGGAGTTCAAGTCTTCTGCAGAATAGAATAGAAGAAATCAATGAACAATTTCTTTAATTCTCTGGGCTAGTGGGAAAGGCCTATCTTTAACTGTCAGACCTATTGTCACTTGGTTGAAGGGTAGCAATAAGTTGAGGCATCATGTTGCTTTCCACTACTGTGTAAGTTATTAGAGAAGCTGCTTTAAAGAAATATTTACTGAATTCCTTTTAAAGGATGACAGCTTATTACTACTAACTCCTGTCAAACAGAATACTTTCCCTTCATTCTGCACTTTGTAACTCTCCAGGAACTCATAATCATAAGAGAAAGCAAATGGAAATCATTCCTTCCTGCTGAAGTCTAGAAGTTGCATTGCCATCAGTCACAATCATGTGGCAAATGTTCCCAGAGAAGGAGGAATTAAACAGGAAGAGAAAGACGCTCAGCTATTTCATTTTGGAACTCTGATGACTGGATCATTTTCAAATTGCACAGGAAATTAACTTAAAATGATTTCCACTGACACTTGAAAGTACATTATCATGTGATCTTTACAGCCAACATATTTTTGTGTGCTTTTGTTGTTGTACAAATGTTAGTATCAAATTTTAGATTACATTTTTAATTACAAAAACAATATATGAACATGTCACCCAAAGCAAATAGTCCAGAAGAGTACAAAATTGGAAATCTATTTTTCCCTTCCTGTGCTTACTAGTTTCTCTTCCCAAAGATAATAACATTATTGGGGTTTTGGATTTGCTGTTGTTCTTGTTTTTTTCCTGGAACATGTTTATGTATAGACAAACACATGTGAGTGTTTGTGTAAGTAATTTTAGATTATACAAGCAGGCTTGTATGGACTTCTGTGTACTTTGCTTTTATTCATGCTCAAAGTAGTATGTTGAAATGAATTTCTCTCTCTCTTTCCCTCCATCCCTCCCCCTACACAAAGAAGGGTACACATATAACAATGTAAATGTTTAGTAACAGTGTTCTAAAATGTCTCAAATGCATATCATGATATGTCCAGACTTCACTTGACTCTGTCCCTCATATTTTTCAAATAGAGGGAGCATAATCCCCAAATTTTAGAAATCAGATTAAAAAAAATGAATATTAAAATCTTCTGATTTTAGAATAAGAGATATTTAGATTCTAGTTCAAAAATATTCAAATTCTAGTTCAAAAATACTTGCCCAGTATTCTCGTACCCCTCTCTTCCCTTATCTTTGTTTACTAAAATCCTGTTTCTAAGGACAAACCTAAATACGAATTCCTCAATTAATTTATCATTACATCCATAATTTCTTTATCCATTCTTCTCTTGTGCTTTACACATACATCATGTAATTTAGCACCTAATAATGATATCACAGATCCATTTTATTGGCTTTTATATTTATCAGGGTACCTTGAATATTGTTGACTAGTCCAGAGATTAATAAACATCTATTGATTGAATGATCAAGGAAGCAAATTAGGGTTAAATCAGCAAATCCATTCAGCCGGTAGAGCCCCATTGGCACATGTAACAACATAGCCAGGAAAATCTATTCCTAAAGATGGTTTTTCAGCCTAAAAATTACTGTGATCTTTTACTGCATTTTCTATTGCACATTTCTGAAGATGAGTAGGAGTGGCAGGTGCAATCTGTGAAGTAAATGTAGAAGCAATTCGAGTTTTATTCCTTGTCTTACGATCATATTGCTCTGATAAAGAATTTAGTGCACTGGTGTAGCTCAGTCACCTCCCAGTGGATGGTGCTTCAGTTTGATTCATTCTTGAGCTGAAGCTTCTCGGTAAGTCTAGCTGCTGTATGTAGCTCTGGTGATCCCCAGGGGAAGCACATCAGGATCCCTGCTTCTTCAGATGGTGCTGGGCATGTGTAAGAATAGAAAAGAACTGTATCGGCCCCCGAGTTTCAGCACTGGAGTGTGATTCTAGAAACACTTTGACGCTATAAATTGGAAAAAAAAAAATAGGTCAAGTGGATTGAAAATGAAGCTCTACCTTGCTCATTTTTGATCACTATAGAATGAAACTGTACACTGCCCTCTAAAACCTGAAATTGAGTTCTTAAGGGTGGATTTATTGAGAATTACTTAGATATAGGACAGAAGAAAAGGAGACCAAAGAGAAAAGAATGAAAGGAGAGGTCAAAAAAGGGTCATTATGTTCTCTCCTCTGAGCTTCAGATACCTGAATAGTAAGACTTTATTTTATTTTAACCTTGGTCTATATATAGAATGAGCAAATCTGTTTCAGTAATTCCTATAGGATGGTTACATATTCTAGAAATGAAAGTGAATATTTCTTTAATCAACTTTGGAAAACATATTCATAACAATGGTTTGCTAAATTTTTGTAAGCATACCTGAAAGTTACAGTAGGAAGCTCACAGCATGCAACTTAATGATGTTTTTCCTTAGAAAGTCCAAGACTGTGTATGTACAGAATTTGAATAAAATTCATCATACTTTGCTGTCTGGCTGGTGTTGAAGCTAAAGCAAATGGCCATCACTACATCTTACACTGGTACACTGGCTTAAAAGACATTCCTCTCTCTTTAAAATTCCCTCAATATAAGGCTGTTATTTTAATGCCAAATAACTTAATCATCTAAGTAGTTGGTTTTTAATGGGAACTCAATATAGTTCTCAGTAAAATTTTTTAAAGATTTTATTTTTTTTTTTATTTTTTTTTTTTTTAAAGATTTTATTTATTTACTTGAGAGACAGACAGTGAGAGAGAGCATGAACGAGGACAAGGTCAGAGAGAGAAGCAGACTCCCCATGGAGCTGGGAGTCCGATGCGGGACTCGATCCCGGGACTCCAGGATCATGACCTGAGCCGAAGGCAGTCGTCCAACCAACTGAGCCACCCAGGCGTCCCTTTTTAAAGATTTTAATCATTTTTCGAGAGAGAGAAAGAAAGAGAACAGGGAGAGAGAAAGAGGGAGAAGGAGAAGCAGACTCCTGGTCTAGGGCTAATCTCGGGACCCTGAGATCATGACCTGAGCCAGACGCTTAACTGACTGAAGCCATCCTGTCACCTCAACATTTTTTCCTAATGTGAAAGATACACGTGTGGTTTATTATCTGTATATATATATATATACACACACACACACACACACACACAAACATATATATACATACATGTACATATATATTATGCATATGTATATACAATACATATGTATTGTATATACATGTATGTATATACATATGTATATATATAATATGTGTGTATATATATATATATACACACACACACATAATAAACCACACGTGTATCTTTCACATTAAGAAAAAATGTTGAGTTATATATATATACATATATACATATATATGTATATATATATGTATGATAATTGTGTTAATAGCTACCTATATCATAGGTTTATTAGGAAGCTTAGATGCGTCCAAGTTAGAACACCTTGTACAGTAATTGGCACATGGTAAAAGCTCCTACAATGATTATAATGATGGTGATGATGCTTTGAGATAGAATTTTTTAGTTGATTCATAGCAATCTTTGTTTTGTTTTTTCAAGATCAAATTCTGTTCTATTTAAATATATGTGAAACTACAATAATCACTAGTTCGTGATATAAGAATATGTTTAACAACCTTACAAATATAGAGCAGCTTTACTGCTAAACATTATAAACATTATACATTATTATTATATAACATTATTATTTTCCCCTTCCCTCTCAATTTAGGGGATCCCTATTTGGTATTCTTTTCTGTCAGAAGCCATTCCCTATGGTCTAGGCTTTGACATGGTAGGAATTTCCAGGAATCTTTTTCCCTAATCTAGAATCTTTTTTCCTAATCTAGAAGGTTTTTAAGTTTTCAAGGTCAGTTAGTTATTATATAGTCTCTGTTTTGGTGTTGTGATGATCAGAGTCCAAAGCAGAAATGGAATTCTATTCTCTTTGTGTTTTGGGGTAGGAGGGAATAGAAGAATGTCTATAAAGGACATGCTATTTTTGGGATCTAATGGTAACAGAAAAAGCTGTACTTTCTAAGAAGTTCTGCCTGTAGTGGGCAGCTGCTTCCCAGCACGTAAGAACAATATTGCTTCTCAGCTCAAGTCCAAGTGTATTGTCAAAGCAGTTCTGGTATTCAGAAGACCTAATAGGAACTGCACTACCCAATGAAGGGTCCTGTCTCATTCTCTTTTCACATCTTTTTGAACTTACAGCCGCTTAAACTTTAGAATGACACTGTGACAGGAGGCTGACTCAAATTCAGCAGGAATAAGCTTTGAAAACAGACCTTTTCTGTCGGTGTTTGATTCAGAAACAAAACAGTGTGGTCTGAAAATGTCCCGTAAGTATGAAAGGGGATACAAATTTAAAAGCAGCTAAAGGAATATCACCTCCATGAAACAGGGGCATTGACTGACAAATGTCCTTTCCTGATAGAGACTGAAGTTAAAATAACCTAGAAAAAGGTTAGACTTAAAGACAGGGGAACTTCGATTCACTTGAGCCTTGAATCCAAGCTAAGAAACAAGAAAAGTCTTACATAGCTATTTTCCCAAGCAGGATGTAATCGATGGTATTATTGCTGTAGTTTTTATTGTTGTGATTGTTTGTTCTTTAGATTGTTTTTTAATTCTTTTAGAGATGGTTGTCAGGTGAGCGCTTGAAACAAGGTTTCAGAAACTATGCATCTGAAGAGTACACAAAACCAGCCCCCCCCACCCCAGGTGAACTGTGCTAGTCCTTTGTAAGTACAAAAATGTAGAGAGAATGACTTCTACAAATGTTTGTAGTGATTTGGCATTGCTGTAACACTTAAGATTGTGGCCAGTATACATATCTCGTTGAAGAGTTCATCTTTCAGATGTTGCTCAACTCTCCTGGGGCAGAGTGTGCCCTGGTCATGTGTGATAAGACCAGGGGTCTATTTATGGCCAATTTGAAATAATAGGGAAAAAACCCTGGTCCTTCACATTGACCTGGATGGTCTGAGAAATGTCCATATTCTAAAGGACTTCTATAATACAGCACGGCATGGCTACATTTCTTGCTCTTTTGCATTCTTGTATTAAGGCATTTAAGTCTTAAAACACCTTAGTTAGGAAGGGGTCATAGTAGATATTCTGTTGTGAAGTTTGTATAATCCCTCATTCAGGTATAGAGACCTTTTTTCTCCCCAGCTTCTGGGAATGTTGATGGTTGATGGCTGGAAAAGTTGAGTATTCCCTCCTGATGTTTGCTTTGGCCTGGAAATACCAAGCCCCCCCTTCCAGTGGCCATCTACATACAATGACTCTTTTTTCTGTGGGGATAGAATAGGCTATCCCTGTGCCTCAATTTGTGGTCATATTTTGGGACTGTCCCACTGCCAGACCTCCCAGGAGATCAGCTCAGGCCTCTGTTAGGACTTTATCACCACCAACCCTTTTCCTCAGCTCAGTCTGCTTTTACATTCTCACAGCAATTGATCTCAACAGTGCTTTCCAAAAAAACTTCCTGCATGCAAATTTCTACCTCAGAACTACTCTCTGGCAGAACCAAGCTTCGACATGTGTCACGATGATTTGTTGAGATATGTTTTCATTCATCAGGATAGGCTTAATAGAGAATAAGGCCATGAGATCATGGGAAACTGAGTCTGGAGAGTGATTCTGGGGGCTGCAGGGCTGTCTGGTAGAGGGGCTTATCTGCGAGCTGAGGTCTCCTGGGGCAAGAGTGGAAAGGAGCAGTAGCAGAAGGATATGTGCCCTTGCTTGATATAGGAAGGGACACTATGTACTATATGTTACATACTAAATATAGTATGCATGTTATATATATACTGTATACATTATCTTTTTTCATCACCAGGGATAACCTTTCCTCTCTATGTATTCACAAATTCAACTACAACTCCATTTTCCCATTGTAGAATTCTGCCTGGGATTTCAGAGCTGGTAGGGGAGCTCAATACTGAACTAGATACAAAATGCTCATAAAGACCTAAACTCGATTTTAATCATAGTACATAACCTAAGGAACTAGAATCAGGCACACTAAAACTATTTTTTATTCAAAAGAGCTCAAAAAATCCTTTCATATTTAAAAAATCTCTCACTATAATTGAGTCTTATCACATAGCCCTAGCCATGCCTGAGATTTCTGAAATTCATGATGCCCCTACTGTGCTACTAGTTGTAAATAACAAAGTCTGGAGGACTCATTATGATTGATATTATATGTAAATTGTGATTTACCTCATGATTTCTTTCTGTGCTATTGCAAGTGTGCTCTTTAGAGCAGCAGCCATCAGCATCACCTGAGATCCTGTTAATTCAGAATCTGAGGCCCTTCCCAGACCTAGTGAATGGGAACCCGCACTTTCAAAAAGATCCCTGGGTAATTTTTATGCATAGTGCTGTTTGAGAAACATTGTTCTATGTGACTGAAATCTCCTGGAGTTCTTACTGTTTCCGCTTGCATGGCTGTACACAGCAGCCTTGATGTTAGAGGCAGGTTCTGCGATGCTTAGTCATTTTCTCCAACCAAATATCAGTGTTTACTTCATATAAGAAAGTTGGAGATGGAGTGAACGGAGGCCAGAATGATGAAAACAAAACAAAACAAAACTGCTCTGTCTTTCATGATCTGGAGACTTTAATAAGTGAAGACAAAATAGCATATGATACACACACCTAAAGGAAAATAGCAGTTTATTGGTATGGCCCAAACTCTGTAACACGATTTACAAGAATAAACCTGCATAAATGTACTTCTTTATTCAATCTTTTGCTACCTCCCACCTCTACCAAACACACACAAACACACATCTAAACTGCGAGGCTGATCTATTTTCAGTTTCATCCTGAGCATTATGTGAATTGTCTCTTTCTGAAACATTCTTGTCTTCACATTCTTTTCCCCTAGAAGATTTATATTTCAGATTTTATATTATATATATATATAGTTTTTTCTTTTTTTTACAGAAAGCATCCTGTAGCTCCAGTTGAATCCTCTATTTCCTCCAAATTCTTGCACAATAGAGCGAGTGTCTGGTCCATTAGGCTGTAAACCCTGGTTTAGCTCTGGACTCAGCCCAGTGCTGAAGCACAGACAGACTGAATAAACAGGGGATTACACAAAGATGGAGTTACAAGGAGGTCTGGATCATGGCTGGTTTCTTCACCACAATAGTTGTTAATATTTGTGTTTGACTTTGTTGTTAATTTCCTAGTTTATTTTAAACAATTAAAGTTTTATAGTATGAGATTCAAATTCGTGGTCTGTAAAATAATTGCAGGGAGATTTTCTCAATTCTATTTCCTTCTCTTTAAGTCTATGCAATTGGATTATATAACTCTGAATAAACCCAATCTTCTCCCTAGAGATGATTCCCCTATTCCACAAGAAAATGCTGCTTGCCTGCCAGATGGGTATTACATATTTATCTTTCTGACTTGAGTCTTCAAATATGTTTTTCATTTCTGCTAACCTTAGTCAATAATCAAGTTGTTTGCTAAGCTGAAACTTTAAAGCTGGTTGGCAGCTCTGTGTAATTCTCATACTTTTTTTTTTTCACCTCTGTAGTTTTATTTTTCTCATATTCCTCTGATTGTTTCTAAAGAGTTGGTAATAAGCTATCTGGCACCTGTGTGTCTGTTGAAAGAGAATAATTTCAAACTTGCCTGTGCCAAAGGTGCACATTTTCCACATGTTGTACAACTAAACATCTTCTGTATCTGTAGAAATAAAGTCTTGAAATCCACTATTGCTATACTATTCCTTCAGAAAAACAAGAATCACACCTATTTCTTTAACAGAATTATTGATATTAAGATAGAAGTTGAATAGCAATTTTGATTATTACATTTAAGGAAACAAATTCTTCACTTGCTAATTAGATGGTGAGTGATTATTCCGACTGCTTGAATCTTTCCGATGAGCTGATTTTTTCATATTTGTGTGTG